>NW_016107427.1:4611975-4624466 GCF_001604975.1 Cebus imitator | reverse complement strand
TTTGAGACAGGGTCTTGCTTTGTCACCTAGGCTGGAGTGCATTGGCATGAACTCAGCTCACTGCAACCTCTGTTTCCCCAGCTCAGGTGATCCTCCCACGTCAATCTTCTGAGTACCTGGGACTACAGGTGTGTGCCCCCACATCCACCTAATTTTTGTATTTTTTCTGTAAAGATGGGGTCTACTATATTGCCCAGGCTGGTTTCAAACTCAAGCAATCTTCCCACCTTGGCCGTCCAAAGTGCTGGGATTGCAGGCATGAGCCACTGCACTCAGCTGCCGTAGGCAATTTTTTTTTTTTTTTTTTTTTTTGAGACAGAGTCTCACTGTCATCCAGGCTGGAGTAGTGTCATGGAGCAATCTCAGTTCGCTGCAACCTCCACCTCCCTGGTTCAACCAATTCTTCCACCTCAGCCTCCCAAGTAGCTAGAATTACGGTGTGCTCCACCACACCCAGCTAATTTTTGTATTTTCAGTAGAGACGGGGTTTCACCATGTTGGCCAGGCTGGTCTCAAACTCCTGACCTCAGGTGATCCACCTGCTTCAGCCTCCCAAAGTGCTGGGATTATAGGTGTGAGCCACCACATCTGGTCTAGACATCTTTATATCAAAATAATCTGGACTTTATACATTAGCGAGGATACAAATTTAGAGTTGTAAAGTTGGATAAATATTCAGATATTCAGGTTGACATCTTTTCTATAATGTAGTAGTTTGAAAACTAGAAACAATATTTCAGATCTTTGCTTCCTGATGAATTTCTTAGGAGCTAAACTCTGTCTTGCCCAAATCTAGTTATTAGGCACTTTCCATATATAACAAAGACTTTTTCTTTGAATATCATCTTGTTCTATTTCTCCACAACAGCTGATTTTTAATTCCCCAAATGATTCCATATCCACATAGAGTCAAAGTCATTAGCCATCTTCTTTTGCTAAAAATGAATATTAAAAAAAAAGCAAGTTATAGATGTTAGAAGTAAAAAAAAGTTTTCTTAAATTACCCAGTACACAAGGGGTTGCTTCCACTTAAATAATTTCTATAGTATCATGGTTTTCAAAAAGGTGGGAGTAATTCACAAAACAAAGTATCAGGCCGGGCGTGGTTGCTCACGCCTGTAATCCCAGCACTATGGGAGGCCAGGGTGGACGGATCACCTGAGGTCGGGAGTTTGAGACCAGCCTGACCAACATGGAGAAACCCCATCTCCACTAAAAATACAAAATTAGCTGGGCAGGGTGGTGCATGCCTGTAATCCCAGCTACTCTGGAGGCTGAGGCAGGAGAGTTGCTTGAACTCAGGAGGCGGAGGTTGCAGTGAGCCCGGATCGCACCATTGCGTTCCAGCCTGGTCAACAAGAGCGAAACTCCATCTCAAAAAAAAAAAAAAAAGTATCGAACAGTTATAAAATTACGCAGCCATACTAAATTATAAAATGAGCTCATTCAAGAACCTGTCAGAGAAAGAAAACGACATCAGGAATAAACCAAACTGTGGTTTCCTGACATAAATCACACAATATTAAGAGGAGCGACTTTCACAACGACTATAGCACACAGAGAGTGGTCGTTTCTGCCGCAGATTCCTCTACAGAATCTGATCTAGAACGAGAGGTCAGCAGAGCTCCCTGCTCCCCTCTCGGAGGCACAGGCCAAGCGGACACGTGTGGGATAATTACCAGGCCAGGTGCCAGGTGTGTACCGTCCGGGAGGAGGGCAGGGGCGGCCGGGGGCATGCCGGACTGGACATAAGGCAGGCACAAGGGGGTTCCGCAGGTGACCAGTGTTTGGCCAAAAAGCAAAGCTATCAGGAGACTGAGGGTAAGTCAGACTGACCCCCTCATTCCCAAAAGAACCACTGACCCCACTGGAGGGAGTCACTGGACAGGAAGAGAAAATTCTTTAATTCTCTGGTGGATTTATCATCATCTAAAATACCACATGGAAAGATTATCAAAATAATTACTCAGGGCCTGCTCTTCCCCCAAGTTCAGGGCCAGGACATTCCCCTTTTCCTTTCTCATCTGCTGGCTCCTGGCCCTGGCCAAACCCTGGACCCAGCTCTTCCCACTGCTCGCCCATCCCACTCTGGAACAAAAGTGGAACCTGGGCCCTGAGGCCCCGGCAGGGGTCAACATCCAACGTCCACCACCAAATACCTCAATGCCACAGAGCTAGAAACACAAAGTCCCTCCTTCTCTCAATATTGGCAGAAAGTCCTGAGAGTCTCCTTTCCACCAGTTCTGACAGCACTGCGTTCAGAAGACTGATTCACATGGTTAATTGCATATTTCCACCATCTCCAGAGTTCACAAAGGGCCAGAACAAAAAATGTTTGTATAAGAAATGTCGTGTATTCATGTTAAAAATAAATGATCTATAAACAGTCCTCTTTGGAGGAGCATATTTTGATGCCAGATGAGTTATACACACCGATGACATGACACTGAGAAAAGTCCCTGTCCTTTGTCTCAACAGCCCATGCCTTTTACTGCTTAAAGTGAAAAAACATAATAAAAAATAAAAAAACCAGCACTGGCTCTGAGCACCGCGTGCTTCCTTCAGAGCCTTCTATACTAAGCTAATCAGAGCCCTACCAAGAAAACAGACAGCTCGTTAGTGCCGCAACCCAAGCAATAAAGAATTTCATCTCCCTTTGTATCCAGTTCTGCAGAAAACTTCCCGCCACCATTCCCTGATACACAGAGAACCACACTTGCTCAAAAGCAAGCAAATAAGTAAATAGATCAACGGACTTTAAAACTTCTAGAACGCAGGACTCCAAGGCTCACGAGTAACGACTCAAGCCGAATCACTAAAGTAGGTTAAACCGCTTTCTGCTCTCGGACAGAATGTGCAATGTCTTTTCGTGGTGACACCCTGGTGTGCCTTCCTCAGCCCCGGGGTTTCCCTGCCCTCTGAATAAACCTGGAGTGCAGACCAAGCCTTTCTTGGCCTCCCCTCAGAGTTTGGCTAGAAAAATTCTTTAAAGCAACAATCTTGGCCAAGCATGGTGGCTCGTGCCTGTAATCCCAGCGCTTTGGGAGGCTGAGGCAGGAGGACTGCTTCAGTCCAGGGGTTCAAGACTAGACTGGGCAACACAGCAAGACCCCATCTCTAAAAAATAAAAATAAAAAAAGATACAAAAATTAGTCAGGCATGGTGGTGTGCACCTGCAGTCCCAGTTACTCAGAAGGGTAGGGTGAGAGGGAGTTTGAGGCTGCGCTGAGCTGTGACTGTGCCATTGCACCGCAGCAGAAAGAAACGATCTGAACCTGCCTGGCATTTTCACATGGCCAAACAAAACACTGCTCCTGCTCCACTTGGAGGGCCAACCACCAGGGCCAAATCCTCTTCTAGGACCAGCCCCTGCCTCTGCCACCCTCACAAATAATGCCCCATTTGCCAAATGGACGGGAACAAAATGGAGAGGAGATTGTAAAAACAAGTAATCTTCTTTTAGCGTATTAAGGTGTGATCCACAATGGGGATTAAATTCTCCCAGCCATGCCAACAGAGGCAAGGCCTCCACTGGCTCGGGGGGGGCTCCTGACATCACAGCAGAAGCCAGGACCACCTGACACAGGTAAACGGCTCCTCCTCACTTAGCCTTCCTCGGTGACAGATGCTAAAGGTTAACATCTACTAAATACCCACGAGTGGGTAGAGACCCTGATCTTTACCCTCAAGTCTCCCTACCCCAAACAGTCAGGGTCATGAGAGTCCCTTCTGAACTTTCCAAGTGAGCTCTTCGGGGAATCCCAGTTACATGGAACAGACAGACTGGGCCTCTGAAACGATTCGTACAGGATTTCACAAAGTTAAATAGAAGCAATATCTAGCACGGGCGGCAGGGACAGTGAAGCCCTCTGAGGACAGGAGTGAGAACCCCCAGCCCCAGCGCAGACCCCACCGAGCCCAGGTGTGCATCTGCAGGAGTGAGCTCTCTTGACAACTACCAGCCGTCCCCCCACCTGCATTGTTTTTTTGGGATCTTTTTCCCCAAAACAACCAAAGAGTGTTTACATAAAGCATTTCAAAATCAAGCAACAGAAGGGTGAACTTCGCATTCCAAATAAACACTTTCCTCTCCGTGTAAGCGACAGTGTTTTTTGGAGGGTGGGTTGTGTGCGGTAAGTCAGGGTCTCCACGTGGAAGGTGCAAGAGGGGACCCGTGGTTGGCAGGTGAGGGTTTGGGTGGGGGAGCCCCGAGCAGCAGATGGAAGCATCACAGGAGGGGAAAGCTGCCTGAAGGCCGAAGAGCAGGCTGCATGGGCAGGGCAGAACGGGAGGGCTTCATTCACCTCCTCAGTGCTCCCTCCAGCCTCAGCACCTCGACCTCAGGCAGTCACATATCTATGCAAATAGCGCTTATCTGGAAACTATTCCTCTGTTTAGACTTGGGGCCAAATATTCCAGGCACAGCTACTCCAAGTGTCGCTATTGTTCACCAACAAGAGAGCCCCTGAGTCTTCAGATCTCACTGTGCCCTTTCACTTCCCGTTTCAATTAAGCTTCTTCTACAGCTGCCTGGGCTCTTTCTTAGAACACTCCAGAGAGCTGCAAATCATGTAATTACTTTTGTCTCCAAAGAAACTAGCAATGCTGAGAAAATGTATCCAAAAGGTTTATGTAACAGTATTTTTCACTTTCATCACACTACATAACACCCTGAGGAAAGAACTCCAAAGTCAATTCAAAGCAAAGACCCTTCACAAATCATTTGGATTTCCTAATCAGATGTCTCTCCCCGCTCTGCAATGGAGTCTCGCCTCTGTAAGTATTCTTCAAGACAGTATGAATTGGATATAAAATACTATTTCTACTCCAGAACTGGGACTCAATTTACAAAGTAAAATCCATTAGAGCTAAAGGTTATCCAAACATCAACAACATTTAATGCTATTTGCCCACTAATTCAAAACAAACAGTTAAAGATGTATTTTTATTTATTTACTTTTGAGATGGAGTTTCATTCTGTCCACTAAGCTAAGTGCAGTGTGCGATCTCGGCTGACTGCAACCTCCGCCTCCCCGGTTCAAGCCATTCTCCTGCCTCAGCCTTTCCCAAGTAGCTGGGATTATGGGTGCCTGCCACCACACTTGGCTAATTTTTGTATTTTTAGTAAAGACAGGGTTTCACCATATTGGCCAGGTTGGTCTCAAACTGCTGACTTCAGGTGATCCACCCACCCCAGCCTCCCAAAGTGCTGGGATTACAGGCGTGAGCCACCATGCCTGGCTTGAGGATGTATTTTTATGAGAAATTTTCACAGGGGACTGAGATGAAAAATGTTGGAAACAAGATCGCGGCCAACCCCAAGGGCTGCTGTTTTTTTTTTTTTTTTTTTTTTTTTTGAGACGGAGTTTTGCTCTTGTTGCCCAGGCTAGATTGCAATGGCGCGATCTCGGCTCACCGCAACCTCCACCTCCTGGGCTCAGGCAATTCTCCTGCCTCAGTCTCCTGAGTAGCTGGGATTACAGGCACGTGCCACCATGCCCAGCTAATTTTTGTATTTTTAGTAGAGACGGGGTTTCACCATGTTGACCAGGATGGTCTCGATCTCTTGACCTCGTGATCCACCCACCTCGGCCTCCCAAAGTGCTGAGATTACAGGCTTGAGCCACCCGCCCGGCCGGGCTGCTGTTTTATCTTCTGGGGGAGCCTCGACCCCATGGGGCTCCTGCTCCAGCCTGACTTCAACCCCACCCCCAGCAACACTCTCCCTCCCTTTTCGTGTCAGATACTTTAAAGTAAACAAGGCAGCCTTTCAGTCATATTGCACAGCACAGTGTAACACTGGCATTCTACGGCTTCAAGATCTGCTTGTTTCATCAGGTTTATACTAAAAGACATAAACAAGACAGCTCCTTTAACATGAAGGACAGAAGGGAGGTGGGTCTCCTCCTCGCTGGCAGCCAGTGCTTCCTGACGGGCCAGGCCACTCGGCCACACCAGCCTCTACATTCCGACCAAGCAACACAACCCCAGTGCCACCACGGCCTCACTCTGTCGCCTCCAGGCTGACTCGGCCCAGAATTCCACACACCGACATCCACACGAATAGGTGGCGTCATGGGAGTCCTGTTCAGGGGCGGCACCTGCCCTGGATCTCAGAGGGCGGGGTCTCCGATGAGGAACCGCCACCACCCTCCCTAGGAAAGACCCTCATTCAAAACAATTTCACAACCTGTTAGCATTTTAGCATAAATTCCAGGTAAATGAAATATCTGGAATGTCAAGTCATACAAAAAAAAAAAAAAAAAAAAAAAAAAAAAACAAGGCAACTAAGCTGAGCTTCCTGTCTGCAGCTAGATAGAGTGACAAAGGTGGACAATTTTATCTTTTTAATTCTGTTTTCCTTTTTTCCCCACTGCATTCCTAGAGGAAGGTGGACAATTTTAAACCATGGTGACTTCACAAAACAAGCAGCCTCCTGAGTTACAGACAGAGCAGGGGACCACCTCCCCGTTTACCCGACCCCGAAGCTCTCAGGGCATATTTCAGCATCAGGTGGAACGCATGTGCACACGACACACCACACACACCGAGTGCGAGCTGTGGGTTTTCCTCCGGAGACTGTGGAATAAGGTTCTGGGGAAATTCCACACGATCATCCAGTTCTGTCTGGAGCTGTGGTTCTACAGACGCAAAGCGTGACGCTGCTGTCCGGTTCTCCTTTCCCTATTTTTGTTGCCTTTTTTACGGTGAGGGTGTGGTGGGGCAGGAGCTTTGGTGAAATAATAAAAGTGAAATTATCACATCTGCAATCCCAGGACTTTGGGAGGCCAAGGTGAGAGGATCACTTGAGTCCAGGAGTTCAAGACCAGCCTGGGCAATACAGTGAGATTCTGCCTCTATAAAAAATTTAAAAAGTAATAAAAATGCAAAACATAACACTAGCAGCATGGTTTATTTTGCGCAGTGGCTGGAGCTAGATTCTGGAGGCCAAATGAGGTTCACTCCAGCCTTGCTGTGGCAGCTAGCAGAGTCCAATCAACACGAGCAGGTCTGATACGTTTATATATTTATTTATACTTATATAAATATATTTATATAGAAATAAAATTTTTTATTATAATATTTTAATATTTATTATTTATTTCCAAAGCTTATAAATTATTTCTTTCCAAAGCTTAGCTAAGGGAAAGAACAGGCTTCTGCCTTATGGGTACCACTTTGCTTTTGAAGCAGAAAGCAGGCACTTTCAAAAGGGGGCTTGGCATGAATGTCACGAAAGGGGGGACGTGAGCAGGTGAGGGTTCACATAATTTGCTTTGGTGCCTTGATCTACTGGGTGGTCCAAGCCGGTGGCCACTGGTGCCTCAGGGGGCAGAACTAGGTTGTAACAGCCGAAACTCTTCCAGTGGGGGAGAGTTCCATCAGGGTACATTTCAGATTGTAAATTGACTGTCATCTCTCCAGGCAGCCTCCTGGTGGGTGAGGGTCTCGCTCTGGAGCTCCTGAGCACAGGGTTAGATGAACTGGCCCTGTAGGCCGTGTCTGGTGAAGGGGAGGTAAAAGGCTATAATTACATTCTAAGGGCTAAGAAACAAGTGGGGAACAGGGGGAAGTGGAGAAAAGAGAAAAACAATAATAAAAAACAATAACTCTTTCTCTTTTCTTGGAAAATAAGGGTGTCTGGTTACAGCATTTCCTAAAAGAAATGCAACTCTTAGCCGGGCGCGGTGGCTCACACCTATAATCCCAGCACTTTGGGAGGCCAAGGCGGGTGGATCACGAGGTCAAGAGATCGAGACCTTCCTGGTCAACATGGTGAAACCCCGTCTCTACTAAAAATACAAAAATTAGCTGGGCATTGTGGCGTGCGCCTGTAGTACCAGCTACTCGGGAGGCTAAGGCAGGAGAATTGCCTGAACCCAGGAGGCGGAGGTTGCGGTGAGCCGAGATCGCGCCATTACACTCCAGCCTGGGTAACAAGAGCGAAACTCAATCTCAGAAAAAAAAAAAAAAAAAAGAAATGCAACTGTTATTCGGGGAGTGACTGTCACAGCACAATCCTAAGTCCTGATTCCCACTAATCTTGTCACCGATGTGTGGACCTCAGACCTCCAGGGAAGTGGGCATGAAAAGCTTCTGAATGCCCACGTGCCAGGGAAGGGTGGTGGCTGCCCCTGCAGGGGACGGGCTGGCTCCGGTGGCTTGAGATACGGAAATAAAAATTTCCTTCTTCTGGGTCAAGCATTCTGGAGCAAACCTCTCCCAAGACATGAGGAAAGAGAATGTAGGTAGAAACCGGTCGCTCTTGTGTAAGAATGTAATTAACATCTAGGAGAAAGAAATGCACTCAGTGCACGTTGGGACTAGAAGAGAATGCAGAGAGAGCCCCTGGAGAAAGGTTTCAAGGCCACGCTTTGCTGCCTACAAGCCAGCCCTGGCTGGAGCCTGCTCACAGGGCTGTGGGCAGGAGCTTCTTCCACACCTGGTCTGAGCAGATGCCCCGCAAGGCAAGCACCAGGAGAATTCCCTTAGGGAAACACCACAGCCCTGCAGGGCTTGCTGCCTGTGACACATGACACATGCGTGTTTGGCGTTTCTTCCTGGTTCCTGACACAAAGCTCTTAAAACCCTTGGAATCTCCCGAGAGATAAGAGTGCCTTTTGAGAAGAGTGTCTTTTGTTGTTATTTTTTGAGACAAGACCTCACTCTATCACCAGGCTGGAGTGCAGTGGTGCGATCTCGGCTCACTGCAACCTCCACCTCCCAGGTTCAAGCAATTCTCCTGCCTCAGCCTCCCAAGTAGCTGGGACTAAAGGCGTGTGCCACCACACCCGGCTAATTTTTGTATTTTTAGTAGAGGCGGCTATGGCTGGTGATGTAATCAATCATGCCTAGGTGATGAAGCCTCCATAAAAACCCTGAAATGACACGGTTGGGGGAGCTTCCAAGGCGTTGAACACAGCTAGGTGCCGGGAGGGTGGCTCGCCCAGGCAGGACATGAGGCTCCCGGAGTCCCAGCCCTCCCCCTCCGCCTGCCAAAGCATACCTTCGACACAGCCGGTCCTGAGTCATATCCTTATAATAAACTAGTAATAGCAAGTAAACTGTATTCCTGAGTTCTGTGCTGTGAGCCACTCTAGTAAGGTATGTGAACCCCAGGAAGGTGGGTTGGGGGAAATCTCTGATCTACAGACAATCAGAAGAACAGGGCACAAGCTTACAACTAGTATCTGAAGTGGGGGCAGTCTGGTGGCCCGCCCTGGTTTCCCAAAGTGCTGGGATTACAGGTGTGAGCCACTGCGCCCGGAATGGAGTTGAATTGTAGGATACCCAGTTGGCACCGCAGAGTTGAAGAACTGATAGTTAGTGTGAGAAAAAACCCCACACATTTGGTGTCTAAAGTGTTGTGAGTCAACAGCTGGGACTGCTCCTCGCCTCAGCCACGGCTGGGCCGGGCGTGGATCTGCACTTATCTATAGTCCTTCGGGATGACTCAAGCCGCTCCCAGCTCTGGAAGTCTGCACTCTGTATAGATGATACAGAGACTATGCACTCTGTGTAGACGATGCAGAGAGGGTTTTGCAGATGAACAGGATATTTGCGAAGGTGATGACTTGGACACACGGGGACCTTCAGGGGTGGCATGAGAAAGTCCAAGACAAGGGCCTCCAGTGGGCAGGGCAGCCAGTTCCACTGTGAGAGGTACCCACAAGGAGACTCCAGATGGAACACAAGCCCAGTGTTTGTCGTCGGAGAGGAGGTGGGAGTTCAGGCCAGCCAGTCCTCAGCCTCATCCCGCTGATCAGAGATGGCATTATGCAACAGACATGCTGGGTTCCGGCGGCCTTGTCCCTGTCTTGGCTCAAATGCCAACCACATGTCCCTTGTCAAGGCTGAGTTAGAAAGATGAGAAAGATGCAACCTGACCTCATAGCGTGAGCTTTGAAAGGGAGGGGCAGTGCCCTGGGATGATAAGTTCACATTTCTTTTAGATCTCTTATTTGTCACAGGTCCTCAAGTTCTGTTACCGTTTTCTTTTGTTTTTCTTCTCAAGAATTATGCCCAGCTGAGGGAACACAAGGCGGTGCTGACATGGAATTCGGTGTAAATTTGGAGACCATGGGGGTGTGTGGCTTAGATACCAAAGAAGAAGAACACCACTGTGAACCTGCTGCCCGACACGGCAGCTCTAAAGCGGAACTCACAGAACGATATTCACAAAAAGAGGCCTTGGCGTCTTATCCTCTTAACACATGAAGGTTAAGCAATGTCCCATCCTGGACATTTTACAAGAGATTAAGCTGGCTGGATTCCTTTGCAAAACAGTGCCCTAAAAATGTGTCATGTTTGGCCAAGATGCTCGTCCAAGAACGAAAAAGGCCAGTACAGAATCTGAGCACCTGAGGGTGTTCCACTCCCAGCTGACCCCTGCCAGGAGCCCAGACAGATCCCAACAAGACTTCCTTCTTGGGGGTGTGCACAGCACCTAGGCTAGCCAGAGTGACTGTGACGCTCGGAAGACCACCAGGCCTGCTCTTGCCACTCACATAGCCCCATGAAAGGGACGGGTGGGGACCCGTCTACCTGACTGGCAGGCTCACTCCACCGCAAAGGACGGCACGAGCCACAGCCGTGACAAGGCAGTGGCAATGGCTCCTTTCCTTATTTGGCCACAAAAACGTAAAAGTCAAGAACGATGCGGAAAATTGCTGTGAAACAAAGCAAGAGCCTGTGTGTGCGCTTTTCGTCTGGCAGGAAAAAGCTTCCAGGAACGCTGTTAACAGCAGCCCCATCCCGGCGGGCGGCGGCAGGAAGTAGATGTTAAATAAAAAAGTTTGGACATTTTTAACTTTTTAGTGAGCATGAACTATTTCTGTAATTGTATCAAAACAAATGCAATTTAATCAGCCATTTTCACTGGGTGAGGTGGTTCACACCTCTAACACCAGCACTTCGGAGAGCAGAGGACAACGGATTGCTTGAATCCGGTAGTTCAAGACCCACCTGGGCTACAAGGTGAGACCCCATCTCTATAGAAAAAAACAAAAAAACTAGCCGGACATGGCGGTGCATGTCTGTAATCTCAGCTACTCGGAGGGCTGAGGCAGAAGGACTGCTGAGCCCAGGAGGTCGAGGCTGCTGTGAGCAGCACCTGTGCGGGTACACTCAGCCTGGGTGGCAGAGTGAGACCCTGTCTCAAAAAATAATAAATAATCCACTTCCTAAAAGGCTGCTTTTCTGACAATATGTATCAAGATCCTTAAAAATGTGCGTACTCTTTCTCAAGTACCGCTACTCTTCCACTTCCAGGAACAGCGAGGAAATAAACACATGAGCAGAAATAATAACAGAGGCAGGCAGAAATATTGAGCCCGGCATAGGCTTGGCATTGTCCCATGCGCTGTACCTGCGGTAACTCATTCCATCCTCACAGCCTGTCTGGGGGTGGGTATGATCCTCTACCTTTATAGATGAGAAGCCAAGCCATACACAGGAGGTGAAAGAATGGAGCCCAAGGGGCCTGGCTCCTAACCAGGACAGCATGGCCACTGCTTAACAGCCTCCACTCTTTTTTTTGTTTTGAGTGGAGTCTCACTCTGTCGCCCAGGCTGGAGTGCAATGAAGTGATCTCGGCTCACTGAAACCTCCGCCTCCCAGATTCCAGCAATTCTCCTGCCTCAACCTCCTGAGTAGCTGGGATTACAGGTGTGCACCACCATGCCCAGCTCATTTTTGTATTTTTAGTAGAGATGGGGTTTTGCCATGTTGGCCAGGCTGGTCCCAAACTCCTGACCTCGTGATCTGCTTGCTCTGGCGTACCAAAGTGCTGGGATTAAAGGTGTAGGCCACAGCGCCCAGCCAGCCTTCACTCTTACGCGTTCATTCATTAAAAGTTTTAAGGAATTTCAGTAACTTGGGAAAGAATACTAATGCAATACAGTGTAAATTGTAACAAAAAATAAATGCAGAAGAAAAAGACTGGCAGTGTACATGAACAGAGCTAATCACCAGTTCACACAATACCCTGTGTTTTTATTAAATATTATTCTGTGTTTTTCAAGTTTTCAACAATGAACTTGTCTTGATTTTATGGTAAGAGCAGAATTTCTATGTTTGAGACAGAATGGACCCATGGCAGCCTGAGGTCTGAACTTGCCAAAGCCTGTGAGTATCTGCATACTGCAACATGCCCATCTGTGCTTGCTGAAGCCTGATCTCCACAGCCATAAGGGTCCTGATGCCGAGGACGGGGCACAGTGGCTCATACCTGTAACCCCAGCACTTTGGGAGGCCAAGGCAAGTGGATCATGAGGTCAGGGGTTCAAGACCAGCCTGGCCAACATGGTGAAAGCTTGTCTCTACTAAAAATACAAAAATTATTTGGGTGTGTTGGTGTTGCGCCTGTAATCCCAGCTACTTAGGAGGCTGAGGCAGGAGAATTGCTTGAACCCAGGAGGTGGAGGTTGCAGTGAGCAGAGATCATGTCACTCCAACATGGGTGACACAGCAAGACTCCATCTCAAAAAAAA
>NW_016107427.1:4544420-4611254 GCF_001604975.1 Cebus imitator | reverse complement strand
AAAAAAAAAAAAAAAAAAAAGAAAGAAAGAAAAGAAAAAGGAAAATGGGCAAAGGATCTGAATAGATGTTTCTCAAAAGGAGACATGCAGATGGCCAACAGGTCTATGAAAAGTGCTCAACATCACTAATCATCAGGGAAATGCAAATCAAAGCCACAATGAGACACCACCTCAAACCTGTGAGAACGGTATAACAAGTGTTGGTAAGGATCTGGAGACAGGGAACCCCTGTGCAGTTTGTGACAGTATAAATTATTACGGCCATTATAGAAAACAATGTGGACGCACCTTTAAAAATTAAACATAGAACTAACATACGGTCCAGCAGTTCCACTGCTGCGTATACTGTTGACCCTCAAACGGCATGGGTTTCAACTGCACAGGTCCACTAACAGGTGGATTTTCTTCCACCTCTGCCACCCTGATACAGCAAGACCAGCCCCTCCTCTCCCTCCTCGTCCTCAGCTACTCAACATGAAGACAACAAGGATGAAGACCTTCATAATTATCCACTTCCACCTAATGAATAGTAAACAGATTTTTTCTTCCATATGATTGTCTTAATAACACTTTTCTCTAGCTTACTTCATTGTAAGAATAGAGTATAATACATATACAAAATATATGTCAATTGACTATGTTATCAGTAAGGCTTCTGGTCAACAGTAGGCTATTAGTAGTTAAGTTTCTGTGGAGTCAAAAGTTATATGTGGATTTTTGATGTCATGAGGTGTCAGTGCCCCAACCCTCACGCTGTTCAAAGGTCAACGATACATCCAAAGAAAATAAAATCAGACACCTGGAGCATTATTCAAAACAGCCAAGAGATAGAATCTGCCTAAGTGTCCGTCAACAGATGAATGGAGAGAGAAAATGTGGTAGATACACACAACGGATATTGGCCTCAAAAATGAAGACAATCCTGCCGTTTGCAACAGCATGGGTAAACCTGGAAGACACTATGTTAAGTGAAATAAGCCAGGCACAGAAGGAGAAATTCCACATGATCTCACTTAAAAGTAGAATCTTAAAATGTTAAATGCAAAGAAACCAAGAGCAGAATGGTGGTCACCAGGGGCTAGGGAGTTGGGGACACTGGGGAGGTGTTGGTTAAAGGATTCCAAATTTCAGTTAGAAGGAATAAGTTCAAGAGATCTATTGTATACCATAGTGACTCAAGTTAATAACAATACATTATATACCTGAAAATTGCTAAAAGAGTACATTTTAAATTTCTAACCACACAAAATGGTAAGTATATGACATCATCCATGTTAGACTTAGCCATTCCACATGTATATGTATATCAAAACATGATGTATGCCATAAATATGTACAATTTTTGTCAACTTAAAAGATAAATTTTAAAAAGAAAATAAAGTCATTGATACTTGACAAGGATTGGCAAATCATAGCTCAGGTAAAGGAAGGGTAAACAAATTGAACGAAGCTTGCTATGTGAAATAATGAAATCTTTACGAAATCTCCATACCCTTCCATATTTTTTATTATTGTGGTAAAATACACATAAAATTTACCAGTTTAGCCATTTCTGAGTGCACATTCAGTGGCATTACATCCATTCACTCTGTTGTATCAACCATCACCACCACCCACCTCCAGAACTTGCTTCTTCCCAAATCTGAAACTCTGTCCTCATTAAGCACGAACTCCCCACTTTCCTCCCCCAAGCCCCTGGCACCTCCATTCCACTTTCTGTCTCTGTGAATCAGGTTACTCCAGGGACCGCTAAGAAGTAGACTCATCCAGCATTTGTCCCTTCACATCTGGCTGATTTAACTGAGCACCGTGTCCTCAAGGCTCGTCCACGTTGCGCCCTGTGTCAGAATGTCCTTCCTTTCTCTGGCTGAATTACATTCTGCTGCGTGGACGAGCCACATTTTCTTCACCCGTTCGCCCATCAATAGGCGCTTGGGCTGATTCCACCTTTCAGCTGCTGTGAAAAACGTTGCTATGGTCATGGCCGTACAAATACGATGCTGTTTTTGACTTTAAATTTACATGTATTATTTCTGTCATGCCCATTTCTGGAACTGTGTTTATTAAAAGGATTACAATTGAATCACCTACTGTCTAAGGCCACTTTTCTGGCAATGTAAAGGTTTTTAAAGATAGACTCTTGCTATTTCCACAGTTCTGCTTCCTCCACTCCCTGCCCAGGCCAGCCCTGAACATTCCACTCCTCTCTTACTTGGGAAAGTATCAGAAAACACTATACAGAAACCACTCAGCCACAAAGGGATTCGGTAACTATTTGCTACAAATAGAGAGGGTGCTCACCGCCAGGGAAGGCACCTCCAAGGAGCTCCAGGAGGTCAGGCCCACGGCTCTGTGCACCACAGCTCCCCAGAGTGTAAAATGCGCAGCAGTGGTCCATCTGCCACAGGAACCTCCTGGCTCTCCAGGTGGTGCCAGTCTCAGCATCCTGCACTGCTGCCATGGGCTTCCTCCTGCAACCCCGGTATTTTCTGTGACTTCCTGACATTCATGACAAGGATTGTCTAAGTGTGGCTCCAGTACTGGGAAGGGTATGCAGAAAAGAGAGCTCTCCTATGCTGCTGGGGCACAGAAAACCAGACAGCACTTGGGTGACTGGCTCAGGAATGTTTGGTCAAGCTGAAGTGCGCACACCAGCGACCCGCAGGTTCAGACCTGCCCCTGGGATCCTCCGGTGCTTGTGTCTGAGGAGTCAGGAGGCACAGACTGAGATCCCAAATCCGAAAATCCAAAACCTGAACTCCTCCAAAATCCGAAACTTTTGGAGTGCTGATGTGATTCTCAAAGGAAATGCTCATTGCAGTATTTTGGATTTGAGATGCTTGACTAGTAAAAAATAATGCAAATATTCAAAAATCCCAAAAAAGATCTGATACCCAAAACACTCCTGATCCCACGAATTTCAAATAAAGGATGCTTAATCTGTACTTTTGGGAAAAAGAGAAAACAATTTAATTATCCAACAACAGGAGATGGGTAAGTGAGTGCAGGTTCATCTGGAATCCTGAATTACCATTGAAGCAAAATGAACTACAAAGAACAGAACAAAAACCAACTTGGAGAAGTCTCAAAATTACGGTGATCTACATGGAGAAAGTTTGTTGCAAAAGTATACTTAAGAAATGATAAAAGTGTTGAACACACAAAGAATACCCTAGCTGTCACATGGATACGTGAAGAGGGGGGTGGGGGGCTGGTAACACTCTCTTCCATCTGAGGCCACACAGGCACCCCCTCCTTGCTGTCTGCTGAATGGTACACACACCCCTAACTTGATAATAAAGTGCAGACAGAGCCATAAACATCATACAGCCACACAGATGACATATAAAAATAGGCTGAGGATGAAGGAGGAGCAGCCCAACTTTAGAAGAACAGTCAACACTGTAGGTAGGGAGAGGAGGAATGGAGGATGCAACCTCAGTGTAGATGATGCTTTCGAAAATATATTATTTCTATACACATATGGGAAACATACATGTGAGTTATGGGGAAGGGGGAAGCACTGATTCCTTCTTTCTCCTCCTAAAGTGAGACCACACCCTCCTGTCTAACTGCAACTCTAGACTGTAAATTACAAATCAGTGCATTCAGCAGCCAACAAGAATACTATGTTTCTCCGCGTGGAGCTGGTCTTTGGATTTGCTAGTTATGCTGAACATAACTGGCAAATAAACTAGTTTTATTAATGGGGAAAATTCAGAGCCCAAGAGTAAGGAGTACATATATGAACCATAACAACAACTTGTATTAAAGATAACATTTCAGCTGGTCATGGAGAATCACATCTATAATCCCAGCACTTTGGGAGGCCAAGGTGGGAGGATCACTTGAAACTAAGAGTTCAAGCCAGCCTAGGCAACATAGCAAGACCCTATCTCTGCAAAAAGAAAAAAAGAAATAAAAAAGTTGGCCAGGCATGGTGACATGCGCCTGCAGTCCCAGCTACTCAGGAGGCTGAGGCAGGAGGATCACTTGGGCCCAGAAGTCTGAGGGTACAGTAAGCTGACGCCCCCTGCACTCCAGCCTGGGCAACAGAGTAAGTTCCCCTCCCTAAAAAAATATATATATATATATGAAACAAAACCAAAAAAGAGAGAGAGAAAATTTCTTAGGACTTATCACAGAAGCTTTTACACTTCATGGTATCTGAACAGTCTAGTAAGTTAGCAACAGGAAAGTGAATTCTACAAAACATCGAGATAGCTCACATGTACATAAATACATGCATATAATTCTAGACGTATCATAAATACACAAAGTCTACAATGTGACGTACATATTTGAGCAACAGATACCAGATGTACTGAGATGGAAGTCACCGGTTTAAGCTGTGCAAATCAATGCTTTTAACATATTCGCAGAGTTCTACAACTATTACCACCAGCATTTTAGAACATTTCATCACCCCAACATGAAACCTTAAACCCATCAGCAGTCACTCTCTATACTCCCCCAACAGCCCCCCACCCAGGCCCTGGCAACACGAGCCTCCTTTGTGTCTCTACTGGTTTATCTATTCTGGATCATTCATATACATGGAATCACACAATATGAGGCTTTTTGTGGATGGCCTTTTCTACTCGACATGGTATTTTCAGGGTTCATCTGCACTGGAGTGAGTTTTCGTTCCTTTGCAAGGCGGAATAACGTGCCATTATGTGCATGGATCACACTTTCTTCACCACCCATCAGCTGATAAGCCAGATGGTTGTTTTGATTTTGTTCTAGCGTAAGGGTTCTGCATTTTAGATGACTCTAAACAAAGTCAACTCCCTGCCCCAGCCATGAAGTTTCCTTCCTCCTGCAGGAGGGAACTTAAAGGCCTCCCCACTCACCTTCTCCTCCGCAGACCTGAGCACACTGGAGACCGCCTCCACCGCCAGCTCCAGGGGCTGCTGCCGTGGGTCCTCCTCGAAGGACAGGAAAGGCGGGCCCTGGAACAGAGGGGCAGCATGAGGAGGGGCATGCACAGGAGGGGCTGCACCTTTTAAATTACATATCTGTGTAAAGTTCCGAAAAATTAAGAAACTGCACTAATACATCTTTCTGTTAACTCTGTGCTTCTAAATAGCAGCGATGGTTAAAATATCAGTAGGTTTGCACCTCCGAGGAGCAGCTGGTGATGGTTGTGCTCAGTGGGCAGGGTTCAGCTATGGGAGAAGGCGGGGAAAGGACAGGAACCCAGGAACGAACCTGAAGTTGCCACAGGAAGGCAGCGAAGGGTGTTTTGAATCCTCCTGCTGACAGCATAAGGAAAGAAACACAGACTCTCAGGGTAGAGCCGCTTCCTGCACATCAGTGGATCAGTGGGTCTAGCAGGACACCTGGCCCAGCACAGAGGGCTCTGGGCTGTGTCCTCCCCGAGTCCTAGGGACAGTCCTCTACTCTGGTCTGGAAGTCACCACTCCCTGTTGTGTGTGGTTGCTGTGGCACAGTTACTTAGGGTGCCCCCCATTCTCCTCTCCTAGCCCCCAGGGGCTGGCCTCTCCCTGGGATCTGAGAGGGTAGACAAGATTCCTTGGCTAGAAATGTGTGCGCTTAGTGGCTGCCCACAGAGCAGACCCCTTGGCCCCTACTTCTCAGCCCTCTGGAGCCACCTGGCCCTGAGGTTCACCTTTGCCCTTGGCTCTGCATGTCCTCCCAGCCTCATTCCAGGAAACTCAGTCAGCTCATGTCTGTTCTGGTTCTTGCAATTAAAAATCTCCAAGCAAGGCCGGGTGTGGTGGCTCACACCTGTAATCCCAGCACTTTGGGAGGCCAAGGCAGGCAGATTGCTCAAGGCCGGCAGTTTGAGACCAGCCTGGACAATATGGCAAAACCCTGTCTCTACCAAAAATACAAAATTAGCCGGATGTGGTGGCACACACATGTAATCCCAGCTGCTCAAGAACCTGAGGCATGAGAAGCACGTGCCCCCAGGAGGCAGAGGTTGTATTTAGCTGAGATCACCCCCCAAGACTGGGTCTCAAAAAGAAAAGAAAAAAATGCAAACAAGAGATGTGCAATTAAATGAACCGGACCACAAGGCAACAAGACCAGCACTTTATAACAAGGAAACCAGGGTTTACGTGGCCGGCCAAGTCCTGTCCTTTCAAAACGAAGCCCTTGAGAAGCCAAATGTGTATGCCAACAACAGAGCCCTGGATCAAACTCCTTGAACTCTGCTCCTGATGTTCTGTAGAAAGCACGTCACGTTTACGTAAGCTCTGACTGAGTGGTTAAAACCATGCAGCCCCAACGCTCCCATTGCATTCCATCCCATCTCCGCCGTGGTGAGCTAGGTCCAGCTACGAGGCTGACCGAGGGTGGGACAGGGGAGGTGGTGTAAAACTGCGCCGTGGAGACTCCACCAACACGGTGCAAGTGAGCGAGCAATGAGGTTATGCTGTGACTAATTCTCGAGAATTCCCAATAACCACGAGTAAACCTAAAAGACAGAACGTTTTGATTTATACACTTCCAACCTCACCCTGTTCGTGCACTATCTACCTCATCCCCAAAAAATCAGCAGAGAATTAAATGTACTGCTGGAGAGGGATGAAATCACGGTTTCAGGACTGCTCTTCTGGCATTCTCTCTGGTGGGAATTTGTTTGGGTGGGACCTGCTGGCCAGGACCACGCTGTGAGCTTGGTGATGAGACAGTTCTGTGCACCTGGCCCTCTGGGCCTGAGAGAACAGAACCCAGCACAGAGGCCAGTGCCAGGCAGGGAACCATGAGCAGGCAGCATGCCAGCACTTGGAGGATGGAGTGGAGAAACTGTACTTTCTGTAGTAGCCTAAAGATACAACGTTGCCTTACACCAGCCTGGGTGCAGACACATGCTCCCCTGGGCAGCAGATGAAGTGTTTACCCTCTTCCCTTGCTACCTTCTGAATTCAAACCTGGAAAAGAGTTTGCTGGGAATCTTAAGATCAAGGGGTGGTCTCACAAGGAAAATAAGTTATTAAGAGAGAATGCTTTTCCTTTCCTGATCTGCCTCGTCCTTGAGTTTCAGGAGCAGGGCGTACTTGCCTGCCACACAACCACAAATTCAGGCATCTCTGCATCTCTGCTGCTGTGACAATGCTGAGAGGACCCTCATTCCAGACCCCATTGCACTTAGACTAAAGGAAGATTTAATGTCCACGTGAAAAAAGAAACACACGAGAATTGCCAGGAAAACACTGAAAAAGGAGAACAGGGTGACTAGTCCCACCAGATATTAAAACACACTATAGAAACCCCATAATTAAAACTGTGTGGCTCTTGTACACCAACAAACACATGCACTACAAATGAACAATATAACCATCCTGAAGGGGATGGGAAAAGACAGATACAACCTAAGAAACCTGGAAAACTGTATCTTGACTGCACATAAATGCTGTAATCCAGTAAATGTGTTTCATGGGTTGGGAACTCAGAAACTACTTTATGCATATACTAGAACTGAACACATAAGTAGGAAGTAAATAAGACAGCAGGTATCCCATGATCTACTCTTGAAGAAGGGAGTTAAGAATAAGAAAGGGAAACTACTAAAATGAACTCTGTACCATTGGACTAGAGGTACAGGATACAATCAGTTTTGAAGATAAACATAAAGAGAAATACACAGAAATACAGACGTGTGCACATGTGTTAGTATACACATGTATGCTTGCTATTACTGAATACTGAAAGGGAGCAATGAGAACCTAGCAGTAATGAACACACACAATGCCTAGGTCTTGGTTTCTAAACACTTCTCCAATAAAAGGAATCAGGGCCGCTTGAAGAAGTGGGTGAATCCAGGGCTGGGGAGGAGAAAATACAAGATGAGCCAAAAACAAACATTTAGTGGAAACATAAAGTAAGGAAATGAAAATAAATAGTGGGCTTGATGGAAGAACGAAGAGGCTGCTCTCAAAGGAGCACCGTGATGGCCCAAAGGAGAGCAACTTCAGCGGCTGCTTCGGTTTGGCTCTGTTTGTAACCCCACGTGTCAAGGGAGGGACCTATAATCCCCACCTGCAGGGGGAGGGAGGTGAATGGATCATGGGGCCGTCTCCCCCATGCTGTTCTCATGGTAGTGAGTGAGTTCTCACAAGATCGGATGGTTTCATAAGCATTTGGAAGTTCCTCCTTACTTCTTCTCTCTACTGGCGCCTTGTGAAGAAGGTCCCTGCTTCCCCTTCCACCATGATTGTAAGTTTCCTGAGGCTTCTCCAGCCATGTGGAACTGTGAGTCAATTAAATGGCTTTCCTTTATAAATTACCCCCTCTCAGGGAAGTTCTTCACAGCAGTGTGAAAACAAACTGATACAGCAATATAATAAATAATGATAGTACTGGACTATAACCCACAGAATAAATATCCATGAGTCCACACTGAGCTGAACAATCAGATAAATATCTCACTGGAGGAGAAATGATGGTTCTCTCTTGCGGTAGAGTTCCAAATAATAAAGACAGGAAGGAAAGGAAACAGAAAGTCACCATCAAGTGAGCTGCAGCTAAGTCACCGCTACACACAGGATACACTGATGGTTGGAAAATCAATGAGGAAAAGTTTGAGGCACAGTGGGATCCGTGCAGGCTCAAAGTATCTCCCCACACTACCTGTTAGCCACAGCAGGAAAGACATAAGGAGGTGACGTGGTGGGGATCTGCGTCCCCGCCCAAATCTCAGGTCAAACTGTAATCCCCAGTGTTGCCAGAGTGGCCCGGTGGGAAGAGACCGGATCATGGCGGGGGCAGTTCTCCTGAATGGTTTAGCACCATCCCCGCTTGTACTGCACAGTGAGTGAGTTCTCATGAGATCTGGTTGTTTAAAAGTGTACAGCACCTCCCACCTTTTTCTCTCCCTCCTGCTCTGGACCATATAAAATGAACCTGCTTCCCCTTCACCTTGCACCAATCATGGCGGATTCATGTAAGTTTCCTGGGGCCTCCCCAGAGGCAGAACTTGCCATGGTTCCTTACAGCCTGCAGAACCATCAGCCAACTAAACCTCTTTTCTTAGAAACGACCCCGTCTCAGGCATTACTTTCTGGCAATACGAGAATGGACTAATACAGGAAGATACATAAAATACATGAGGATGACCCCAGCAGAACTCAACCAAGTCACCATGCCCAGCATCCACTGCAACAAGACACGTTGACATCACAAGCCCCATACACGGTGCACGCCACTTCTGTGGTTTGTTTAACCTCACTCCAATCATATGGAAACACTAGACAAATGGAAAGACGGTCAGCAAAATAATGATCAATAGTCTTCAGTTATCAAGGTCATAAAAAACAAAGAAAGACGGAGAAACCCTGGCAGACTGCAGGTGATGAAGAAGTCACTCAATGCGGCAGGAACCCTCAACAGGACCCTAGAATGATAAAAGGAGACAAGTGGAAAACTGGTGAAATGCAAAGAAGGCCTTTGGTTTAGTTGTTAGGCATTGTGACAATGTTAATTTCTTGAACTATTACATTAATCTCATTGTCTTATGAATCATAGTAACATGGTACCAGTGTTAATTTCTTGGTTCTGATCATTGAGCTGTGGTTATGCAAGGCTGAGTGAGGAACATTTGAAAACTGAATTACTTTTTTCAACTTTTCTGTGAAAGCAGTTCAAAATAAAGTTTAAAAAAGAAGACTTTAAAGAGAGCAGCCCACCTTTATTGACTCACTAAGTGCCAGGCATTTTATAAATGCCTCATGCAGGTCTGATCTCACCTCCAGGAGAGTAGATTTTGTTTCTGGATTGAATCCAAAGTTATCCCTTCTACAGACGATGCACAGAGACTCTCCCAGGATCGCACAGCGGGGAGTGCAGAACTGGAGCACAACAAACCTGCACCCAGCTCCAGAGCTTCCCCACGGGCTAAAGTACCCTTCTTCCTCAGCAACCTGGCAGGAGCCCTCGGGAGTGGAAGTTAGCTTTGGCTGAATTTTAGTTGATGTGAACACTACGCCCACATTTTCCTGAATTCCTGTCTTGTTGGGAGAATGGGTGAGTGCAAAGAACAAGCTGAACTGGGGCCTATTCCTGGGTTTTGCATTGATGACTTGCAAAGCCATCAGAGCTTCCTTTAATGTTGATTCTTTAGAAGTGAAAAACAAAGCACATTAAACAGCTTGTATTGCCCAGGCCTGGCTGGTTCCCAAGACAGAAGGCCTGAGTCCAGATGGGGTAATGGGCATCACCACTGTTTCTCCCAGCCAGGGACCCATCATTCACCCCACTGCGCCCAGGGCCTGCCCAGAGCCGGCTTTGTGCTGGGCACTGGGTCTGGCTCTGCCCAGACAGCCCCTGGCTCTAACCCAGCTCACAATGCCGGGAGCTGACCAGGGCATAAGTTACTCTGGGGGGTTGGGAGGAGGGCAGGGCAGGGAGCATCCTGGCTGAAGGGGACGATCAGGGACCTCTGAGCTGAGACCCAAAAGATTTAGAGAAGTTAAATAAACAGAAAAGAGATAAGAATCTTAAACAAAAGGAATGACCTGCGGGAAGGCATCATATAGGAAAGGTCCCTAGACACGAGCAACAGAAGGGTCCCCGGTGGAGGGTGCCGGGTTTATAGCACCAAAGCGGTGCACGTTCCTTCTACTGGCAGAGGGAAGGGCATCCTGCAGTAGCGGTCACAGTTCTGCCAACCGGCTTCCTACATCATGGCCACCGTCATTGGTCAAGGAGTTTGGACTCTGTGAGCATGACTGGAAGGTCATTACAAAGACTCTGAAGTCTGGTGGCCACTTTGTTTACTTTTTAAATACAGAAACTCCTATTCAAGTCAGCGCTATTAATAACATGTTCCAAGTTCACACGGCATCTTTTTTTTTTTTTTTTTCCCCACAAAGACTGCACATTGTTTAATAGTCTTGGTCATCTGCATTTAGAACATTCGTCTAAAGAAATCCTGGGCTGAAGGACTAAAGAAATAAACAGCGTTGGGGACCCTCCTAGTCTGGGACCTCATCCCACTCAGGTGGGCCACTGCTAGATAAGCCCAGATTCAGGCCACAGAACACGGGCCTCACTTCAGGACGGGGGCTGCCTACATGTGGTCTAGACGGCATCAGCCTCGGGAGGAATGCTGTGCGGCCCACGGGCGGGGGCCACTGCTGCAAGCGTGCTGCTCCCAGAGTCAGGAGACTGTGGGACAGCAGTCCCGGAAACTTCCAAGCAGGTGTCAGGGGTATAACTGATCATCATGGACCACTTTGTAAATGTTGATGTATTCGCAGGGTAGCAAAAGGAAAATCTCAGCTGGTGCTTTCAGATGCCATATTAGTTCTCAGTCTAAGGAGCCTGACCTGAGACTGCGCCAGTTCTGGGATCTTCTGTTCTCTGTGACCAAAGAGCCATCTCATCAGTGGGAATTAGGTGTCTGCAACACCAGACCAAGCAGAGAGGCAAGAGTCAATGCTAAAACAACTGCTTTTAGGTGGTGCTGGGTGAAAGAGGAACTCTGATGGACAGCAGGTGTATGCTAGCAGCTTCTTACCGGTGATTCTCAATCCATGGGGCACCCTCATGTCCCCCCCAGGCCTACTCAGGCAGATGTAGGGGCAGGAATGGGTGCTGCTAAGCTCTCTGGGTGAGACTCTGGTGATCCCTGTCCACCTGGCGTCCACCTGGCCGGTCAGCAGATCAGCAATGGTTTCCCCTGACGTCAGTGCAAACCACTGTCACATGTAATTCAGAACCCTTTCTGGAATAAGGGTGGGAACCTGAGGTCCCTGCAACATGGGAGCTGTGCTGCTGCGGTGGTAATCAGAGAGCAGGAGAATCCTCAGAGAGCACAGGGACTCCTCCGGAGCTGACCAGTCCTTGGGTCCCAGGAGGCGTGAGCCACTGTTTGGGATAACACATTAACAACTTGACTTTCTGAGGCCTTCTTGCTGGCTCTCATTTAAAGGAAATATTTGGGTCTCCAAGTTGAAACTGCTTCCCACAAAGGAACAGGCTGCAGCTACGGATGGGCAGACCTCGGCAAATCCCTCTGGCTCATGGGCTTCAGTCGCCCCTTCTAGTGAAGGAAGGGGCTTTGGCTAGGAGACTTTTTAGGGTTTCTTTCCATCTTAAAATACAAAGCTGGGATAAAACTTGGAATGGGAGGAGTTATCGTCTCCACTGGATAGAAAACTCCACTTTTCACAGAGAATGCTGGGTGTGATTAAGTTATTACCAGTGTTTTCTCAATCCCTAAGCGACAGGCCAAGAACTGGTATCCTTCCTGGGTAGGACAGAGTGATATGAGGACAAGGCAGAGGCAGGAGGGGGAGCACTAAGCTGTGGCTCTCTGGGCGGGCGGGCGGGCGAGAGCGGGCTTGGAGTGTCAGCCCTAATCCGAGATTAGTAGGAATCGAGGTGGGGGAGGGCAACAAGAAGCTCCTGCCAGAGTCAGGGCGGCCATGAATGCACACAGCAGCCCCTGCTCTCCCACACTGCCATCGCTGTCACCACAGTGATGGCCCAGGACGTTGGGAAGGTATGTGACAAGTGCCGGAGTCAGGGCGGCCTGGAATGCAAATACCACCACCTGCTCACCCACAGTGCCATCGCCCACACATAGCAGTGTGGCTCAGAATGCTGGGAGGGTGTGTGACCTTCACTCACAGGAGCCCAGTCACCCAGATCCTATCCGCCTGCAAAACCTTCCATTTGAATGCAAATGAAACGACATTCCCAGGCATCAGGGCTGTGTCCCCCGCCCCCAGAAAGTAAGCAATACCAACAACTGATGTCCCAGAACTGATGGACTATGTCCATGCAAAAATGCCAGAGATGTCCCTGGGCTGGGACACTACTGCCTCTTCCAGGCAGGAGGTCAGGAGAGATTGGTGGCTGAGACTGCAACATGTGGCCCACAGCAGAGAGGGAACAGAGGAGGCGCAAACACGCCGAGACCCTCTCTCCTCTCCCTGAACGCAAACCCTCCCTGCTCGCACACAAAAGCTCAGGTAAAAAGTTTTCATCCAAAACTTTCAAATATTTCCTTCTGTGTTCTCAGACTGACTTGAGCAGCCCAAGACAGATGCCAGGGCGGGGATGTCCTCTCCTCTGCCTCTCTCCCTTCAGGCATATGCGAATATGGAAGGATCTTCTCCAAGGTGATCACATTTTCTGAGGCCAATGAAGAGATGTCAGGAAAAGAACCAACCCACATATACAGGAGGTAGGGTCACTGCCTCCGAGCCCGAAACTCCGAAGTCAGAAGCAGAACTTACAAGTCATTCCCACAAAGGACAGAGATGAGATCTGTGCCCAATCATGCCACCAGCCTGCAGAGGATTCAGCCTCAGAATCCAGGCCTTGATACCAGGTCAGTCAGGGGTTGGTGATGGCAGCTTCCTGGAGAAATACCTGTATTTGCTCCTGGATGTGAGGACAACAGCGCTGGAGGGCTCGCAAAGAGACATCTGGTTTCCCTGAGAAGCTATCCAGCACTGGACAGCTGAGGCACAGATTCTGGGCACCAGGACAAAAGTCAGCCGACTGCCCCTGAAGCCTTTTTTCATCCAAAAGGTATAGTCATTTATTTTCTTTTTCAAGAGTTCAGAACAAGGTCTCTTGATGTGCTGGCTACATACTGACATTCAAAGCTTTTTTTGTTTTTTAACTTCCATGGCCATGTCTTCCAAGGCCATGGCACAAAGACCAGGCACAGGGCGGCCCACCATGGAATATTCTGAAGGTTGATGGGTTTGGATATTCAAAATTAGCAATTTTGCTATTTCTACAGCGAATGACCACTGAGCTGCAAACACAGGTGCAGGAAACTGTGTCCTGGAACACACAGAGCAGTGGCCAAGACTACAGGCCTCCCCAGACCCACCGAGGCTCCAACCCCTCCTGTGAAATGCCCGAGGACAGTAGACGCCAGAGCTTGGCATTAAACTAAGATGTCTTCAAAGCAAAAATAAGTCACCAAGTAATCAGCGGCTATGGAAACACCCACAGGACTGTGAGGCCGCAGAGGTAAGAGAGAGGCCCTTCACCTGCAGGCCAGGGCCACTGGGCGCCAGCTCTGCAGCCCACAGGCTCTGTGGCCTTGGGCAGGCTGTTTGCCTTCTCCGGGCCTCGGTTTCCCCATCTGTAAAACCGTCGTAACACCCATGTCATAGGAGTTTTGAGGACTCAGAGGTGGCAGGCGCACCGAAAGCCCCAGTAGGATGTCTGCCCAGTGACTGGCCTCCAGCAAATGATCAGTATTTTTATATAACAAGAAGTGCAAGTCTTTGGAGATAAATTCTTGGTGAAATTCAGCTCTGCGAGAGGAGGGAGCACATTGGGGTCAGAGCTATTCACGTATCAGGTGCAAGCTCAGTACGTGTCCTATAGGGCACTGGAATTGGCCCCAGGACTCCAGGCAGGCAGGTACCGGCTGGCACGGTACCGACGGTCCCTCCAGCCGTCAGCCTGTCCCCCGCGGAGCCCAGGGCCTGGCGCACCTGACGTCTGGGGAATAAAATCCATCACTTTGGTCTCCCGTCAAGGGTCCTGGCTCCCCCGTCTCTCTCCTAACTCTCACGGATGCTCGGCGCTGCGGGGAGGACTCACTTCGCCTCGGTCAGGGGCTGCAGCGACGCCTCCAGGAGACAGCTCTGCCCCGCCCGCCCGCCCCGGCCTCGGCCACCCCCAGCCCGCAGTCCCGGAAACTCACCCCTTTCCTCTCGGCCTCCTCGTTCAGGGCGGTCACCCAGGCGGCCTGCCACTGGCTCCTCCAGCTGCCCAGCGTCAGGATCCAGGACAGCAGCGCGTCGGACCCCCGGCGCGGCCCCTCGCCAGGCTCCAGCGCCGGCCGCCGGGGCTGGGGTCGCACCCTGGCCAGCGCCCACTGCGCCAGGTACAGGCCCACCGTGGCCAGGGCCGCGACGAAGAGCGACACTAGCGCGAGCCACTGCACCTCCCCGAGCCACGAGCCCAGCCGGGCCAAGGCCATGGTGCATCCCCGGCCCGCCTCGCCCCAACTTCCCCGGCAGCCCCGGGCGCGGGCGGCGGGCTCAGGATACGCTCTGGCTGCGGCCGCGGCGCGCGGGGGGCGTGAAGGGGGCGCGGCGGGGCCGGAGCCCGGCGAGGAGCGCGGCCCGGGGCCTCCGGGCTGGGCGGAAACGCGCGGCGGCCGGGGCTGGGCGCAAGCCCCGCACACCTGCGGAACAGGGGCGCGAGCGGACCTCGCGGCCGGCGCTCCCGACTCGGCGTCTGGGAAGTTCCCGGGCCGCGGCCGGGCTCGCTTGTTCCTGCGCGCCGCCCCGGGCGTCCCGCCCGCGGCCCAGCGGTGGCCGGAGGAGGCTCGGGCCGCGGGGCGGGGCGGGGTGGGGGCGGGGCCGGAGGGAGGGGCGGGGCCGGAGGGAGGGGCGCGGCAGGGCCTGTGGGGCCGCCCTCCCGCCACCGCCCCGCCCCCAACGCGGCCCGCCCCGCCCCCTTAAAGGCCCCGCGGCCCCGGCCCCGCCACGTGCGCGCGCCGCCCGCTCTCTCGATCCACCGGTCCGACCCCGGCGGCTGCTGTGCGGCGGCCTGGCCTGGCTCCTGTGCGCTGGCACCAGCGCGTGTCTGTGCACTCGTGTGACGCTGCGCGTGCACGGCGCGCAGTCAGCGTGATTTCGAGGACTGCCGTTTGCTGGTCAGCAGGAAAGGCTCCGGGCTCAGTCCTCGGAAAGTCCCTGGAAATCCGTGGCTGCCCCTGGAGCCGGGGGCCGGCCTGCCTTAGGGGCTGTTCTGCCCAGAGGCAAGGAGGGGCTCAGCACCAGGCCCAGGCCCTGCCCTCTGTGTGGCTGTCATTCATTCAGTGTGGGGGAGGGAGCAGAGGGTGCCTGTGATGGGATGTGTTGTGAGTGTGGTGTGTGTGTATGTGTGTGTTGTGTGTGTGTGGTGTGTCAGTGTGGTGCATGTGGTATAGTGTGTGTGTTTGTGTATGTGTGTGTGTGAGAGACCCCTGCTCCCTCCTCTTGCAGAGTGGACGCGGTCCTTAGGGAGTGCCGTAGAAACACACTAACCTGAGATTCTCCGGGTCTAACACACGCCTAAACCATGACAGCGTGATTCAATTGTGTTTTCTGCAGCTGTATTAAAAGGACTTGACCTTGAAAGGAATTAGATGGACTGAGCATTTGGCCTTCTCTTCCCTAGCCAGGGCTCTGCTGTAGGCCCTTTGGTTGGTACAACAGAGGGGATTGTGGCCCTGAACCCGCGGACCTGGATTTTCTTCAGGAAAGAGGAAGGACTCGAGCAGCAGCTGCACAGAGAGCCTTTGTAGGGAACAGATTAGGAAACTGGCAGGGAGGCGAGATGAGACGGGATTGCCCAGGTGAGCTTGGGATGGGCCCTTGCGAGCCAAAGTGGAAATAAGAATGTGACTATCAGCTTCCTGCAGGTGACCCATGTATTACACGCTAGCACTCCAGTCTGCTGCACCCTCTTAAGGGTGGGAGGAACTGCTCTTCTTTTTTTCTATCCTGTGTTATTTTAGGCAGAAACAAAAGAAATCCCTTCTTATTTGGCAGAAAATCTAATTATTTCCTGACCTGTAGCTAGACCTATGCAGTCGGATAATTCGAGTCCTGCCGGTCCCCTTGCCAGAATAACTGGGGTGAGGAGACCAAGGGCCCAGTGTCCCCATGCCATGTGTGTGCAGGCCACCTGTGGCTATGAGGGCAGTGAGGAGAGCCTGTCCTGTGTGACCGGTGGAACCAGTCTCATTCCTTCAGGTCTCATGCGTGCTCACTCATCCCACTTGCTTTATTTAGAGGCTTGTAACAAGCTGTAAAGTAATCACCACCCCTACTTTGGAATTTGTCACACTTCCGTTTTTTCTTTTTTTTGGGGGGGGGGATTTGTTTGCCTTGACCTTTATGAAAGAAGATGGGAAGAACAGGGCAGGGTTCTCCGAGAGCACAGTGTTCTCCCTCCCTCCCCACCAGGTGACATTCCTTGCTCCCAGCATCTCTCTCTCCACCCCATCTCCCTTTGACCCAAGGAGTGAGACTGCAGGTCTGCCCAGGCAGGGCTCTGTCGCCACCAAAACCCTCAAATGGGTCTCTATCACTCTGTAGCGGTTGTTTGCTATTTTTAGCTGCTCGTAAAGGGGAAGGAGGGTGGCTGTGGTTCCTCCTGTGTGCTCACCTTGAGCTCCCAGCTCCCAGCTGTTTAGCGTAAGCCAAGCCCGCTTCCCATCAACCTACCAGACCCACCGGGAGCCTTGGACCAGGGCTTCCTTCGCTAGCATGGCAGGCCTCCAGGCAGGAGGGAGGAAGCCGAGTTTCTACATTCTTCTTCACAGTGCTTCATAGTAGCTTGGTCTGAGGCCAGAGTCAAGATCCACTGCTCTGTTTTTCATTTTAAAACGTTTCTAAAATGCTCATGGTGGAGATGAGAATTGTTTGTTGGATATCTCTGCTGAGTCACCCAGTCTTGGGTGCAGTGCCTTATCCCTGCATCAAAGCTGGGAGTCTTTGAACGTCTTCCTCTATCAAGCCCAGGAGGTTCTGGGATGATGTGACATTTTTGGAAATTAATAGATATTTGGAAATTAATAGTCTGGTGTCATGTATCTCGTGTCTATAGACAGTTATACCTTGTTATACTTTTGGGTTTTAAAAAATACTTTTAGAAAAATGTGGTACTTTTAGTTTTCAATGTGATTCTGAAATTTCTAGAAGCAGGGGGAAAAAAAGAGGGTCCAAGAAATTTATAGTTGTCTTTAATTGAGTGGAGTTTCTCCTTCATCCTGAAGCAGTTCATATTATTAGTCTTGCTTGAATTATCAAGTTTTGCCCCAATATTCTGAGAGACCAGCACCTTGGGGGTCCCAGGGGGGCTGTGATGGTCACTTCCTAGGCCCTACCAGGGACCTCTAGCAAGTGGGAATACGTGGCTTCCCCCAGCAGCACTTGGGGGCCAGCATTTTGAGAATTCCGTCTTAGCAAAATGCTTTTAAGACCTGGCCCAGTGCCTTCAGCAGCCACCTTGGGAGGCAAGATTTCTGAAGACCCCGGAGTCTGTGGAGACATTTGACCCAATCTCCTTGGCTCCATTGCTCTGGCTTAGTCATTTCCACCCCCTGGAGGCTGGGATGTACTTTGAGTCTGCTTCCTGTCCTGCTCACAGGGTCAATACTGGAGCCAGCAAATCCAATCAAAGGTCACCCGAAGCCAGAGCGTTGCCGGGCACCAGACAGGGCCTTCCCCTCCAGGAGGGGCCGTGAGTTCTTCTGGTAATCATTTGTATGACTTACGGAGATGCTGTTCAGGATACCTTCCCCAGGAGGAAAGCAGCAAACCGAGTAACTGCATTAACTTCCCAGATGAACCCCAGATGGCTGCGTGCAGTCTCTGAGAGTGAAGACCAGGCTGCAGGCCAGAGGGCCCTCCTAGGAGCAACTGATGGAAACGGTAGAGCCATCGGCTGAGCCTCTGCCATCCTTTAGCTCTCTCCCGTGTCCCACAGATGCAGCAGGCACGCTTATGCAGCTGGCGGGCATTCAGAAAGTCACGGCTGTGTGTACTGAGCACCTCCTGCCATCAGACACCGCCTGGGTACCTGACTTCATGGACTCACTTCATTTTCACAGCAACACACAAAGGATGGCATTGCTCTGTTTTAAAAATAAGGAAAGTGAGTTCAGAGAAGCTAAGTAACTTTCCAAGGCCACTGAGCAAGAAAGCGGCTGAGCCAGGGTTTGACCCCAGGGGCCGTGTTCTTCCCATCTTCTTTCATAAAGGTCAAGACAAACAAATTGCCCCCGCCAAAAAAGGAGAAGATGTTAAAAGCCGGAAGTAGAGCCTCCATTTCCAACATCCATGCGCAAAGATCCGCCTAAAGAATTGTCTTTTGTGTTCTGAAGTCTGGGAGGCAGGGACTGTCAAACCCAGAGGGGAGGTTCACTCATGGAGCTTCTGTGACGTCCCAAGTCCTTTCTGGGAAAGACATGAGAGGAATCCAGCCCTGACATTTGCCATGATCAGTGACTCTGCACAGTAGGGCCTCCCAGGACGTCCACCACTCACCCTAAGAGTGAACAGCAGATACGCTGCTTCTTCAAATCCCACCCTGGTGATGGCTTGTCAGGGAGCCTGAGTCATGCCGTGATGCTGGGAGGTGGCGGGCAGCATCAGAGGCAATGCCTGCCAGCCTGCTGCAGGCCAGTCAGGCCTGCCAAGAGTCTGCCCCGGGCAACCCCGATGACGTGTCGTGCGAGTCTGTGCCCACGCCGGGCAGGTGAAGGAATGTGACCCAGATGGCTGCCCTGCCTCTGCTAGGTGGCTCAGTGAGGCCTCCCTTGGGAATGCCCAGGAGCAAGGTGACTTGACATTTTTGCCTGTACCCAAGGCTGAGACCAACTTAATGAATGAAAATATTTAACCTCAATTCTTTTTTTGTAGAGGCAGGGTCTCACTGTGTCGCCCAGTCTGGTCTTGAACTCCTGGGCTCAAGAGATCCTCCTGCCCCCTGTTTTTAAATATATTTCCAAGGAGGCAATTGCCTAAATTGCATGTTTTCTCCAACTCCAAAGAATGCTGATCCCCCACCTATGCTCTGATAACCAAAATCACGCTTTCAGAAGAATTTACCTCCTGATGGGTTCCGGGGCCAGGCTCCTGTAATCGCAGCACTTTGGAAGGAGGCCGAGGCAGGAGGATGACTTGAGCTCAGGTGATCAAGACCAGCCTGGGTAACAAAGTGTGACTCCTTCTCTACGAAAAAAAGTAAAAATCAGCCAGGTGTGGTGGCTTATGCCTGTGGTCCCAGCTACATAGGAGGCTGAGGCAGGAGGATCATTTGAGCCCAAGAGGCTGAGGCTGCAGCAAGCCATGTTTGCACCATTGCACTCCAGCCTGGGCAACAGAGCAAAGATCTTGTGAAAAAAAACAAAATGTGTTCATCATGTAGAAGTTGAGTTTGTAGGGATGTGTGAGGTGGCAGCAGGCGCCTGGAGGGAGGGTGCGCTGAGGAAGAGAGAGATGACCCTGTGGGAGTGAGATGACCCCCCCCCGCTGAGACTCTCAATGGATGTCAGTGCAGGTGCCAGCACAGGTGCCAGCTGGGGGGGCCACAGGAGGGCCTTGTCGCTGGGGAAAGCCCCTGGGCGGCAGGACCGGAGCTGCTCCTAGCGTCTCAGAACCTGTGGGATCCGCTTCTGCAGCTCTAACGATGTGGCCATTCCCAGCACTGACTCTGGAATAACACTTGATCTATAGGCAGCTCCATTAGAAAAGAGAGGGGGGAACCAGAGGGGTCCCCCCTTACCCAACACAGGACTCAGAGGAGCTGCTCTTATTCCCAGCAAGGCAAGGCACATTCCTTGTAATTGGCGCTTTGCCTGTGTTCTGGACTACAGTTTTCCTTTCTGCTGTTGTTTTTATTAAACACAGTGAGTAGAATCAACTAAATATCTGGAGGGATATTTAGTATCTTTAAGAGCTGAAGGAAATCCTATTAAAGGGCTTCTAGAAACAACCGAGGAGCATGTATTTATCTACACATCACTAAATACTAATTACAAATAATTATTATCTATTCCAGTGGTTCCCCAAATACTGCAATAAAGACAAAGGGAATAATTTTGCTGCTTCAGGAAACACTCATGCCCTGTTTGCCTAGCACTTTGTAAGAAATCCTATAACAAGTAAGAGACAGGAATTATCACCCCCATCGTGCAAATGAGGGGTGGAAGCTTAGAGGCGCTGAGCGGCTCGCCAGGGTCAACACCAACGTGGATAGGGTTAGGGTTAGAGGCGGAGCTAGACCTAGATGCCAGGTGTTCGCTGCATGATCCCTCACGCCGCACCAAGCAAGTCTACACGGCGCCCCCGTGGAATTAGAGGAGAGCAGCTCGTCGACACAGGTTATTGCAATGCGTCATTTCCCCTGATTTTGATGGGTCATCATCTCCTCACGCTGCTCCTCAGAGCATGGAACTGGGACTGCACCTGTGAGCACGTGAAGCCGTTGTGTGTATTCTCTTGGTGTGTCATTTCCCCATGGAGTCACCTTCGGGAGCTCTGCCAGCTCCCGCTCACAGGGCCCAGGGGAGGGATGGGCCCTGCAGAGTGGGCAGTTACCACACTGGAGGCATCCATGCTGCCTGCAAGGCCAGCACTGCCCCAGCTTGTTCTCCCGTCCAGTCGGCTAAGGTGGCAACGAAGAGGAAGCCTGGGACCCTCAGGAAGGAAGAAGCCCGGCTCCTCCTGCAGGCTGTCCTCTTGTTAGTATTATGGCAAAAACTGTGATGGCATTTGCACCAACCTATAGTAGCCCCAGGTGACAGGGAGAGGGACACTAGTGGGTCCCAGTGGGAGAGAGAAGAGAGCCCGCAGCCCCTTCTCTTTCTGTCTGGGAAGCGCATCACAGCCTTCCTCACACGTGGGTGAGGCATGGCCATCCTCGTGATCCTCACAACTGTGTGTGAACCAGCTACCTCTGTGTCCAGCAAGGGACTGTCCTCCCCCCATCTCAGGGCGCTGCATGGAATCACAAAAGCAGCCTTCCAAATGCATGGCTGGGCTTGATTTTAAAAGGAGGAGACTCCAGTCTCTCCCCACAAACCCAGGAAAAGAGTGGTCAGGTTAGGCATGCTGGGTCCCTGATGCTCTGAAGCAGGGCAGCTTGGTGGCCTTTTTGGTGGCCTTCTGTCACTGAGGAGCAGGGGGTCTGGAGAAAGGAAAATCGCAGAAAAAGAAAACTGAAGGCCAGAACACAGGCTGGTGCTGAGCCGCTGGAGCAAGCCCCGCACATCAAACAGGGCCCTTCGAAAGGGAACTGGAGAACGAAGGTTCCAAGACTAAAAGGTGAAGTCAGGGAAGCTGCGTGACCTCAGAAATCCATGCCAACACTCCTAGAAAGGAGGGCATCTTAGCTCAGGCCACTACAACACAACACCATCCCGGTGGCTTGTAAACAGCATTTATTTCTCACACCCTGAAGGCTGGAAGTCTGAGATCAGGGTGCCAGCAGGGTCAGGTCCCGGTGAGGGGTTGCTGACTGCTGCCTTCTCCTCGTTTCTCCACATGGTGGGAAGACAGGGAGGGAGCTCTCTGGAGTCTCCTTTGCAAGGGCACTAATCTCATTCATGGGGGCTCTGCCCTCATGACCTCAGTCACCTCCCAAAGGCTCCATCTCTTAACACCATCACATTGGAGGTGAGGACTTAACATGTGAATTTTGGGGGAACACGAAGGGTCCTTCCACTGCAGGGCATGTCAGGGTGGGAACAGTCAGGGCACCTGGCAGAAGACTCTCTGCAGGGCAAGGCCCTTAGTCCATGCCCGCTGACTCCTCGGCTACGCTGCTTCAAGGAACATAGATTCCAGGGAAAGTCCGCAGAAGCAGCGAGAAGCCGCATTAAAGCACCTGCATCTCAGCCAGTGCGATGGACCCTGGGCTGTCAATCAATGACTGACCAAAGACCCTTTAAAAGGAACTGAAAACATAAAAAAAGAAATTAGTTACTGCCACATTTTATTTTAGCCCTCATACAAATGGTATGAGGTGGATGAAACAGACATTATTTTATTTATTTATTTATTTATTTTTTACAAACCCTTGTGTCGAGGGCTGACTTTCAATAGATCGCAGTGAGGGAGCTGCTCTGCTGCGTACGAAACCCCGACCCAGAAGCAGGTCGTCTACGAATGGTTTAGCGCCGGGTTCCCCACGAACGTGCGTTGCATGACGGGCGAGGGAGCGGCTGCCTTTCTGGCCGCACCCCATTTCCCAGGACGAGGGGCACTCCACACCGGACCCGGTCCCGGCGCGCGGCGAGGACGGCGGGGGACCGGCTATTCGAGGCCATCCGAGGCCAACCGAGGCCCCGCGGCGCTGCCGTATCGTTCCGCCTGGGCGGGATTCTGACTTAGAGGCGTTCAGTCATAATCCCACAGATGGTAGCTTCGCCCCATTGGCTCCTCAGCCAAGCACATACACCAAAATGTCAGACGTTATTATATCACTGTTCTGCAGGTGAGGAATCCAAGGTCCTTATCAAAGATGCTCCATTTATTACGAATTCAGCTGGGGCTGACGCAGTGTGTTTGCAGCTTGGACTCCTTTACTAGCTGAGAACACGCCTCTGTGAAGACATGACTGCAAAGCAGCGAAGCCTTGGTCCTGAGGGCATTTTTCTAAAATATCGGTTCCATCGGATGTGTCTTTGGGAATCATTTCATATTCAGCCCAAGTGTTAGAAAGAACCGGTTGGCACTATTTGCGCCAATAATAAATCCGTGCATGCTCATGTTCATCGGTGCTGCTCCGTAGTCAGAAGCCAAAGTACCCAAGCCCGGCCTCCACGGCCCGAGATGACTGAAGAGTTTGTGCATCAGCGTTCGTTCAGATGCGATAATCCATGATTCTTGGGAAGAACATGGTCTTTAAAAAAAAAAAATATTTTGTCTTTTTAAAAAATTAATCTACCTGGGCACGGTGGCTCACGCCTGTAATCCCAGCACTTTGGGAGGCTGAGGCGGGCAAATCACCTGAGGTCAGGAGTTCAAAACCAGCCTGACCAACATGGAGAAACCCCATCTCTACTAACAATACAAACTTAGCCGGGTATGGTGGCACACACCTGTAATCCCAGCTACTCAGGAGGCTGCGAGAGGAGAATCACTTGAACCCAGGAGGATGGAGGTTGCAGTGAGCTGAGATCATACCATTGTACTCCAGCCTGGGCAATGAGAGTGAAACTCCATCTCAGAAAAAAAAAAAAGACCTAACAAATTATGCAGAATTGAAGGAGCAACTGAGCAAAGTTCTCTTGTTGATAGAAGTGTGTTCAGTGTGCAAATGTGTCCTTTGCAGACTGGGCCAGCGTGTGGCCATCGCACCGTTCATGCACCCTTCCGCCTCGGGGCAGCCCTCCATCTGCCAGCCACAATGCACGAAGGCCTCCTGGACAGAGAGTGTCCAGTACTATGGACACGGTGGACACAGAAAATGCATCTTTTCTCTCGCAATCTCTCCAGGAGGGCTCCCTGGTGAGGACCAAGGGAGGTGATCGAGATAGCCATCTCCTCACCAGAGCCCCTCCTCCCCATCAAACGATGGAGAGAAAACGTGGAGATGCTTCCTGCTTGCAGGCTTATAAGATTCAAAGCTTCCGGTGAGAAGCAGAGACAAAAGGAGTATCCTTCTGTGTTGGGGAGAGCTGGACTGGCCACTGCTGATGCCATAGATGAGAGTCCTCTGTAGGAGCTGTCCCAGGAGGCCACAATAGGGGCTGTCCTGGTGCCTGCTGACTGTGGCAGTGCTGCGCTCCTGCTGGTCTGTCCCCAGGGTTTAATGAGCCCATCTTGAGATGATGCAGGGAAAGGGGGTGCAGGCAAAAGAAAGACTGTCCAATGTGCCAGGAGGCATCCAGCTTTCCTCCTCTAGCTCGGGACCAGCTGCAAGAAGTCCCTAACACACTGTGGCTTTATTATTAACAGATGCTAAAAGCACACTTCCCAGAACTGTGCTGAAGGTGGTGACCCAGAGGCAGCAGGGCACTACAGCTCCTTCCTCTGGGGCAGAAAGCAGGGTGCGTGGGAAGTTCAAGGACAGCAGTGGGGCGGCAGAGATCACAGCAACATTCTCAATGGCAGACAGTGGCAGGAGGGGCGTGGGGCGTGGGCGAGTCCACGAGTCCAGTGACGCTGCATTCGATGCTGGATCTCGTCCCGCCGCAGCATGAGCTGCAGCACCTTGAGGAGGGCACATTCTGGGTATTTCTGTTTGGTGGAGTCCTTGATGATGCTGTGCTCAGACACCTAGGAGCTGATGGCAAGGCGGTACTTGAGCTGCTTCTGGATGCATCTCAGCTTCTCTTGGTTCTCCTGGCTGGTGAAGCCCTCCGCTCCTGACAGGGTACCGAATAAGGCAGCATCCAATGTGGGCACTTGGAAGAGCCGCTGGGCCTCCTCCACATCTGCCTCCATGACGAAAGGCTGCAGCTTTGTCTTGCTGAGGGCACAATGGCCTGCAGCTGCCGCACAACGATGGGGATGCTGGAGCGGCGGTCACTGTCCCTCTCGTGCTGATGTCGTGGTTCCTCACCTTCTCTGAGGTCTCTGCTGACAGCTGGGGGCCACATTTTGCTAGCAGTAGGCAATAAACTTCTTCAGCTTGGCCAGATCAATCTCACCCTCCTCGGCCCATGTGTGCATCGGCACACTCATGTGCAGAGTGAGGACATGCTTGGCCAGCATCACGTTCCCCTCCTCACTGTGCTCGTCCTTGACAGTGAAGGTCATGTTGAAGCACGACAAGATGGTGGGCATGAAGTCAGGGTTGTCCTCCCGCTTTGTCTCATCCCAGCGACCAAATACTGAGTTGGCAGCAGCCGGGATGGAGCAGCGGGAGTTCAAGGTGGTGGTGATCCTAGCTTTGGCAATGGAGATGGTCTGCTGCTCCGTGGCTTCGTGGATGGCCACTCGGTCGTCTTCTCGCATCTTGTCAAACTCGTCAATACAGATGACCCCATCCCTGGCCAGGACCATGGCTCCACCCTCCATGACTAAATTCCTGGACAAAGGGTCCCTCATCACCAAGGCTGTCAGTCTGGCCGCACTGCTGTCTTTCCCAGACGTGTATACCCCAATGGGAGAACACTTCTCCACAGACTTCAGAAGCTGAGACTCGGCTGTCCCAGCGTCCCCTGGCATCAGCAGGTTGATGTCTCCTCAGAGAGTAAGTCCATCATAGAGCCCCTTTCAGGATCCTTTAAAGAGCAGGCAGGCAATGGCCTTCTTCATGTCCATGCCCCCAAAGATGGAGGAGGTGATGCTCTTGGAGATGACCTCATTGACACTGGGGAGGGCGGCCAGGCAACGGAACTTCTCCTGTGGGCTCACAGCCCCAGTAAACCTGTGGCCACTGCCATCTGTGTCCACCTGGACACCCAGGACATGGATGTAGGAGCTTTGGATGCCCACGCCCATCCTGTCACGGCCCCTGCTGGAAGTCAGGCCAAACTTCTTGATGGAGTAGATGCCCATGATGGTAACCCTGCTTCCAGGGACAACCTTGTCACACAGGTACCTGTCACAGTAGAGCTGCATGTGTCTGGGCATCTCACCGTGGGGGACTGCATCAGGCAGCTCCTGCAGCTTCAGGGTCTGCAAGTCCACACATCTGCATTTGTCAGGCATGATGAAGTAAGGGTCCGGTGGGCACTCAGGGCACCCGCCTGATCTGTGCTGCACTTCCTGGGCAGGGGAGAGCCCTCCAGGCCAGGGTGAATGGCAGTGTTGGTGAGAGTGCTGCAGCAGCTGCGGCCCTGGATAGGGATACGGTGGCCTTGGCACGGACCGGTGAGGCTGCGGTGATGATGCCGGAGAACTTCACCGACTCTGCCTCACATAGTTGTCATTTTGTGACAACTTTTTATTGTCAAACACTTTTGTCATGCCAGCCTTGAAATGAGCAGGGAGGCTCCAAAGTCCATCAGCGGATGAGTGAGCAGACAGAATGCAGTCTATCCATGTGATGAAACATTATTCAGCCATAAAAAGGAATCAAGCACTGACCCAGACTATAATACCGGTGAACCTTGAAAACACGATGTTACGTGAAGGAAGCTGTGCACAAATGCCACACATGCATGATTCCATTTACATGAAATGCCCAGAATTTGTGAGTGGCAGGGGCAGAAAGAAGGTGAGTGGTTACCAGGGTCTGGGAGTGGGCCGACAGGGAGTGACTGCTGATGTGCACAGCATTTCTGTTCCGGAGATGAAAATGTTCTGGGAAACTAGACGGGTGACAGACAGACAGCATTTTGAGTGTGCTGAATACCATCAAATGATAAACTTTAAAAGGGTGGTAATGGTACATTTTATGTATGTGCATCTTACCACCATTTAAAACAGAGCTTGACCCGCTGGTTTAATAAATATTATGTGTGGCTTTTGTTATAGGCTGGATGTGGTGGTTCGTTCACTTTTTTGGTCACCGTTTTGGCAAGTATTTGTTGAACAGCTGCTGTGTGTCAGGTGCTGGGTTAGGTGCTGGGGGTTTAGTGATGCGCTGAGTCAATTCTCATGGGGCCTGAACTCAGCAGAGGAGACAGAGGGACAGTTCCACAGGTAATGGTGCAAAGTGCTTGGGTGGGGGTGGCAGTTGAGAGGAGACCGAGGAAAGTCCTGTGATGCCACCGGAGGGTGGGCAGGGGTTCAGGCAGGACTGTGATGAGCTTGTGGGTTTTGTTCCTACAGCAAAAGGAGTGGCTGACTTGGCAGAGAAGAGATGAGTTCGTATTTGCACTTGATCAAGATGGCCCCAGGAGACAGTAGGGGGAGGAGGTGGGTGACCGGGGAGGCTCACCTGGGATGGTGAGCCAGCCTCTCCACAGTGCACTTACAGGGGGTGGCAGGTGGGGCTGGGCTGTAGATGGTGCCATGCAGGGGTCTCCCTTAGGCAGCCTGGTGGGTGTGTGGGGCAGGACCTGTGAGGAGGGGCCACCCCAGCAAGGATAAAGTGATGCCCATGGGAGTATCGCAATGGTCTGAGATGCAAGAAGAAATGAAGGAGAGGACCACAGAAGGGGCTAAGAAATTCTAAAGGCAAGAAATGGTCAGAGAAGAGAAAGGATTCCACGGTGGGGGTTGCAGGGGCCGAGTGCTGAGCCAGTGCTAGTTGCCCACCCCATGGGCACGTGTTATAAGGCAGCACCATGCAATGGAATGGCAAGGCTCCCAAATACAACAGACTCTAGAAACTGATGCCTGGGGGTGAACTTACTGCCTGATAGACTGAACATCACAAAACACACTGGGAAAGGATGTAATTAGTAAATTTTGGGACAGAATTATCAAATGGGAAGAGACTAATGAGGTCAACCAGAGGGGACCACCGTGCGATGGTACAGGTGAGGGAAGCTGGTGTCTTCCCAGCATGGGGGTTGCCCCCATCCTGCCTCCAGGGCTCAGGGCTCTGAGAGGACATGGGTGCAGCATGAAGGCCATGGGCTTTGCCTCCTCCACCATAGGGTGGGAGCCAGTCCTGCTGCAAAGAGCTGCTGTAGGGCTGGGGGTGATGCATGTGCACAGACTTGGATGGTGCCTGGCCCACAGCGGGTGCTCCATATAGCATGGGAATAATGGCTGTTGTTACACGGAGCCAAAAATAGGAAGAATTCATTTAGCATGCCAAGCGTATTAACTTCAAATGAATAAGCAGCAAAAACAAACTTTGAGTTTTGTTCCTACAGCAAAAGAAAGGAGTGGCTGACTTGGCAGAGAAGAGAGAGATCATATTTGCACTTGACCAGGATGGTCCCAGGAGACAGTAGAGGGAGGACGTGGGTGACCCTGGGGGCTCATCTGGATGGTGAGCCAGCCCCTCCACTGTTTAATTTAAACAACATTGAAAAGGAGTCAAAGGGAGAACAGAGGACTCTGCCCCTGGCTGGAGATGCTTCTTTTTGTTAAGTACGAGTGAAGAGAGTGTAGAGTCATTCATGTATTCCCTCATGCAGCACATCTGGACTGAGCACCCACTGTGTTACAGAGGCTATGTATAAATACCACTTTAAATGTTTATTCAGCAACGAAGACCTTCCTACCTCCGACTTCTCCATCCAGGTCTCGGAATCCCACCTCTCACACGCACTCCCAGGAATCATCTCAAGCCAGCCTCCTTTTCTCTAACCCAGTCCCATCCCATCCGACCCTTCAGAAACCAAACCCCACCAGCCCTCTCTCTCTGATCAAACTGCAGCTTCTTTCTTCTGCCCCACTGGGCTCCATTTGCTGGCTCTCCAGCTGGAACCTTCTCGTCCACACCACCTCACACCCACCTGCCAGGACTTTGAAACAGACCTGGCCGTGGCTCCCCAGGTGTTTCCAAGCTGTGTGACCTTGGGCATGTTATCTCAGCTTCCTAGTGTTCATCTTCCCCATCGATAAGTCGAGCATGAGGCTGCCTAGCTCATGGGACCATGGGAGGATGGAAGATCACAGCAGCACGCGTGAAGCTCCTGTGTGGTGCCCGACACAGGTGAGAGGGCAGGTAAGGTTCCCGGGACCCACCTCACCCAAGTGTCGCCCATGGCTCCTCAGGAATCATTCCTGGCACTGGGGCTCCCCTGTGTTCCCTCCACATACACAATTAGTCAACTTCCATTCCCCATCCCCCAGACTTGTCCCCTGGGTCCTTGGCCAGTGTCCTTTGCCACGTATTATCTATATAATTTTTCTTTTTGTACTGCAAAGAGAAATTAGTACTGGGACAAAGGATCTCTCAGCAAAGCAATTCTTTTTACTTCCTGCAGAAAGGGTACTTCCACTGGCAGTCTTGCCATGAGAGTACAATGAACAAAGGAAAGCAGACATGCTTATTTCTTACACATTTGGGGTTGTCCTTACTGCTGTGTCTGATCACCATTGGCTGGAGTCAGACCTCACAATCTAAACTAAAACCCAATTGGCTAATAACTTGAAACTTTTCTAAACATGTAAAAGCAATGGAGAGCAAAAAGAAGGAAGTCCACATAAGGAAGGGGCATAGGCTGCAAGCTGGGACATGCCTGTGAGCACGTCCAGCACAGGTATCTTGATTAACATACAAGCACATAGAATGCACTATGTACCTGTAAGCATGTCTAACAGCTACACAGGATAGAGCTTCTAGCAAGAAGGCAAGAAGGCTTTTAAAGAAAGTTCAAAACAAACTATTATTTCTTACACTTATGAATTTTTCTTAAACAAGAAAGGAAACTTTGAAGAGGAACTTTTCTACTTCCCACATTACAGTTTCCCTTTCCTTAGGCTTCATCCTGCTGAGGACACTCCTGACCCGGCTGCTGCAGGGCCCTGCGCACCCACCCCTGCTGCTTCCTGAACTCTCCTTAGGTGCTGTCCAGAGACGCCTCTTCTATCCCGTGGAATGTCATGGGGACCTGGATTGGGATTTAACATTCCATGTGTGTGCCTACCACCCAGGCTGGACTCCGTTCCTTCAGGACTGGGACCAGGTCTTATACAGTCCTTTGAATTTCTCCTCCAAAATCTGCAGGTTTTCCAGAAACATCTCTTGCTTTCAGTTAGAGGTTTGTAGCTCGAGCACCGAAGTGAAGTTGGGTCTAGGGCTGCTGTTTGCAAGATGTGCTTACTAATCCAGGTGTGCACAGACCCTGCAGCGGCCAGGCCCCCGGTGCTGGCTAGGGCTGCCCTGCCCCTCCCCTCTGAGGGTCAGTTATCCCATGGAGGCCAGGTGTCTTTCTGGGGTGCAGAAGCTACCACTCACTCCCTGCCTTTGAGGCTTCAGGAGATCACAGGGAAGAGCTCAAACCCCTCAGCGTGGAAAAGAATGCCGGGCTTCCCTTCTCTGATTATCCCTCTAACCCCTGTACCCCTGACCCTCCCCTGGCACATCCAGCCTCCTGAGGGGCCTCCTTGAACCCCAGCCTGCTCAGCGGTTAGCATCACCCCTGCTGTTTTCTGCCTGCAGATCCCCTCCCTCCCCACTGAAAATCTCTCTCCTCCCTCCAAGAATCAGATCACAGTCACCCTTGGCAGATAAGAGATGAGATCATATTTGCACTTGACCAAGATGGCCCTGGGAGACAGTCGGCAGAGGAGGTGGTTGACTGGGGAGGCTCACCGGGGATGGTGAGCCAGCCCCTCCACAATGCACTTACAGGGGGTGGTGGGTGGGGGTGGGCCGTGGATGGTGCCATGCAGGGTGAAATGATCTGTAGGCAGAATGTGCAGTGTGAAAACAAACTCACCTGTACAAACCCAAAGAACAGACTCAGAGACCCAGAGTGAGACTTATTGATTTATTTATTTTGATTGAAAAGGAGTCTTGCCTTGTCGTCCAGGCTGGAGTCCAGTGGCGCAATCTCGGCTCATGGCAACCTCCGTCACCCAGGGTTCAAGTGATTCTCGTGCCTTAGCCTCCAGAATAGCTGGGATTACAGGCCCACGCCACCATGCCCGGCTAATTTTATGTATTTTTAGTAGGAACGGGATTTCGACATGTTGGCCAGGCTGGTCTCAAACTCCTGACCTCAGGTGAGCCGCATGCCTCAGCCTCCCAAAGTGCTGGGATTACAGGCATCAGCCACTGTGCCCCGCTGAGAGTGAGGCTTTTAATGGCAGTCTTGCAAAATCGGATGTCCCAGGGGCAGGCACACCCAGCATGGTTTTAACAAGCAATTTATCCCTCCCCTGGTTCCTCATAGGCTGAGTACTGTGGCGTCACAATCTTCCCGGACGTCACTTATTGGTTGTTGGGGAGGGGATTTAGGTGGTGGTGTTTTTTTTTAAGGGTTGTTTTACTGCATTTTGTGGCAGCTCACAGTGCATTGCAATCCTAGTCAGCTCAGGCGCTCTTCAAGCGTTTGACTTAGGACCTAAGTAGCCGGGCAGGCTGATAAGAACAGATAAAGTGAGCTATTTTGCAGGCTAGTAAAGTTTCATCTTAGACTAAACTTCTTTGGTTTAGGTGAGGAAAACTAGGGGCGGGGGCAGCCAACAAGCAGGCGTTCATGATCCAAGCAGGGTCCTCGTATATCCTGTTTCTTCTGTAGTTTGCCGACCTAAGCCGATTCAAGGGACTTTGTCTTGGGAATGGACCACAGTGGACATTATTTCCGTCAGCAGGAAGCGTCACGTGTGGATTAAGACCCCTGACTCCAGGTCCGACCGCTTGAGTTCAAATTCTGGCTGCTGTGATTTTAGGCACATCATTTCGCCTTTCTGCCCCTCGGTTCCCTCATCTGTAACGTGGGGGAATGAGAGTGTCCACTTCTTAGAGTCTCTGTGAGGACTGGATAACTAATCAGCACATGTGCAAGCATCGGGCCTGGCACGAGGTCACTTCCATCAGCGCCTGGCGTGCAGCGGACGGTCACCCCACAACCAGGTCTGTCTCCTTCCCTCACTGTCTTGTTCAGCTTTGTATCCCAGCATGGGATGGGGAACTGGTCAGGTGGGGTAGCCTCAACAGATGGTTGTCAGATAATTGAAAGAATGGGTGAATGAATGAATGAGTGAATGAATGAAGGCAAGTGACAAAAACCAACGAGCAGGTTTTCAAGTGCAATTTTGTTTGGATTTCCAGAATTTAAAGTCACCCTGTGGTGTGAAATATGAACTTCCTCCTGCATCTTACTCAGGGCAGGAGGTTAAAGCTGCAAAAGCTGCTTCCAGTCTCCTGGCCAGTGCCTCTAAGAAACGGCCCTTTTGTGAAGGGCAGAAAGGAGAGTGTGCGGTTGTCAAAAATATTCAAGCGGAATCAAAGCTGAGATCACACGTGTAAATAGGCATGTGTGCCCACAGCCACCCTGGTATTGGCTGGCTCCAGCCTGTGCACGCGTGCGTGCGCGCGCGCGCGCGCACACACACACACACACACACACACACACAGTTGGTTGTCCCTCATTGCTGCTCGTCACTAGCATACCAGGGGGGCCCAGGGTCAACATCCTCATGGCCATTCCTCGTGGCTTCCACAGAGCAGAGATACAACAGCAATTGAGCCCTGGCAAGAGGTTTGCAGGGCAGAATTCCTCCACCCCCTGGAGCTGGGATGTTAGAATGTGTTCCTCAATTCAACATGTTACTATCTAAAATAAATACAATCTTGGCTTCAAAATCATGGGTCATGGCACTGCTGTGTCTGGGGGTCAGAAGCCTCTTCAGCACGGACAGTTTCAGGCTATTCATCTTGCTAGTGTGGATAACACACATAAAAAGCAAAGTTCCACATATTACATTATTTTAAATCTATAAAGATGGAAAATGAGCAGAATAAAGGTGTCCACCTGTAGTTAGCTGTTTCTAGATATTCTTTTGTCCTTGGCTTGGAGGCGCCACATTGGGAATCATTCTTCTTGCTCCATTTACTTTCTTGGAGTTAGGGGCTGTAGGTCTCCCACTCCAGACACCTGCTTCATGCCTTTTTGCACTGCACAGAGGTGGCGGCAGTGGCCCTGGAGGCTGCAGGCCCTTAGCTCTCATGACTGCTACCACCTTTGTGGTCAGTTGCTCAGGCCGCTCCTTGCACAAGGACACCTGGAAGAGGGAGCCGTGGGGCTAGGGTGCCTCCTAGTGCCAGACTGCATCTGCCTGGAGGAAGGGGTGTCTTTCTAATGCAGGCAGAGGTGGCCCAGAACAGGGACTGCACCTGCGCTGAACATCAATGGTCGCCTGAAGCCTCACCAGATGGTTATTAGATAATTGAACGGGTGAGTGAATGAATGAGTGAGTGAATGAATGCAACTTACAAAAACCAACAAGCAGGTTTTCAAGTGCAATTTTGTTTGGTGTCCCAGAGTTTAGTAACCCTGTTGGTGCAAAATAGGAACTTCCTTCTGCATCTTACTCAGGGCAGGGGGTTGGAGTGGCAAAAGCTGCTTTCAGTCTCCTCTGGGCCTCTGGGCCATACAGTGGCCCAGGACATGCTGAGGGTCAGATGGACCCGAGGGTCTCAGCCGGCTGACCCTAACTTCCTGGGCTGTGTGGAAAGTCATTGTGCAGAGTCTTTTCTGGAAGTGGAGTCTGTTCTCCACCAAGTTATATTTTCTTTTTAACATAGGCCTTGCCCATGAGATACCTGATAGCCTTCCAGCTTTTATTTAATCTGACACTTTGATCAACTTTGATCAACTTTGATCAGTATAGAAGATGTCCATGGAGATGGGAAACCAGAGACGTTCACTGAGAGTCTGGCCAGTGGCAGCCCTGGCTCCCTCATCCTCCCCGGAGTACCGTGGCACTGCACGCAGGGCTTGTGAGGCTGCTGTGCTGGCTGTGAAGTCTCAGACCCCCCGCGATGCACAAGAAGCGAGGGCTGGGCGGTCTGTCAGCTGACCTCGGGGCAGCCGTGTTCAGGAAAGAAGGGCTTGGGAAAGTCATGCTCTGTTCCATGCTGGGTAAAAGGAACAGAGATAACCCGGGCAGGGTCGCAAGTGGAGGCCATGGAGACAAACAAGGCAGAGGAAATGAGCTGGAGCCACCTCCAGCCGGAAACGCCGTGCAGAGGGGCACAGACCAAAGGTGCCTCCGTGCGCAGAAAGTCTCCCCAGGCCCTGCGAGGAGGACCAGGAGCCAATGCTGCCCTCTCCCCGCTGGGAGGAAGTGCCCGCCTGCCACCCGGGGGGTGGGGTTTGCTGCATTTTCTCAGGAGCAAATGCAGCACGGAATGGGGTCCCATAGGCTCCAGTCAGTGAATTCCACCCAGCATGTGGCGAGACCTCAGGAGCATTGTGGAGGACATTCGGCATCCGAGACAGGCACACGGGGACAAGGGCATTTCCAGGGACTCCGAGCAGTCTCTGCACTTGCATGAAGTTAGTTGATGAGGAGAAAAAAACCAAACCTTATTTCAGCGCTGTGTGGGAAGACTTTCCCTGAGTTGATATGAATGAAATAGCTTCTGCTTTTAATAAGGTCCAGTGTAGAGTTGATTTGTGTGAAGAATATTTTGATCTTAAAAGACTTTGTTATTTTACCAAGACCCCCTTTAGTTTAAAGTGTGGAATAAACTCCTCCTTTCATATCAGTCGGAGTTTAACCTAAGAGGTCACTGTGGTTGGCAGCCATTAGACAGTTTCCCCAGATGCCTCTTGATTCACAGCCGTTCTGCCTCAAGGGCCTGCTCCTGATTGGTTTTGATCAGTTCTTGGATTTTTATTTTTATTAATTTTTTTGAGTCAGGGTCTTTCTCTGTTGCCCAGGCTGGAGTGCGGTGGCACCATCTAGGCTCACTGCAACCTCTGCCTCTCGAGTTCAAGTGATTCTCCTGCCTCAGCCTCCCAAGTAGCTGGGATCACAGGCGTGCACCAGCACCCCCAGCTACTTTTTGTATTTTTAGTAGAGACGGGGTTTCACTAAGTTGGACAGGCTGCTCTCAAACTCTTGGCCTCAGTGATCAGCCACTTCAGCCTCCCAAAGTGCTGGGATTACAGGCGTGAGCCACCGTGCCCAGCCAGTTCTTGGATTTTGAGTTGTTCTGGTTTATATTTGGTTTACTTTGATAAGGCTCCTGATAGAAAGACATGACATATAAACCAAAGCATCTGGATTATTACAGAAAATAAAATTAGGTAAGAGCCAGATGTTTGCTGAGAAAGGGAGTACCAGGAACCCTCCGGCTCTACAGATTGTGCCAGCGCCCCAGGGGTCACCGGCCGAGAGCTGGGCTGCACCCTGCTGCTCCTCCTGCTGCCTCTGGTCACTCCTGGCCTGCTGCATTCCTGCTCTTTCTCATCCCAGTTCAAGCGCGTTCCCGAGCCCAGCCTGCCCCCACACCTGTGTGCCAAGACGCTGTTTCTCACACGCCTGGGAAGGTGTTTCATGTGTCCGAACACACCGAGGGTCAGACGGACCCCACGGCCTCAGCCGGCAGACCCTAACTTCCCAGGCTGTGTGGAAAGTCATTGTGCAGAGTCTTTTCTGGAAGCAGAGCCTCTTCTCCAATAAGTTAGTTTTCCTTTTTAACTTAGACTTTGCCATGAGATAATTGATATTCTTCCAGCTTTTATCTGCCACTTTGATCAGCTTTGATCAGCATCAGCAGAACTTCAAAGTTTTTGTTAAGAAATAGACGTTGGCATTGGACGAGGCATGGGAAAGATGAAGAGAGCTGGCTGGGAAGGACGTGGTCCCCAGTCCCGTTCTTGAGGCCTGTTCTTTAGGGGCCGGGAGCTGCGGAGCTGAACGCCTCCTGCACGCGGCTTCGTCTGCCCACAAGTGCATCAGGACCCTGCTTGCTAAACGACAATCATTTCCTGGGTTATCATTCTGGAAGTTGCAGCCACAAAGAACAGGAGGCTATTTGCTTTTGCTCACACATTCATTCCTTCATTCACTCGCCATTCCTTGGAGCGCAGCCAGCAGCCACGGACGCAGGTGCAGTCCCTGTTCCGGGCCATGCCTGAGAAGGGCTGCAATCCTTCCTTCTTGTTGGAGGCTTTAGGCCCCACTTTGTGTCCTCCTGACTCACCTTTCTGCCTCAGCCCTGCTCTGGCACCCGGCAGTGCTCAGGTGGGGCCTGGCAGCCCTGTTCCTCCACAGCCCCAGGTACATCCTGCTTCCTGCCTCGGGTTTCCCTACTGCCCCTGCGTGGGACTGGTGTCACCATTCTAGGGCACAGGTAGATCTTGAAATGATGAAACATTAATTCCCCTGGGCCAGCCTTGGCCAGCGAATGACAGGAGATGAAGGACAAACACCTGTCGCTTGTATCTCCCTCCTCAGAGTCTTCTCCGTGGGTCCCCAGGGTCCCCAGCAGGAGGCAGCAGTGAGTCCCCCTCCCTTCTCAGAGGCTTCTCTGTGGGTCCCCAGCAGGGGACAGTGAATCCCCCTCCCTTCTCAGAGGCTTCTCCGTGGGTCCCCAGGGTCCCCAGCAGGCAGCAGGGAATCCCCGCTGCCCACAGCCTAATAACCCGGTGCCAGTTCCCTTCTTCCCAGTTTCCCTCCTCCCAGCCCAGACCTGTTCCTGGAATCACTTCCCAGAACTCACCAAGCTCTTATTTGAGGAAAGTGGCTATTGCGGTCACAGGGAGCTCACAGTCCAGGGAGATGCAGCCAGGCACCCAGAACCATCTCAGCCCACGTGGTGAGGGCCACGAAGCATTTCCCAGAGCCTGTGTCATGGATGAAAGACAGCCCGGTCCCCTGGGGCAGGTCAGGGGAAGGTTGGACTGGATCTTGAAGAGGAAGTGGGGGAACCAGGGAGACAAACATTCTAGGTTGCAGGGGCAATGAGTTCAAAGGCCAGGAAATGCCAGGAGGCTGGGCTCCGTAGAGGCTGGGCCGGTGCTTCTGGAGGATCTGACCGGATATCCAGCATGTCTGATTGGACCTGGTTGAGATAAGTTTGGAACTGAAGGCATTTCCTGGTCAAAGCACAAAGTGGCCTTGGAGAGAATTGTTTCACTCAGAGGGGATGGGGAACCCCTGCCCTCGGATCAAGTAAGGAAGAGCCACCATCAAGTGTGTGTGTTCCTGACAGCCTCGCTATCTGGTGTGTGGGCCAGGACAGCAGCTTCCACACCCTCTGGGAACGTGCTGGAAATACAGAGTGTCAGGCCTCGCCCTGGCCCTGTAGAACCAAACCCTGCATTTTCATAAGAGCTCAGGGTGTTCGAATGCACATTAAAATTTGGGAAGTCCTATCCTAGGGCACTCTGCAGAGGATGCTTTAGACTGGGCTTAGGGTAGGGCAGCAGAGTTCCGTAAGGGAAAGGGTTTTTGGTGAGAGAGGAGAGGGAGACTCACAGCACTTGCTGGGAACTGGGGAGGGTGAGGCAGGGGGAGGAGCCGGGAGACGCTGCCAGGTCTCATCCATGGGTTGGGTGTGACGTGCTTCATGGAAATGCAGGCTGGGGGGGAAGGGGAGGGGGTCATGGGCTCTGCCGGGGGCTGCCACATCTAAGGTGTGCATGGAGATGGGAAACCAGACACATTCACCTGGAGCTGATTTTAGTGAATCCTCACTGCCCTTGAGTCCTCACTATTTTCCAAGTCTTACAAACCATCTGCTTAAAGATTAGGTCTAGGATGTTCTTAGGGATCACTGTCAACATGACCAGACTGAAATTTCTGGAATCATCTTGTAGACAATTGGGATATTTATGTTTTCCCCTTTCATTTGCAACTTATAGTAAGGTCCCTGCATGAGGCCCCAGAAAGTCGCACCCCTCTTCCTCACCTGGGTGCTGGTGACGTTGGATACTGGATAAGTTGAATAAGCTGAGTGAAGTAATGAGTATTCAGGAAGCAAACTGTCACTATTTGTCCTGTAAATATAAGTCGAGGACATGGCCTGAGATCTCCTGGTCAAGTTGGGTTGTGAATCAGGTAGATCCAGGCATCCAAGCATTGGCAGGGCTGGCGGGGCTGGCTGGCTTTCTGCAGTGATCAGATTCCTAACCATGCCCATCAAATATTCTTCCAGAACTTGCCAATCAAAGAGCCACACCAGCTCCCCAGGAGCAGGTTAGCCCAGGTCACTGGAGGCCGGAGATGGGTGAATAGAGCCCCTGTCCCGAGGAGATGTGGGGTTGGGGGATGCTTTTCCCCAGCTGACCTCGAGGTGAAGGTCGGGCGTGTGGCGGGAAAACTCGCCACCTGCAAGCCCTGGCAGCATTTCCTGCAGGTCCACCTGGGCCCGAAGGCCTGACTCTAGTAGTGTCTGAAGGCGTCCTGGTTCTCTAGCCTCTGCTGCTCTGGTCCTTGCGGACTGATGTTACCTTGCGTGCCTCTGTCTTTACTGAGGAGATAGGAGCAAAGTCAGAATAGAGGATGGAAGTCCTGAGCGCCAAGGATGCCTGTCCCCAACCTGCTGCCCCAAGCTCCTGCCCATGAGAAGATGTATGTGCTACGTGCTGGGCACTGGATGGTCCTGGCCATCTCGCTGGTCCTAGGAACCTGGATAAGTCTCCATCATCCCTGGAGCCCCGTGGGGCCCTCCTGAGGCAATGGGGGCCCAGCTGCCCTTGGGACTCCTCCAGCTGCCGCTCTCCAGGGTCCTGTCCTCTGCTTCTCTCAGGCCAGTGTGTGTCACACCTGCGAAACCCTGCTGCTCTTCGCCACCTCCCAGCTAGAAACATGTGCTTGGCCTTTGCCTGGTGATGTCTTTTTTTAATTCTCTCTCTCTCTCTCTCTCTCTCTCTCTGTTTTTTTAAACAGCTTCTGAAATCCCTGAAGCCAACTTTCTCATCTGAAGAAAGACAGTGAATGCCATGGAGCTCCTCACCATCTGATGCAGCCATTTGGAACTTGATCTGTGCTTTCAAATTTGCCTAAGAATAAACAAGGTGTTTGTTAAAAATGCAGTTCCCAGGCCCTCCTGGGGGAGGCAATGGATGGTTTAACAGGGCTGCTCAGTTGAGGGCCTGTTTCTGGGCCTGACCTGGGAGCGGATTAGGAATGCGGACTCCTGGGCCCCCGCCAGGCCTGGGAAAGCAGAACCGCCCTGTAGCAAGATCCCCGGGTTCCAGCCACTTGGAAGTTTAAGAACAGGCCTTGATTGATTACCAGTTCTCAATCTTGGCTATATATTAAATTTATGGGAAACATTCAAAGAGTTACTAAAATTTTCTCATGCCTGGGGCTCACCCTGAGAAATTCTGGTTGGACCACAATGAGGCTGGGCACACGAATACCCTATATTTACTTTTAAGCTATTTTAAGTATAATACACATAAAGAAATGGGCATGTATCATGTGTTCGGCTCAGTGAGTTTTCCCCAGTGGGTCAAACCTGTGTAGCCAGATTAGGAATTGGAAAGTGACTAGCACCCAGGACCCCTATACTGCCTCGAGTCAAGAACCCTGGCTCCCACCAAAGACTCCTTATGGCATATGTGCTTCTGTCTGCTTTTATTCTTTTCTTTTTTTTTTTTGAGATGGAGTCTCACTCAGTAGCCCAGGCTAGATGGAGTGCAGAGGTGTGATCTCGGCTCACTGCAACCTCTGCCTCCTGGGTTCAAGGGATTCTCCTGCCTTAGCCTCCCAGTAGCTGGAATTACAGGTGCCTGCCACCACGCCCAGATAATTTGTTTGAATTTTTAGTACAGACGAGACTTCACCATGTTGGTCAGGCTGGTCTCAAACCACTGACCTCAAATGATTCACCCACTTGAGCCTCCCAAAGTGCTGGGATTACAGGCATGAAGCCACCACACCTGGCCCTGTTTTTGTTCTTTACAAAATGGTATCAGGCAGCAAACGCTCTTCTGTGCCTGTCTTTTGCCCTCTGGGTGTGGGATGCAGCATGTGGCTACAGCTAACCCACCCTCCCTGCCCAGCAGGAGTCACTGTGTGAACACAGCTCTTTATCCCTCCGTCCTGCTGTTCGATGACGGATACTGGAGGGCTGCCATGTGGGGCTGTAATGAACATGGCAACTTGTGTCTCAACAGCTCCCCTGGTGGCTGTATGTAGAGCCAGGTTTGACAGCCACACACCTGCGTCCAGCCACGTGATGCCCCCACACCTGCTGGACATAGCCTGTAGCTGTGTGGTGACCTGGGGCCCTTTGCCATCAGCTCCGTCTTTGGAAACCACCAAGTCCCTGTGGCAGCTTGTCCTTTGTCTTTGTGACCTGCCACCCAAAAATTACAAATGGCCACATCCAGAAGCCCCTGCATTCTTCCAGGACGGAGGGAGCTGTGGATATTTAAAGTTCTGCCTTGCTTTCTTTCAGTCACACTCAAGAGCTCTGAAGAAAACTGCTTTACACGCTGGCCAGAGTCGCCAGGTATCTGGCCAGGGAATGGGCTGCGGTGGGACACCCTGCCCAGGCTCCCTGCTCCCAGGAGGCGGACATCTCCAAATAGAGATGGCTGAGGGGAGTGAGGTAACTGCCTGGGTGTAAAACGGAAGGGGATGCCAGAAACTCGGTACTCAAGATAAATATTTTAATGCGGTATTTTAAAAAGCCAAAATTAATGCAAAACATCCATCAAAAACAAAAAACCCATCATTCTAACTAAAGACCAGTGCTGAGCTGAGCCACACTGGATCACAGGCAAAAGGAAAAATGTGTACCCCTATATGCATGTTTTACATTTTGAATGGTTTTGTTTTTTTCTAGAACATCAAAGAAGTTGAAAAATCTTGAAAAATGGAAAAGTAGGTAACCCATAACATTGTTTCCAGTTTAAATATTTTACTAACACTATAAACAAATTTATTATAATTTTGTTTTTCTGGCTTTAATGGAAATAAACTCATCAATGGCATTTTCAACATCTACTTCTTTGCTTATCTCTCTCTCTCTTTCTTTAACTCCCTCCCTTCCTCCCTTTTTTTTTTCTTTTTGAGCTGACGTCTTATTCTGTCACTCAGGCTGGAGTGCACTGGCATGATCTCTGCTCACTGCAACCTTTGCCTCCTGGGTTCAAACGATTCTCCTGCCTCAGCCTCCCAGGTAGCTGGGATTAAAGATGTGTGCCACCACGCCAGACTAATTTTTGTATTTTTAGTAAAGACATGGTTTTGCCATGTTGGCCAGGCTGGTCTCGAACTCCTGACCTCAGGTGATCTCCCTGCCTCGGCCTCCCAAAGTGCTGGGATTACAGGCGTGAGATAAACCCATCCTGGCTTATCTCATTTTCAATTCAGATAGCTGCAATATTTGATAATTTCTCTTGACCAAGTGATGATCTCAAATCATTTTAAGTTTATATTAGATATTCTCAATATTAATATTAAATATGAAGTATTTTTATAACTTTAAAAATTATTTAAAATGTCAAGAGATATTACATGGCAATCTCACATTAACAATTATTATTATCAAATATTAATATTAAATAATACTAAATATTTACAGTTTTACTAACATCAAAATTATTTAATACTGGGAGGCTGAGGCAAGAAGGTTCCTTGAGCCCAAGAATTTCAAGGCTGCAGTGCAGTGAGACTGCACCAGTGACTAGCCACTGTACTCTAGCTCAGGTGACATGGTGGGGCTCTCTCAAAAAATAAAAATAAAATAATTTAAAAATTGTCACTTCATCACCTCGTGTCCAATGTCTTGAGAACGATTGGTTTATATATGTTATCTGCTGTTTTAATTGTTTTAGGCAGGAAGGCATATGCAGTCTTTGTTACTCTATCTTGGTCAGAACAGAAATCCCCCATAAGTACAAACTTTTCCTTCACAGTTTTGGTACTGTCTGTGCTCATTCTGTGTAATTTTTTTCCTGATGTGTCTGCTTCTTCATTAGTTCTCTGCAGTCATATGCAATCTATTCTTTAACTCATTCATTGAGATATCTTACTTAAAACCTCTTCTTTTTCTTTTTTAGGAGGTCCCTTTGTTCCTTTCTCAAATCTGCCTGTTCAGTACTGATAATATCCAATTACTTGTCATCTTATTGTTTCAATTTTCATTTCTTTAAATGTTTCATAAGTATCTGCTGTACCTGGCACATGACAGTGGTGATGTCAGCAGTTTCTGGTGGTCTAGTTCTGTTGCTGGTTGTTTCTGCTGACACTTACTCAAAGGCTTGCTTGCTTGTTTGTGTGTTGAGTGTGAGCCCTTAGCTTGATTTGCTGGAATCAGGAAAGTCTAAATTGGCGGTGCTTCCCCAAATACAACTATTGTTGGATTCACTGCAAGCCACGGATGTCATGGACTTGAAACCATGAGTTGGGACTCGGTAGAGAGTTGCACTCCTGGGTGTGACTGATTGCAGTAAAAGGACACAAGGCAAAATCAGCAAAGAAAAAAACATGCATGAAATCTGAAAGCGTCCAAGAGCCCTCTCATAGTGAAGTCACACAGGATGCATTTAATTCCTTCAGGAACTGCTTGTGGCAACATGAAATGTTGCCTCCAGGGAAGCTCATTAGAGACTTGCTGCCAGGGTCGTTACTGGGAGCTTGTCATGTAGGTGTCTTCTGCCCAGGATGCATCAACATTCCAGACTCGGAAGGAAAGCAGCTGTTCAGCATGAAATGTATGCCTTGGCCATGTTTAGGCTTATCAGGGATGGTAAGAACCTCCTGAAACCCAAGTTCCTAGACACCAGGCAAGTCCTAACCTTGCCTCCTTTCCCAGGGAGCTGTGGTTACTCTTCTCTGTACACCTTGTCAGCCCCCACCCACCCGGCAGGGTCCCGATTTGGTGTGAGAGTCACAGGCTCAGCTACCCTACTTTGTCACTTAGTGTGCTCAGTGACACTAGGAGTGCCCACCATCAGGCCACTGAGCTCTGCCTAGCTCACAAGTTTTGTTGGCTTCTTGGAGGAGAGTTGAGGAAGGCCTTGGAAAACTCCCTACTTTTATAAGTCTGGCATTCATCAAGAGTCTCTTATCAAGAATCTAAAGTGCTTCTCAGAGCCCCTAATTCATCCTGTGTCAGCTACAAAGGTCCCTTATTTTGTAGAGGATTAAAAAACATTTCAATAAGAATTCATAATCGCAGTTATCCAGGCTAAAAAATAAATGTGAATGCTGGGAGGTTGTCATCCACTGGACAACTTTTCCAGCAGAAGCGTTACAAGCCCAAGTTTCCATTGATCTGTATTGGAATCTGTTTCTCCCTGCTGGCTGCATGCCTGGTTCACTTCTTCCTTTAATCAGGGCCAACTTATTCATTAGGCACAGTAGACATAGTGCTTATAGCCCCTGATACATTCAGGGAATCACAAAATTTTTTAAATGGATCACAACAAAGTTTTAGTTTATTTAAAATCAGAAGGGAAAAAATGAGTTGTTAAGGTTGAAGAAAAGTTTATTTTTAATACAGCCTGGATTATATTTGCTCTTATATCAATGCAGTTATAAAATATAATAATTTTACATATATTTCGTGGAGGAAATGTATCCCCCAAAGTGTCTAGGACCCACAAAAATTATGATGTGACCCTGCCTTCAAGGTATTAAAAAAGAAAAAACACTAAAACCACTTACTGGGGACATAATATGCTTCTAGTTCTGCGTCCTAGCACTGGCATTGGAAATATGGTTATTCCAAATAACAGAAATCTCAGAATTTCCAAATTATATAAATTTTAATATTTTTCCTGAGCTCTGGTAACTCTTCAACTGTATCTCTTTGGACCATCAAGCAAGTTTCCAGAGAAGGGGCTTTAGCTCCTCAATTTTGGTAGCCTTTCCTTAGTGGCAGACTAGAGCTTTTTCCAAACTATTCACTCTGACAAATCAGGAATAGCTTCCACTCAATGTTTCTAAAATAATATGGCTGCATAGGGCCTGGACATGAAGCCTAACACTTCTTAGAGACCCAGCAGCAGTGATATAAACCATTTTACTTAAAGAGCTAGTAGGTTATTTTGCACTTAACGCTTTTACCTAACAAAAAATCAGACAGATATGTTACTTTTATAACACCACACTTACACATTATTCAATAATCTGTCTTTGGTCTTTGGTTTTGTGAACAGAAACTGGCTCTTAATAAGTTCCATGAACTCCACTTGGAGACTAAACTTTCATGCCCATGAAAACCTACTTTTAAATAATAATGGAGACCCTCAGAACAAAATCTCTGCTTCCTTACACACCGATTTGTTTCAAGTAGTAGAAGTTAAGATCGCATCCTGACTTCTGGATGTCTTTATTACATGAGAAAGGATCTAGTGTTTCTGCCATTTTAACTACATATCATCTGTCACCCAAAACACTGAGAACCCAAAGCAATGGCCCTTCCTCCAGTCAGCAAGCTGGACATCACCCCAGCCTGGTTTTGTAGAGTCCATCCTTGCCACCCAGGTCATCTGAAGACCTGGCCAAATGCAAGGGCTGTCTGATGGCAGATTATGACCCATTATCAGCTTATAAAATCCATATACTGGATTGTGACCAAGGTTTTTCACTATGAATGAATAAAATAGGCAGATTTACTGTGAAGCTAAAGTTTCAGGTGCCTTAGTTGTCAGGAAATTTCCAAGTCACAAATATCTCATTATTTTATAATATTTTATGGTTTTATAAAATGTGACCATGCACATACCAAACAGGAGACACTTGTCTCTTTCTATCCTGACCGCTCCTCCACCATAATTACTTTCATGATGGTTGCTATTGAAGTGACCATAGGCTTTTTTAGACCTGACTAAAGGTGAGTTGAGGAAGAGATAGTTAGTCTGAACTTAGTGAGATGAATTTAGTGTAATGTTTTTTTGTTATGTTTGAGAAAATCTCTACTGAATTCTTTCATAAATGAGCTGCTTAGAATTTGGGAGAATTTTCCACTGGCAAACTTTTGGCATAGCATCCCCAGACATACAGGGCTAGGTGCTTTAGGGCACATTAGCTAACTTATCCATAACAAAATAACAACCTCAGTTCCACTTTGGACAAGATGAAATCAGAGACTCAATTTGCCATCCTGCATGAAGTGACTAAGTTCCAGACAAAGTATATGAAAGAATAGTTTCCCAAACACTGAACATAAGGCAACAGAGAACAGTGATCACCGGGAGACTAGAAAGAGAGGAGATGAAATAGCAGTGTTCCCGCATTGAGGAGCTGGGGCTGGGAGTCCAGGGAAGGAAAGGTGGCTAGGGTTCTAAGCATAGTGTACCGGAGAAGAGAAAGTTTGGGGGCGGTGGGACGGGGAGAGAGAGAGAGAATAAGAAAGAACTCTGGAGGTCTACAGAGAGGTCCCTTGACGCTTCAACATGTAAGGAAACTTCTTGAAGCTGGTTAAAAAACAAAAACAACCAACCAAACAAAAAAAGCCAAAACACATAAGCGTTAGAGGGGACAATTCCTGGAGTTCGTACAGCACTTGAAGTAACACAAGGGCATTGAGTACAGGGTCTACTTGTCTTAGTAATGGAACAAAATTAGCCCTCATTTAAATGCTGCTCTGATCCCATTTAATACCATTTAAAAGCAAAACCTGGATTAAATGATTTCTAAGTAAGTTAATTACATCACCCCAATAAAGCTCCAGAATATTTATAGGAATACAAAACCAACCAGCAACCATGGGGTAAAGTTCGCAATGTCTGCAATTCAACAGACTATCACCAGACATGCCAAGAGGAAACAGAAAGGTATCCAGATGAAGAGACAAATACATCAATTTAAAACAAACCCAGAAATGGACTAGATGATAGCATTAGTAGACGAGGACATTATGAAAGTGTAACAACCATATCCCACATGTTAAAGAAGCCAGAGGAAAGACGGAATGTGTTAAGTAGAGACATGGAATACATATGTAAGATTCAAATCAAACTTCTAGAGAGGAAAACTACATGTCTGAAATGAAAAATACACCAGATGGGGTCAGTGGCAGATTAGACATTGCAGAAGGTTAGTGAACTAGAAAACACACAATAGAAACTATCCAAATGAAACCCAGAGGAAAAAAAAGAAAAATGCCACAGAACAATAGTGATCTGAGACAACTTCAAATGGCCTGATACAACGTCATGCATCATAATCAAATTGCATAAAACTGGTAATAAAGAGAACTTTAAAAAGCAGCCAGAGTGAATAAGACATACTGTATACAGAGGAACCAGGGTAAGGACAGTAGATTTCTCATTGGAAATAAAGCTAGAAACAGTGAGAAACATCTTTTAAAGCACCAAAAAAACAAACAAACAAACAAACAAACAAACAAAAAAAAGCTATCTAGAATTCTATGCCCATCAAAAATATCTTTCAAAGTTGGCAAAATATTTTTTATATCTACACGAGCTGAAAAAATTCAGAATCAGTAGACCTACACTGTAAGAAACGTTTATGTCTTTTGAGCAGAAGTAAATGATATCATACGTAAACTTGAATCTGCAGCCAAAATAATGAGTGCCAGAAATGGAAACTTACATAGGTAAATATAAAGACTTTTTTTTTTTACTAATTAAATATAGTTAAAAGACAATTGACTATTTAAAGCAAAAATAATAACAATGTATTTTATAGCTTGTTACATATGCAGAAATAAAATGGCTGGTTTCAGGGCTCTGGCAGGGAAAGGAGATGAGTCTGGAACATCTTGTTGTGCCAAAAATTAAGAAAAAACTCAAAGTCTTTAAGCTTTTCTCTTACTTTGCTGAGAGGACATGTCAAACTTTGCCAAGAGGACATGTCAAAGCTTGCAGAAGCCTGGTTTGAAACTCCTACTACTAAATTTAGGAAAATTTGAACATAAAAAGAAGAAAAACTAAACACATGGCAATTGATTATAAACCATTGAATAGAGTAGGAATCCATGAATCCACAACACATACACATGTAAATAAGTAAGTTAATGGGAATTACAGAACATTTTTTTCTTGCAGTAGAAAACCCACAAATAAATGAAGAGGGAACAATGGCATGAGAAAACCTCCATTTGGCAACAACTGTAGAAATAAATTATTCAGGCAAGGAACATCAAGAGATGCTAAAGTTAGTGGGTAGAATTGAGATGAGGAGTAGAATTTTACATAGTCTCAAAATATCTCCCCACAAAATACTTATTAACTACAAAGCGGGGCAAGCATAGTAGAGAAATTGGCAGAAGTCCACCTTAGTCAAATGATTAAAATGAATACCATCGGCAACAGGGCATACAGGCATTAGATGCCATCCATAGGTTAAAATGAAGAGAATATAGTTTCTGTGTATTTTGACCCCAAAATGCGTAGTGCTGGTCCAGCCATGAGGAAGCATGAGACAAACTCCAACTAAGAAACACTCTACAAGATGACTGGTTCACAGTCTTCCAAATGATCAAGGCCATAAAGGCCAGAGAGAGACTAAGAAATATTCCAGATTGCAGGAGACTGGGTTACCTGAGAATGGGGAACGGGAGTAAAGAGTTAAGTAAAACAGATCTGTTAATGGTTTACAAATCCTACCACACATCTGTACCGTGCTTCACACACAATCCACTCAGCATTAGTTACTATTCCTTTTCTTAGGTTCACTGATGAGTTTATTGGGCAACTGCCTATACCTGCGTGTCCGAAGGCGGACCTTGGCAGTGCCAGTGATGCACATGGATTGGATTGTCACACATCCAAAACAATCATGGCTTCATGCAAGCGCCTGGCATTCATAAAGTTCCAGGAACTTGTCAATCTAACACCAGCCATTCAAACATTTCCATTCTTCCTTGACCTTACTGAGAATCATATGAAAATTAAAATACACTATGGGTCTCTTACTGTGTAGGTGAATCAAAATCTGGAGACTACTTGCAGAGATCTTCACTAACTTTCCTACTAATATTAGCTAAAAATAAATTGGTTGACTGTTGCCTCAGACAAAATTTCTTCACTGTGTTTATCAAATACATAACGGCACCTTCCCTGTACCAGGTCCTGCAAACACATGAACAGCCCCTGCCCTTGGGTCCCTCCTAGTCTAGCAGAATAAACCATACATGGATGAAATAGAAAGTAGCAAGTCCAATGATAGGCCAGTATCAGGGTGTTATGGGGACAAGTAAGAGGGGCAAATGCTGTGGGCTGGGGTAAGGAGCAGATGGGAAGGGGCCAGGAAGTATTTTCTGGAGGAAATGACACCAACCACAAGTGGGATTGAAGACACTGCACAAAAGGCGGGCTTACGTGATCATGAGGTGAATGAACTGACCAACGGCTCTCCTACTGTGGACACTGATGGCCAACAGCACGACACCCACATGCATGCTGCAGCAGGGTTTCACCGTGCTGTATTTGTAAAGTGCCTCTATGACAATATGGCAAATGTTCTCCCACATACACGATGTATGAGGAACACCTGCTACTCAACTTCCAAAGTTCAGAGAGCTCCAGTTCATACCGAATAAGCCAAGATTTTGCCTCTGGCTGGGGAAAATATTAAACACTGGGGACATGATTTTGCCACCACACTATTTACTATCTTGAGGATGTGCCAAAGATTGAGAGGATGCAGGGTGCAACAATCATAAGCCTCACAAAGCCTGTTGTTGCTTAAAAAAAGAGAGGGGTGGGCAAACCTAAAAGCAAAAAAAAAAAAGGAAAAAAAAAAAAAAAATCAGAAGGGCAAAATAAATAATTAAAAAAAAACCACCACCAATAATTGGTGACAAATTAAATGACAGTGTTAAAGCAGAAGAAAAATTTAAAAACATATAATTTGTTCCTGGTACAGCGTGTTCAAGATACTTTAGACAGAGGCTCCCAAGAAAGGCAGTTTAGGATGTCAGCAAAGGACAACAGAACCATCAGAAGCCAAGAAGTGCAAGCCCAAGCAGGTGAGAATCAGCACTGATCAACCCACTGTGGATCCCTATACCTTCTAATTCCTTATTTTCCAATCAGCTTGGCGGTATTGATTATCTACAGTTCAGTTGTTTACGTTACAGGGAAAGCTAATAAAACTTTAAAAAAGTAATATACCCCAGTGTTACAGAGAAGCCTCATTAGAATTAAAAAAAAAAAAAAAGCAATGACACTGAACTCTTTAGATTATCAAATAAAACTGGTTTATCAATTGCTATCAGAAATATCAATGCAGGGTACTTCAAACGTTTCTTTTTCTGCATTTACCTCTTCTCCATCACCTTAAAAACTGCTAGCTCAAATAAAAATGGCAGATGAGCAAAGATGGTTGGTATGTGGTTTCAATCATCACGTATTTGTGGTGCCCAATTAACTAAAAGCTTTTTTTTTTTTTTTTTTTTGAGACGGAGTTTCGCTCATTACCCAGGCTGGAGTGCAATGGCGCAATCTTGGCTCACCACAACCTCTGCCTCCTGAGTTCAAGCAATTCTCCTACCTCAGCCTCCCGAGTAGCTGGGACTACAGGTGCGCGCCACCATGCCCAGCTAATTTTTGTATTTTTAGTAGAGATGGGGTTTCACCTTGTTGACCAGGATGGTCTCGATCTCTTGACCTCGTGATCCACCCGCCTCGGCCTCCCAAAGTGCAACTGAGGCTTTAATACAATCTTAATTCTATAAGCAACCTGGAACAGGGGAAAATTAAATCTCTCACAACTCCTAAGTGGCTATTCACATTACCCAAATAGGAGGATTTTATCTTGACTTTCGTAAATGTAAATGCTGCAAATGGTTATTATCAAAGTACAAACCATACCAGTGAGACTGACTCAAAGCAAAATACAGTACAAATTTATTGACTCCAATTGTTCTTAGTAAACATTTAAGCAAAGCAGACAGACAACAGAATTGAATACAAATAAGCAATGGATTAACATTAGATAGAAATCCTATTTTACCATGAATTTTCAGTTCGAAAGAGCTTATTCCTAAGTAAAATTGAAAAATGACTTACTCTTGCTAAGGCATATGACAAAATATACAGAATTATAAAACCATTCATTTATTTTTCTTTTAACCATAAGCATATATTCAATGGAAAACTTGAAATAGCCTTGGACTAATGTTGAAAATTAGTATTAACTGAGTATAGCTGTGTGAAAAATCTGGACAGCACTAACAAATGATGAAAGAGCACTGAATTGTGTTACTTTAAAGATTTACAGTAAAATACTTTGGTTCCCAAAAGACTGTCTCTAAGAGGAACTTTTAAAAACACCTGACATTGTTAACTCATTTTTTTCTCCTCCAGAATCTAAACACCGACTTTGTTTTCTCCCCAGTCACATGGAAATGCCACAAGCCGGAGTACCCGCTGAGATGCACTGAAAGAGCCTATTAAAAATCACAAAAACATGAAACTTCTTAAAGTGCTAAAGCCACGAAAAGCCATAAATGAAAACCTATTTTTAAAACTTAAAGTTTAGTAGTCAGTGTTAAAAAACACTTTTAAAGAATGTGTTAGCATTATTTAAATTAATAATGCATTCCACAATTATTGCAGAAACATCACTGAGACATTGTAAATTGACAAACTGACTTGTAATCCAGTTAATTAGATAAAATTTATACAGAAATGTATTTGGAATTATACCTAATTACTTTTTACTAAGAAACTTCAAATAATTTTACTTCCTAAATTTCCAGATTACAGTTGTATACACACACGCATGCACGTGTGCGCAAATCCAATTGGAGGGGATAAAGGCCAACTTTGGATCTGTTCATTCTTACAACTCCCCCTCACCCTGATGGGACAGTCGGCCTTGTAGATGCAATCACACTGCACCTCAGTGAACGGACACATTTTATTCCTGTCTCACAGCAGCTACTCTCATTAGCACCGATGGAGCTACATACGGATTTAAAAGGTCACTAAGTGCTGGGGCATATTTTTACAGGCAAGGCTATAAACATTCCATTCCAAACCAGAAAACCAAGAACATCATACGTCTCCCCACAAATGCAAAGAACATCACTGCTGAATTGTTAATTTTTTGGTAAAATTATAAATGCCTACTAACTAGTTTTAAAGGTGAATATTCTACAAATCTTGAAGTATTACTATTAAAATGCACAATATTTGTTACCTCCATTGCTTACTTTGAGTGATAAAAACATGTTTTATGTTATTCCCTCCTTCTCCCACATAAAGAAAATGATTCAATATCACGTTCTTAGATTAACAAAGAATATATTAAAACATTTTACATTCTTTCCACAACTGCATAAAAAAGCAGGCATCCTGCATACTTACATGGAATGAGCTTTCTACATTTTCAAAATTAATTACAATCTTAAAGATATTTACATGAATATCTTCACTAGTTAATGAGTTGCAACAATTTAAGACCAACTTGTTTAACACCAAATATTTGCCTACTGGCTGAGATAAACATTCTTAAAAAACTTTACTCAATAATTAACATATCTTTCATTATTTTACTTCTTAACATTTAAAATAGTTATGAGTGGAAGCATATTTTTTGACCATCAAAATAAACTCTTTCAGCCTAATGCTTTTAAAGTACAGTATAAAAAGTAATAGAAAAACCAGAACTGCATTATAAATGCTTTTGGTTCAAAATTTTATTTGAAATCTTATATTCCTTGCCTAGACAAAAAAGTGAAGACAAAACACCAGTAATTTTTAAAATCTAAGATATGCAGAACCTATGTTTAGATCAAAAATATTTTTTTTTAGTGATTAACAATATTATTTTTAAAAAATTTTTGAAAATGTAGCATAAAGGTTCAAGTCCTGGGATACTAAATTTACAATGCCAAGATACTTTGTATCATGGAATTATCACTGATGGACACTCTAATGGCCATGTAGGTGATGACTACTCAGGGAAACTGTCTTCTTTTGAAGAAGTGACAGCTACCAAGATGATCAGAGTAAGAAATACCACATTATATAGGGAATGAATTCAATGTACAATAATCCTTCCTAATGTTTCATGTAAAGCCACATGCTTTAATCTTTAAAATGCATAGATTTCCTTAAGAAAACAAAGATGGCAAGAATCAATAACTGCAATTTATTTTCCCTTCTCCATCAAATTTAAGAATATGAAGTAACTACTAAAATATTGTGAGATTTTAGAGATTTTTCAAGTGAAAGAATGCAAGGCAAAATTTCGTATATAATGTCTATAAAATCAATCAGTATTTTATAAAAATGTCTGGTTCAATAAAAAATGAGAGTATCTTTCCTACCACTGGTATGGAATGTTGGTAATGAGATTGATGGGTACAGAGTTATCTTCTGCTAGAGTGCAAATTTAAAATTATTTCTTAATGATAGTTGACTTTTTTTAATCTGAAAGAACAGGCTGTGACACAAACTCAAGTCTAAGTTGGTATTACTTTCTTAAAAGGATTTTGTAGTTTCATTTTTTTATACATCTAACTCCCACCTCCACAAGTAAAAATTTTCCCTTTTGAAACACCACGTTGAAGTTTGGATAACCTACTGAAAGGCTTTCAATGACAAATTTTTATGTAGTATTCTTAGAAAAGCGCAAACCCCGCAGACCAAAATAAGTAGCTAAAACTAATTTTGGACCACTGATAGTGCTTTTAATACCTATTTTTGACATATTGAGCAATGATGTAGAGAATGGCCTTGCCAATGATTTTAACCACCGAACTCCCAACAAATTCTAAAAAATTGTCAAAAAAGACAAGAGAGGCAGGAAAATGTGTATCGTATATATTGTTCTTGGGAAGCATGTTGAAACTGCAGTTTCCTGAATCCTCTGCTCTGAATTCTCTGGAAATGGTAATTTATTATTTTAGATCAGCTGTGCTGACTCGAGTCTGCGATCTATTTAAATATATGTCCCCACCCTATTTGTTATACTAATGTTAAAATCAAAATTAGTGCCCTATGTTAGCTTTGTTTTTTGTCCTAACTACACTCAGATTTTCAATTTGTGACAGTATAATAAATCAGAGGAAATGAAACATTTGCAGTCCTTCAAATGCTGGTCTGAATTTAGATCGTGGTGCAGCGTATGTATAACATGGCACAAGTTTTTATTACAATGTCTATCACTACTGAAGCCCTTATAAACTTGCTATAGGGAACTTCCATAAATTATGTTTTCATTTCCTAGGTCTTTCACAGAGTTTAACTATCATTTATTATATTAAGTGACTGAGAGCAAGTTTTTGTTTATAAAAATCTAAGTGTTACTATTGCTGATTTAAATTTCTCACAACTTTCATACAAAAGGAAGTTCTACATGACCACAAAATACCAAATATTTATTTTCATCAAGTGTCAGGATAACTTTTTAAAGTTGAAATTTATTTTTTTTATTGCTAAAGTAGTCTAAGATCTAAATCAATACTGCAAACTACTCCACTTCTTCCTGATATATTTTGGACTTAAGAACATGGTTAAGATTTAACTAGAACTCAAGTGTCTAAAATAATCAAAAGAAAGAATACTTTGACAGTATTCCACTAATTACAAATCAGTAGAAAACCAGAAACCTCAATTAATGATTATACTGACACCATGGAATGAGGAACCATGCACACAATCAAGACTAATCCAATTTCAACATTAATGAAATCAAACCATCTTGTTCTTATAAGTTCCAGAACCACAATATTTTAAAGGGTATATTTCTAAAGTTGATTAAGAACGTTACTAAGTAATTATCAATTTGTCTGAAACTTAACTTCAAGCATATCCATTTCCAACCTTTATTATTCTTGCAAAAAATATTTTGTTTCTCATGACACATTTCACAATTCGGGTTGAAATTTCTTAATACGTAAAAAGTGTTGGTTTTTCAATTGTGCGTTTGTTCGTGACTCCAAAGACTAAACGCAGTCTTGAATGTCCTGTGGCAAAGTTTACACATAAACTGTCTTTTAAATGTGATTGCTGAAAGGGGTGGGGCATGGTAAAAAAGGGTGTCTGATTCTTGGGGCACAAACAATTTTTCTGTGGCTGGAGTTGGGTTTTCGGATAGGCTTGTGGGGCTGTCAGGCTCCAAGGGCTGGATCTTGGGCAGTGGTGGTGGTGGTGGCAGAGGTGGTGGAGAGGGAGAGTTTGTGGGAACAGGGCACACCTCAGATTCCTTATGTGCCGGTTCCTCTGAAGCCTGAGACATATGCGACTGGAAGTGACTCCAGAGTCGAAAATTAGTACGAAAAGCTTTGTTGCACACGTGACAAATAAATGGTTTCACAGAGCACAGAAGCTCCTGGTGACGCTCCAGCTGCTTGTGTACTGTGAACATCTTCCCACACTTCTCGCAGGGCCACAGGCTGGCTTCTTTGCTAGGACCTGCTTCTTTGGGGGCTGTGCTGGCCTCAGGTGCCTCTTCCTCAGCCTCCTCCACAGGCTCTTCCTTGACTTGAATTTTCAGTTGCTTGGAAAGACTAAGGTCTTCAGGGAGACAAGAGGAATCTTCCGAGTCAAAGTTAACTTGCTCTGAAGAATCACTGAACACGTTGTCATCTTTTGTGGTGACAATGTGGTTTACTTTATTGGGTTCAGGCTGGGACTGGGGCCTTGAAGAACCAGTCACATCACCGTTGTGGTCCAAAACGGGCAAAGAAAAGTTTTCGGTGGGTGCCATGTTGTTCTGATTATGGACTTCAACCTGGTGCCGCCAGATGCTGAAAGAGGACTTGAAGGTGCGCATGCACTCGAGGCAGGTCAGCTTCTTATACTCACACTTGCTCTCGTGTTCCTGCTTCAGCTCGGGTGAGAAAAACCTGAGGCTGCAGTAAGGGCAGACGGCCGCATTCCGGCATAGCCGCTCGTGGCTTCCTTGCTCTAGGAGAGAAGAGAGCTTAGCATTACAGAGGCGGCACTGGTAAACCTCCTTGTTTTCTACTGGACTTGCAAGAGGAGCATGCTCTTTTGGTTTAGCAACTTTATTTACTCCAAGGGGTTTTTCTCCTGGATGCATTTTTATGTGCTGCTTAAATTGAGAGAGAAAGCGGTACGCTTTTCCGCAGTAAGTACAAATGTAAGCTCCTTTGGCTCGAGATCTCAAGTTCCTCTTGATGACTTGCTGTGCTTGGGAGCTACTCTGTCCCTGAAAACCAGGCTTGCCGCGCCTTAACTTAATGATCAGGGCCTTCTTAATTTCTCTCTCTCTCACTATGTCAATCAGCTTTCTTTGGAATTTTTCATCCAAAACAGCATGTGAACTAGAGGCTGGTGATGGGTTCTTCACTATGCCGTGTTGGGTCTGACAGTGTGTCCACACTTTGAAGTTGGTGTGAAACCTCTTGTGACAGATGTCACAAGCGTAGGGCTTTTCTGGGTTATGGTACATGTTAACGTGACGGTGAAGACCTGCTGTTGATCTAAAGATCTTAAGGCAATGTTTGCATTTAAATTTTTTGTTTGGTCTCGTCCCCTCCAACTCACCAAATTCATCTTTATTCAAATCAGAATCTGGAAAATCAGCATCAAGGAGACTAGGGCTTGAGCCTTCCTCAAAATTATCTTCCGACACAGGAGGCCCGTGCTCATTCACCTTTAGCTTCTTAAATGGCAATCTTCGGTCCGCCTGGAACCTCCTTTTTGCTGGGAGTCTGCTCATGTCTTTTTGGTCATCTTCTGTTTTCAGAGACAGGTCTCTCGTGACCAACGGAGATGAGGCAGCTGCTGTTGCTGCCCCATCTCCCACAGTGACGCGGATGATGTCCGAGGGGTCCGACAGCGGGCTGCTGGGCTCGGTCTTTATGCGCACCTCAGTCACAGGGGAGGCTCCCTCCCTGTCTGTCGACTGAGAAGCACTAAAGGACCTGAGGCGGTGTGGTTGTAGCACTTGAGGCCTGTCATCTAGGGCTGTTTTTTCACTACAATCTTTTAAAGATGACTTTTGAGATAAAGCACACAACACATTCCCTGGTGCATCATTGGACACCGAAGATGATCCCTGGGAAGACTTCAAGTCTATGGAGGGTGAATACACAGGAACCTGGCTATCCATCGACAATGACCGTCTGAGGAGACTCTTAACAAGCGGGCCACTCCTGTCAATGCTTTGGTTTCCAGAACCAGATCCACTGGATGGGATCACTAAGCCTAACTTTGAATAGTACAACAAGTTTCTATCTTCACCTTGACCACTTCCTTTGTTAGTTTCTTTTAATAGATAGGGAGTCTCTGATGAGCTACAAAGAGACAAAACAGGTGGCCGTGGTCTCTTCAAAGCCAGCTCTAGAGCTTTTCCTTTTGGAAGCTGACCACTCACACCTGGCTTATCATCCATAGCTTCTCTGTCTTGCAGAGGCTTTGAAGGCAATACTGCATTTCTTTTCACCAAACTGATTCTATTAGGATCATCCAAAGATCCAGAATGCTCAAGAGACTTTGCATATCCCACAGAACTATCTTTCGGCCAACTCTTTTCAGTTAATGACAAATTATGAAGTGGTTCAATTGGTTTGGGGACATGTGGCTTATTGGTATTAGCCTTGACTGCAATGCTAGGAGAGGGCCGGGAAGTATGGCTTACATCGGGTTGATTTTGACTAACAGTTTTTCCTTGTGCTTCATTTCTACTTTGACAAACAATGACACTTCTCTTTTGAGAACTGTTTTCATCGTCTTCTACAAACACTTTTTTTCTATTAGGACACGTTGGAAAGGGGGCTTGAGGTGTTTTAGAAACGATGTTAGTCAGAAAGGAAATCCCAAGACTATAGCCAAGTTCTTGCACAGCAGCAAGACTGCTCTTCTCAACAAACAGAGAGGAAGAATAAATGTAGTTTAAAACATTATCAAAAGCATCTGGCTCACAGAAGTCAAGCTGAAATACAGTTTGTGACTCATTTTCCTTATTTGTGAACAAACTCTGAAAGTATTCGCTGCTGGCAGCCAAGACATTTTTATGAGCTCGGAACTTCTGGTCTCCAACAATCAGCAGCACATCACACAGCTGTCCTTTGAGACGCTCCTCATTCAGGGCACTTAGGAGAGAAATGGCGTGTGCTGGGTTGATATAATGCAGTAATCCCTCCATGGCTTGAATTTACCTAAAAGACAAAATGTAAAATTACTACAGAAAATGCAGTGAAAAGTTCCCCATGGAATGAAGGGCTCCTCAAGAGCAGGAAACATCAGCTGTCTTTGCATAGGTGCTAATATTTAGCAGACCATAGGCTGACAGAAGCTTTATGAATGAACAATCTTATTTAAATAATGGTGAAAATGTAAAATAAGTCTTGTGGTTTAAGCAGGTCCTCATTAAAATGGAAGAACTGCAGGAACTATAACATAGGTATTTGTATACCATCAAAAAGGCTGCCAGAACTTGATGGGTGGATATGGAAGCAATATTTGAAAATAAAAGTTCATTATTTAGGGTCCTTATCCATATGATGCTTGGCTCTATTCCTTATCAATTCAGAAAACAAGTATGAATTATCAAAACCCCTGAAGTCTATAATTCTGAAAGAAAATTGGTTGTATTACTATATATACACTCAAACATAATGTGAACTGTTAACAATTGGTTGCAAAGCAGGTCTTGAGACCCTTATCTTTTATTTTAACGAGACAGGGTATGTCTCTGTCACCCAGGCTGGAAAGCGGTGGCACCATGATGGCTCACTGCTGCCTCAACCTCCAGGGCTGAAGCAATCCTCTCACCTCAGCCTCCTGAGAAGCTAGAACCACAAGCACATGCCACCTTGCCTGGTGATATGGTTTGGTTGTGTCCCCACCAAATCTCCTCTTGAACTGAAGCTCCCACAATTCCCACATGTCGTGGGAAGGACCCAGTGGAAGGTAACTGAATGACAGGGTGGGTCTTTCCCATGCTGTTCTCATGATATAAGTCTCACGAGAGTTGATGGTTTTATAGAGGAGTTCCCCTGCACAAGTTCTCTCTTCCCTGCTGCCATGTGAGATGTGACTTGCTCCTCCTTGCTTTCCACCATGATTATAAGGCCTCCCCAACATGGAACTGTGAGTCCACTGAACCTCTTTCTCTTTGTAAGTTACCCAGTCTTGGGTATGTCTTTATTAACAGCAAGAAAATGGACTAATACAGTAAATTGGTACCAGTAGAGTGGGGTGCTGTTGAAAAAATACCCAAAAATGTGGAAGCTACTTTGGAACTGGGTAACAGGTAGAGGCTGAAACAATTTAGAGGACTCAGAAGACAGGAACATGTGGGAAAGTTTGGAACTCCCTAGAGACTTGTTGAATGGCTTTGATCAAAATGCTGATAATGATATGAACAATGAAATCCAGGCCAAGGTGGTCTCAGATGGAGAAGAGGAACTTGTTGGGAACCGGGGCAAAGGGCACTCTTGTTATGTTTTAGCAAAGAGACTGGCAGCATTTTGTCCCTGCCTTAGAGATCTGTGGAACTTTTAACTTGAGAGATGATTTATGGTATCTGGCAGAAGCTATTTCTAAGCAGCAAAGCATTCAAGAGGTGACTCAGATGCTGTTAGAGGCATTACATTTTATCAGGGAAGCACAGCATAAAAGTTTGGAGAAGTTGCAGCCTGACAGTGCGACAGAAAAGAAAATCCCATTTTCTGAGGAGGAATTCAAGCTGGCTGCATAAATTTGCATAAGTAAAGAGGAGCTGAATGTTAATCATCAAGACAATGGGGAAAATGTCTCCAGGGCACGCCAGAGACCTTTGCTGCTGCCCCTGCCATCACAGGCCCAGAGGCCTAGGAGGAAAAAATGGTTTTGCGGGCCAGGCCCAGGACCCCTTTCTGTGTGTAGCCTAGGAACTTGGTGCTCTGTGTCCCAGGTGCTCTAGCTGTGGCAGAAAGGAGCCAAGGTGCAGCTTGGGCTGTGGCTTCAGATGGTGTAAGCTCCAAGCCTTGGAAGCTTCCATGTGGTGTTGGGCCTGCAGGTATGCAGAAGTCAAGAATTGAGGTTTGGGAACCTCCATCTAGATTTCCGAGGATGTATAAAAACATCCGGATGTTCAGAAGAAGTTTGCTGCAGGGCTGTGTCCCCTTAATGAGGGGCCATGGAAAACTTCTGCTAGGGCAGTGCAGAAAGGAAACGTGGGGCTGAAGCTCCCACACAGAGTCCCCACTGGGGCACTGCCTAGTGGAGCTGTGAGAAGAGAGCCACCATCCTCCAGACCCCAGAATACTAGATCCACTGACAGCAGGCACCATGTGCCTGGAACAGCCACAGACACTCAACACCAACCCATGAAAGTAGCCAGGAGCAGGGGCTTTACCTTGCAAAGCCACAGGGGTGGAGATGCCCAGGACTGAGGGAACCCACCTCTTACATCAGTGTGACCTGGATGTGAGACACAGAGTCAAGGGAGATCATTTTGGAGCTTTGAGATTTGATTGCCCCACTGGATTTTGGACTTGCTGGGGCCTGTAGTGTCTTTGTCTTGGCCAATTTCTCCCATTTGGAATGGCTGTATTTACCCAATGCCTGTACCCCCACTGTATCTGGGAAGTAATTAACTTGGTTTTGACTTTGCAGGCTCACACGCAAAGGGACTTGCTTTGTCTCAGATGAGACTTTGGACTGTGGACTTTTGAGTTAATGCTGAAATTAGTTAAGACTCTGGGGGACTGTTGGGAATGTATGGCTGGTTTTGAAATGTGAGGACATGAGATTTGGAAGGGGCCAGGGGTGGAATGATATGGATTGGCTATGTCCCCAGCCAAATCTCGTCTTGAATTGTAGCTCCCACAATTCCCCATGTCTGGGAGGGACCCAGGGAAAGGTAACTGAATCATGGGGGCAGGTCTTTCCCATGCTGTTCTTGTGATAGTAAGTCTTAGGAGATCTGATAGTTTTATAAAGAGGAGTTCCCCTGCACGAGTTCTCTCTTCCCTGCCGCCACGTGAGATGTGACTTGCTCCTCGTCTTCTGCCATCATTATAAGGCCTCCCTAGCCATGTGGTACTGTGAGTCCACTGAACCTCTTTTTGTTTGTAAGTTATCCAGTCTCAGGCATGTCTTTATTAGCATCATGAAAATAAACTATTTTCTTTCTTTTTCTTTTTTTTTTTGAGACGGAGTTTCGCTCTTGTTGCCCAGGCTGGAGTGCAATGGCGCGATCTTGGCTCACTGCAACCTCCGCCTCCTGGGTTCAGGCAATTCTCCTGCCTCAGCCTCCTGAGTAGCTGGGATTACAGGCACGTGCCACCATGCCCAGCTAATTTTTTGTATTTTTAGTAGAGACAGGGTTTCACCATGTTGACCAGGATGGTCTCGATCTCTTGACCTCGTGATCCACCCGCCTTGGCCTCCCAAAGTGCTGGGATTACAGGCTTGAGCCACCGCGCCCGGCCTCTTTTTCTTTTTTTTTAAAGAAATGGGACCTCACTATGTTGCCCAAAGTGGTCTCCAACTCCTGGGCTCAAGAGATCCTCCTGGCCAGGGGTGGTGGCTCACGCCTGTAATCTGAGCACTTTGGGAGGCTGAGGCGGGTGGATCACAGGGTCAGGAGATCAAGATCATCCTGGCTAACATGATGAATCCCTGTCTCTACTGAAAAAGTAGCTGGGCGTGGTGGCACGTGCCTGTAATCCCAGCGCTTCAAGAGGCTGAGGCAGAAGAATCACTTGAATCAAGGAGTCGGAGGTTGCAGTGAGCCAAGAATGCGCCACTGTACTACAGCCTAGCCATACAGCAAGACTCCGTCTCAAAAAAAAAAAAAAAAACAAAAAAAAAACGAGATCCTCCCACTTCAGCCTCCCAAAATGTTGGGATTACAGGCATGAGCCACTGAGCTCAGCCAAGAGACCAAGCAGATCACTTGAGGTCAGAAGCTCAAGATCAGCCTGGCCAACATGGTGAAATCCCACCTCTACTAAAAATACAAAAATTAGCCAGGTTAGTGGCATGCACCTGTAATCCCAGCAACTTAGGAGGCTGAAGCATGAGAATCGCTTGAGCCTGTGAGGCAGAGGCTACAGTGAACCAAAATTGAGCCACTGCACTCCAGCAACAGAGCAAGACTCTATCTCCAAAAAAAAAAAAAAAAAAAAAAAAAAAAAAAAAAAAAAAAAAAAAAAAAAAAAAAAAAGATGGGAAGTATTAAAGAATAAAGGAAACTAGCCTGGCTCTAAATTTAATTAAAGAGTTTAAACTGAGATTTCACTGAAATTCTCTTCAAATCTAAAAATAAGAAGAGGAGGCCTAGTGGCAGAGTGCAAGCTCTGGGGCCAGACACTTGAGTTGAGACGCCAGCTCCTTGCAGGCTGGCTGATGGTCCTTGGGTGTTTCTATTAGCCTCTCAGTGTGGCAGGTTCCTCACGTGAGATGGGAATGACAACTGTGCCCTCTTCTTGCAGGGCTGTTGCAAAGAGTTCATCTAAAGAAAACTCAACAAATGTTATGCAGTTAACTTTCAGAAATTGCAGGATTAAAAGGCATCTAACTCAGCATCAAAGGAACAAGGCAGATTAGCCTGATTATACTCTTGATACAGACAAAGCCATTTCATGCAGAGACAATGCCTGACTCCCTGCATTTGACCCTTCACTTAGGCTTCTGTTCCTCTAACACCTCATCCTTTTCATTTTTTTTTAAAGATGGGGTCTCGCCCTTTTGCCCAGGCTGGAGTGTAATGGCTCAATCTTGGCTCACTGCAACCTCTGCCTCCCAGGTTCAAGCAATTCTCCTGCCTCAGCCTTCTGAGTAGCTGGTATTACGGTTATGCACCACCATGCCCAGCTAATTTTTGTATTTTAAGTAGAGACAGGGTTTCACCATATTGGCTAGGCTGATCCTGAACTCCTAACCTCACAGGATCTGCCCACCTTGGCCTCCCAAAGTGCTGGGATTACAGGCATGAGCCATCACGCCCAGCTCATTCCTTTTATTTTATAATGCCATATTTTCTTTCAAACATTGTTAAGACATTTATTTTTAAGGGTCCCAAGTAACTAAGAATATTTGTGACAGTTTTATCTTTCCCTAGAGGGCAAACTATAGATGAACCAAACTTGATTCCAGCACATTTATAGGTTATCTTCTGGCCCTTCCTGGTTACCCCAGCTGCCAGGCTCTTCAGAAGAACCCAGAGTCTCCTAGGCTGACAACCTGGGAGTGGCCACATGAGGTATACAATTTCTTCTGACTCTCTGCTAAGATGCAACTCAATTTAATGGATTCAGACACAGGACTTTGCTTCTACGGATGATGCCTTTAGCCTGTCCACAAATAACTGCTTTGCTCAGACTGTACTAAGTTTCTGTCCATTCCTGCCTACCATCCTTTCAAAGTAAACGGCAAATTTTAATTCCTCTTTTTGTTTTTTTAAATTCATTTGTGAATGCTTAATAATTTCCCTTCCTTTTTCTTCTCTGTTAGTCATTTAAGTTTTCCTTAATCCTACTATACTTTCTTTACATCTATTTGTATAAAGAAACCCTTACCATCTTTTACAGAGGTCAGCAAAAAAATAAATAAGTGTATAATGTTACACATGATTGACTCAGCTGGGCACTGAGCATTTTTCACCACTAATAATTTTTGACAAAGCTAGTTCAGATGTTGCCACAGGGAAAAGCAACAGATACAGAATTAAAGGCTTGGGCAAGTCTTTGTCAAAAGGGGTTCTTAAACTCAATTTGGTGGTTTAAAACTAGCAATTAAAAAATAAATGACTAGGAGAGAGTAGAAAATGTCAGAAGGCTAATTATGAGCTTGAGAAACTTTTGTTTCTATTATATATATGTACCTATCCACATAAACAAGCATGGACTGGATTGAGAAGTAAAATGTATTCTTTCCTGTGGGTCAATCAAGATATTTTGAGAGCCAGTGTTCTAGGCTAACCAACCTCTCTGAGCCTCGGTCTACCTCACTATAAAATAAGCTGAATACTAGCAGCCACTACATAATGCTATTGTGGGAAATAAATAAGGTATTAATAATGGTCTCTACCACTCATACACAGTACCTAACTGTACCAGGAACTTCTCACGTCATTCATTCATCAAAATGGGATCAGAGATGTGAAAGATGCGAGCGATGAGCCATAGAGATAAATGGAGGAAGAACATCACAACAAAGGGAGAAGCTAAGGCAACAGCAGAGCTAGAGCAGTGAGTGCTGGGAGTCATGCAAGAGACCATCTGAGAGGCATTAAGCAGAAAGACTGTCTAGGGCTGGGAGCCCTCCAGAAGAACTTTATTTTTCACCATGGATGAAATGGGCAGCCATTGGAAGATTCTGAGCAGAGGGATGACAAAGACCTGAATTATGTTTCTAAACAATTGCTCTGGCTCTGTTGTTGAGATTAGACAACAGAGGATAGGCTAGGGTGGAAGCTGCAGGCCAGCTTGCAGTCCACTGTAATGACCCAGATGAGACAGTATGGTGGCTGGGACCAGGGTGGTGGCAATGGAGGTAAAGTCAGTCATCAGGATGTCTAGTGGACAGACTGCAGGAGAAAACAGAAGGTGAGCAGTTAAGGATTCTGCCAAAATAACTGGAAGGGCATTCTTAGGAAAAATGGGAGTTTGACAGAAAAATCAGGAGTTCAGATTTTTTAAAGAGGTCAGTTTTGATATCCTACATGTGAGCAGCAACCTGTTCATTGATGTTCCCTTTATGAGCCTCCATCTCTGCCTTATTCTCCCTACTTCCTTTCTTGTGCTTCCCGGGATCACTTCCCAAATAAACATCTACATCTGAATCCCTGTCTTGGGGTCTGCTTTTAGGGGAATCCAAACTAAGACACAAAGAACCTGAAGCACAGGTAAAGACTAACCACTTCACACTAAAACCTCCCCTTGGTTTAGAGTGAACACTAAACCAAGGGGAGTTTTCTACATCCTTCGACATGAAGCAAACGGTGCTGCATAGACCATATGCACCCTGTGGCTAAAAAGCAACATTTGTATCACTTTTGTTTAGAAACGTTCCTTCTTTATAGATCATTCAAAGTATCATGATAGTATTTCTGCTCTAGTCACTGCTTCAGATTTCTTGGATCACGGGTTTCTATCTTCTTTGGATGAAAACATCCATGAACTAGGGGACAATAATAAAGTCACTCAGAGTTAAGTTTTAAGAGAAATACTCACTGTCCCTGAAAATTATTGGGGACTTAAAACTTAATTTTCCTATAACCTCCATTTAGAGTCATCAATGAGACCACCTGCCTGCAAAGTGCCTCAGAATGTCCAAATGCCTGATACTCAGTGCAGAATAACTATTTTCCATTCCATTTAGTAGAACAGTAAATAGGTACTTAATAACAGCTAAAATTTGGGTATTTATTCTGTCACATACACAAAAGTAAACACTTTTTATGTATTAACTCAGTATTTACACGAACCCTAGGAGGTAGATACAATTATTATCCCCATTTTACAGATGAGGAAACTGAGGTACAGAAGGTTAAGAAACATGCTCAACGTTACACAGATAATAAGTAGAAGGGCAGGATTCACATCAGCTGGCTTGGCTCCAGACGCTAAGCTCTTGACCCCTACATGATACTGCCTCCAGTTTCCTCTTCCAATTCTCATATCATCTTCTGAACTAGACACTGCCATCAATCTTGTTTTACAAATGAGAAAACGGAGGCACTGAGAGGTCAAGTTATTTGCCTAAGGTCACCCAAATGGTTATAGATTTATAGCTAGCATCTGTCTGGTGTGTGTAAGAACCCTTCTAGACATGGAAGATATCAATTTAACAAGTATGGCTTGGCCTTATGGAGCTTAAGGTCTTGTGCAGGAAAAGGACAAGTCAATTTCAATTAATCAGCCTACTCCAGTATGCTGAGCAGTAGATAGGATACTGGCAGAGGTAGGGATGCAGTATGGATGACAGGCATCAGAACCAGGTAAGATGGTGGCCAGGAAGGGCTTTCTACGAACAAAGTCCTATAGGGAATGACAGGTAGGAAGAATGAAGGGCATTTCAAAGAACGAGTATTTATTTTCCATTCCATTCAGTAGAACAGTAACTAGGCACTTAATAACAGCTAAAATTTGGGAGCTTATTCCGTCACATACACAAAAGTAAACGCTTTTTATGTATTAGCTCAATATTTACATCAACCCTAGGAGTTAGGTACTATTATCATCTCCATTCCACAAATGAGAAAACTGAGGCACAGAGGGTTAAGTAACATGCTCAACGTCATACAGACAGTAAGTAGCAGAGCAGGATTCACATCAGCTGGCTTGGCTGCAGTACATGCAACACCACAGAGACAAGACAGAGCAAGAGGAATCTAAGGGAACCACAGGTGACTTTGTCTGGTGAAATCTAAGGGTACACATAGGGGAGGAAACACCTATGAGGTTGGAGGAAGATGGAGGTATGAGTGCTTTGGGGGCTAAAATAGGTCATCTACTGTTGATTCTCCCCAGTACCCCAGGATCTAGAGACTCTAGATGTCTAGAGATAGGAGAAAGAGGTAGCTGGGAGATGCAGATCCCTCACCTTCACGTTAAGGCCCTTGCTTTCACATTTTAACTCAATTAAGCTTTGAAAACAGTATACCCTTTCCTACTCTGGCTGGAAACAGACAATTAACATAGTGAATTTTTGTGTTTTAATGACGGTGTATTTATTGAGTTTAACAATTACCTAAAAATATAAAATGCTCCATTAGGAATGTTAAGAAAAAGGGGGAAATCACAACTGCTGAAGATCACGAGATAATCCAGCAAAATTCTGTGGCTGGTGGCTGTGCAGACTGAATCCTCAAAAACTTTTGATTTCTCTGCTCTTCTGCCCTCAGATAAGACGAGCTCTGTTGCTGGGTATACTTTTCCTCAGTGTATTTTTCAAAACAAGACTCATAAGTTTGCTGGCACATCACTCCAAATTTCCATGCAGGTTTTCATTATGAGTAATCAGGGCCTCCAACTTACAGAAGCAGCACATCTTACACATAAACATGCACTGCTGCCACCACCATCTGCACCTCTCCTTTCCACGGCTCATCTCTACCTGACTCATCACGGCAGAAGTTCTGCCACTTCAGTCATGGCGGAAAAACCTTGGAGCTCTTAAAAAACAAGTGGGTGAAACTTGGAAGAAAAGGTCTATTTATGAGCAAAAGAAAAAGCTAAGAGGAAAACCCCTCAGGAAAACCAGTTTCTGAAATAGGGCCGGCTTGCTTATCACTTTGATCCTCACACACAAATAGCTTCCCAAAGCCTGCCTAGATTGTTTCTACTTCATGTTTTCTGAAATTTCAAAATGATAGAATCTTTATGGTTAACAGCTAACAGAGGACCTTACAGTTCCATGGAAAAGCCTTTCAAATCAGTCTACTTGTCTCAAATCCTGGTTCTGCCAGCTATTAGGCATGTAACTTTCTAAAGATGACTCCACCTTTCTGAGTACTAGTTTCCTTACCTGTTAAACATAGCTAACACTACCCACCACATAGGATTTTTATGAAGGACAAAAGAGGCAACATGTTTGAGAGCCCCAGTATGTTCAGCACTTCCCATGTGGCACACGCACATCTTCCTTTCTTCTCTTCTTCCTCTCATAGATGCTGGTGTGGGCCTGCTATTCACCATGTATCACAAGAGGTGCTGGTGCTGCGGAGATGAGTAACTGGCCTGCTTCTTGTTCTCCAGTAGCTCACATTTCCATGGTATGACAGACAATAATTAATGAAGGATGTAAAGAATGCTATGGGTACACTGATTTCAGGAAGCAATATATTTGGCCTGGGGGAAGAAGGGTGGATGAGTGAACAGTGGGAACACCAAGGAAGGCTTGGACTCATCACTCACTTGACAATTATAATACAAGCTGAATATCTCTAATCCAAAAACTCAAAACTTTCTGAGCAACAACATGATGCACAAAGGGAAGGTTCATTACAGCATTTTGGATTTTTGGATAAGGGATGCTGAACCAGTGGGTATAATGCAAATATTTCAAAAACCCAAACAATCTGAAATCTGAAACACTTCTAAGTCCCAAGCATTTCAGATAAGGGATGCTCAACCTGTAATACTAAAGGTTCCATTTTTTACATTTCTCCTACAGACACTTTTCAGACATACTCATCTGACCTTGCTGGGGCTTAAAAACTTCAAGGGCTTGTTCTGGCCTCAAGTTCCAATTCCCTGGAGTGGCTACGAAACCCTTCCCAACTGGATTCCAAAAGATTATTTCATAGTACCACTTCAAATTCCTTA
>NW_016107427.1:4515410-4544400 GCF_001604975.1 Cebus imitator | reverse complement strand
TTTTTTTTGAGACAGAGTCTGGCTCTGTCACCCAGGCTGGAGTGCAGTGGCATGACTTCAGCTCACTGCAATCTCTGCCTCCCAGGTTCAAGTAAGTCTCCTGTCTCAGCCTCCTGAGTAGCTGGAACTACAGATGCCTGCCACCATACCCAGCTAATGTTTGTATTTTTAGTAGAGACGGGGTTTCATCATATTGGTCAGGCTGTCTCAAACTCCTGACTTCAGGTGATCTGCATGCCTCAGCCTCCTAAAGTGCAAGGATTACAGGCCTCAGCCATCATATCAGTCTCATATCTTACCATAAATTAATTCAATACAAATACTTTCCTCTTTATGCAATGTTAAATCAGTTGTATGGAATTAAGATTTTTGAGGGAGAGGGAAGTAGGCAATTTCAAATACAGAGCATTCTAGTGACAGAAGCAGAAGAAAGTAAAGCACAAGTTGGCACTCAGAAGGATACCGGGGGTGAGTGAGGGGTTGAGAAAGAGAAATGGAAAGGGACCAAAATAATCTCACCTACTTGGATTGGTGTCATAGCTAAGGTACATTATAAATTAAGTTGGCTCCCAGACTAGCCACAAAACTGCTACTACCAGTTCTACAGGAAAATGTCTGTTTACATCCAACATCAACCTAGAATTCAACTCTGGAACAGTGGTCCTTTGGAATGCTAGGGATTGCTTCTATAGTCCTAACTATTAAACTAGAAAAAAGAATGAATGTATGTAACACAAGGCAAACACCTAGTTAAAAATCCAAAGCATCTACATTTTACTTTGGAATATAAACACACACAGACTGCTTATTCCCAAACCCTCATCTCAGGATTTAGCTGTAACACCTACCATTTGATTCTACTATTCAACGGTGATAGGAAGTTGCCTCAGTTTTGGTCTTGTCATCACCCACTTGGTAACAATGCAAATATCCTCAGATTTCAAACCTAGACTAGCTTATCCAACCCTTCAAGAGGAGTCATGTTACTATCTTGTATTCCATTTCACCACATTTTCAGTCTCTACCAAGGGAGCTTGATTTTGGTTTGATGGTGTATTCTCTGCCACATTGGGCAGAATGATTCTACTCAAACATAGTTCAAGCTCCTTTGCACCTTAGCAGAGCATCCTCTGGTCATAGCCTTTGCTGTTTCCTTCCAGCCACCACACAGCATTCCTACCTCCTGTTAACAGCCCCATGATTTTGCTATAGAACTGCTCTTGTCCCACTGTGTGCTACAGTCTGATGTGCTCTTCTTCCCTAGCTCTGGGCAAACCACACAACCAAAGCTAAACCAATCAGAAACTTTGTCCTTGGAACATGAATCCTGAGAAAAATGACAAAGGCAATAAATAAATTAAGCTGATTTATCTCGGTGGAGGCCTGAAAATGCAACCTTCCTAGTGCCTGCTACATAGATTACTGGAGTTAGCTTGGTTTTTATTCTTCTTCCTGGCCCAGTTTTTCAGCTTTTCTTTTATGTCCAAGAGCAACCCTGTATCTTTACAATAAACTTGAATGGAAATTCAAGCCAGGCAGTTTCTGTTCTTGTTATTAAAGAACCCTAATATATTTCCACGTGGTACTCACTGTTCCTGTCATGCCTTTCAAACCCATCCTAATACAGCTGCTAGACAGTTTCTTAGAACAAAGGTTTGATCGTTCACCCAACACATACATTAAATATTTCTATTATTAATTCAACTTATTTACTGAATTCGTATTTTGTACAAGGCAAGGTTAGATTTATTTGAAATATAGTGGTGCACCGAACAGACAAAACCTCCACTTTCTAGTGAGGTAAATCAGATGCTAACTAAGGAAACAACAAAAAAGATAACTTCAGATTGAGCTAAGTGTTATGGTGGAAATAAATAAGGTGCTATCGCTGGATTTAGTGCCTAGAAAGGATGGTCAGAAAGTACCCTGATGGAATATTTCAGCTGAGACCTAAGATCTGAATGAAGAGAGTCAGGTTTGATCTTTTTTAAAAACAAAATAAAAACGATTGTTCTCCATAAGGCTAAAATTATAATAACATGACTACAGGGCTTTATAAAATCTGATTTCAAATGACTTTTAAAATTTTCTTAGCTGGGCGCAGTGGCTCATGCCTGTAATCCCACCACCCTGAGAGGCCAAGGCAGGCAGGTCACCTGAGGTCAGGAGTTCGAGACCAGCCTGGCCAACATGGTGAAACCCCCTCTCTACTAAAAATACAAAAATTAGCTGGGAATGGTGGCAGGCACCTGTAATCCCAGCTACTCAGAGGGCTGAGGCAAGAGAATCGCTTGAATCTGGGAGGTGGAAGCTGCAGTGAGCCGAGATTGCACCACTGCACTCCAGCTTGGTGACAAGAGTGAGACTCCATCTCAAAAACAAAAAAACAAACAACAAAAAAACTTTATTTCCCTTAGTTATTCCCTTGTGATACTTTCCTGCTCCAGATACTTTATCTTTGAGACCTAACCTACACATCTGACTTCTTCCATTCCCCAATGTGGAAAGTCCTAGAACTCACTTAAACCCCTCCTCAGTACACTATTCAGAACATTAATCACCTTTCAAAGCTCAAGTGGAGCTCCAGCTCCTCTCTAAAATCTTCCACTATGGGCTGAATTGTGACCCCATTCCCTCCCAAACTTACATGATAAAGATGAGTTTGTGTCCTTTGTAGGGACATGGATGAACCTGGAAACCATCATTCACAGCAAACTGACAGAAGAGCAGAAGATCAAACACCGCCATGTTCTCACTCATAGGCGGGTGTTGAACAATGAGAACACATGGACACAGGGAGGGGAACACTACACACTGCGGTCTGTTGGGGGGAAATAGGGGATGGACGGTGGGGGGTGGGGAGTTGGGGAGAGATAGCAAGGGGAGAGATGCCAGATGTAGGTGATGGGGAGGAAGGCAGCACATCACACTGCCATGTGTGTACCTATGCAACAATCTTGCAAGTTCTTCACATGTACCCCAAAGCCTAAAATGCAATAAAATAAATTAAAAAAAAAAAAAAAAAAAAAAGATGTAACCTCCAGTACCTCGGAATGTAATCGTACTTGGAGACAAGGTCTCCAAAAGGTAACTAAGTTAACATGAGGGCTTTAGGGTGACCCTAAACCGATGTAACTGGTGTTCTTACAGGAGAGGAAGAATAGCACAAAGACATGCACAGAGGAAGGACCAAGTAGGGAAAAGAAGATGCCATCTATAAGCCAAAGAGAAGTCTCTGAAGAAACCAACCCTGCTGACAACCTGATGTTGGACTTCTAGCTTCTAGAACTGTGAGAAATCTTTTAGGTCATCTAGTCTACAGTACTTTGTTATAGCAGCTCAAGCAAACTAATATACCTTCCCTGACTACTTCAGCTTATAATGTGCAAATTCCTCCTTTCAACTTCAGCACCATTTACATGGTGTTTAGTTACTGCCTTTATTGTTAGTCACTTGTGTCTCCCCAGAGGACTGGAAGCTATTTAAAGACTGATAATCTATTTAGTATCTTTTGGCATTCTTATCAATGTTCAACATGTTATCTTCCACAACAACAAATATTTGATTCTTCTGTACTCTTCACTCCAACTAAATGCAGGAGTGAAAATTATGCCTGTTAGTTGTTTTGCTAAAGCTGATTACATCACTGCCCTGCTTTAGAGTACTGTACTGATTTTTCCATTCCTAAAGAAAATCCAAACTGCAGAGTGGCATACAAGACTTGTCATGCTTTGGTTACAAATCACCTCTCCACCCTTAACGGATATTCCTTACCATCTACTCTACAAACTTGCATGTCCAGTTTCTGCCACCCAAAATATCTTTCTTCCCTTTCCTTTACTTGGATAACTTCTACAGAAAGATCCAGTTGAAATGTCACCAACTCTACAAAGCTCCTATAATTTGCCCCAGCCAGCAGCTCAGTCACCTAAACTACCACAATACTTCATCTCTCTGTAGTAACACAACAACTTCTTCGATTAATCTGCTTTTACATGTGTCCCTCAGGGGACTCCCTAAAGGAAGAACCCCTGTTTGTATGCATGTATCCCTGATGCCCAGTACAAGGCCTGGCAAGTTGGGTACTGGGCAGAGAGAGAGAAATCAACAAACTTGAGGCCAGGCTCAAGACCTGGACTGGCTCACCTTTATTTCTCCAGCATCTGTTAGAGAGCCCCAGCATGTGGCAGTATTCTTCACTTTTTCTGAGACCTTGTGACTTTAATCACTACTGGACGATGACTCCCAAATCTGTGTCTCTGCTTAGACTCTTGAGGCTCCAGCCTCTCAGGTACCTACTGAACGACTGAATCACAGTATACCCTCCGGTCCAACATGGTACTTACCCTCCACTCGCCCCTACTTCCACATCTGCTTGTCCTCACATATTCCTGATTTACTTTCGTGTGCTGTCAGCCTCTAAGGCTCCAAAACCAGAAATCTCTTCTCTTTCCTTTATAGCCTATCACTGGGACCTGGTCAAACCTAGCTCTTAAATAGCTTATAATTTGCTCTCCCTACTTCCATTGCCTTTGGGGACAACTAAAATTGTCCCTTCAATTATCTCGTTTCTGTCGAGAGACTTTAATAATTTAAACCCTATTTTGTTATTTACAATTTTTCCTTACCAGTGTACACATCTAATATTCCTCCTATATAACAGTGTAACTTCCTCGAGGGCAGGGGTTGTATCTTCTTCAACTTCTATTTGCACAAAATGAAGCACACTATATTTTCAATAGTGTTAAAAAGGAAAAATTAAAAGATACTTTTAAGTAAACCAACATGTCAAATTTTGACTTTTTGACATCAAAATTTAGAGGTGCTTAAATTTAAACTTAATGACTACTAGTCCTTAGAGATGGATGATTTGCTCCTTCAAGCACAAGAGGAACACTTTAAAAAATAATTTTCCATGAGAAACCTTTCTAAAAGGGATTAACCCACTTTCTTGTCTTCTTAAACAAGGTATTCGGACCACAATGTAAGCCGCTTAATTGAGGCCTCGGGGTCATCATGTGAACAATCGCTGGACTATGCTGTAATACACGCATGTCCTCGGAGGCTCGCTGCCAGAGCTGTGAGCGCTTGCACGAAAGGAAAAACCCAGCCGTGTGAAGTCTCCCTTTTCCCCTCTTCTCTGTCAGGCAAGCCCACCGGGATACCTGTCTAAACACCCCGCGCTCTCTTGCTGAATTCTCCCACACCGCGGAGGCCTCGAGGCTGGAAGCGCATAGCAACCGGGGGAAAGTGCGAGGACCCGGGGGCTGTGCTAGGATTGAAAAGCAGGAGCCTCTGAGCATGGACTACGGGGCGTGTCCCCCCAAAGCCAGGAGACGTGGCGGGGCTGCCGCGGGGGTCTGGGCCGCGACTCGACTCCTGCCCCTCCAGCAGCAGACCTCGGACAGGGGAAGGGGGCTTCTCAAGCGGGAGACGGCCGCCGGCCGAGCAGCAAAGCTCCCGGCCAGCGGAGGGTGCTGTGCTCTGCGGCACCGCCGGGAGGTCCCAGACAAGGTCTGCAGGGGCTCTGGAGGGGAAGGAACGCGCCGCGAGGTCCAGGCGTCCGCAGGAGGGGCCTGGCGGGGAGGTGGGCCGGGGGCGGGGAGGGAGCGACCCGCAGGCAAGGAGCGGTCACGCTCCGGCCACGGGGCCGAGGACTGGGCGGCGGGGCTGCGGCCCGGACCGGGAAGGGAGCGGCGGCGTCGCGGCAGGTGCGGGGTCCCTAAGGCCGCCGGCCAGCTCCCGCGCGCACCTCGCGGCCCAGGCCGCAGGACCTCAACACCTGCCCGGAACGGGAGGACGCGCCCTTCTCCACGAGGCATTTCAACCGCTCCGCGTGAGGGGCGCGCGCCCAGGCCAGGCGTCTCCGCTACCCGAGGGGCTGCTCAGCCCGGACGAGGAGTAAAGCCAGTGAGAGAATGGAGCATGCGCAATCGCGAGGGCGAGGCCAAGTGCGGGCAGAGAGCATGCGCAGTGTGAAAGCACAATCGGCTACGTGGGAACCTGGGGCATGCTCGGTGAGTGCCCAAGGCCCCGCGCACGCGCAGAAAGGCTCGGAGCCCGCAACCCGCTGGTGGAGAAAAAAGAGGAGAGAAATCACCTCAGAGTTACGTCAGGAAAGGCCGCGTTTTGCGGGGAGGCTATAGCCTCCCAGGGGGCCCTGCAGTTCTCCTAGAGCGAGGGGCGTGACAGTTACTCACCGGTCTTCAGCCTCGAGGCAGACGCCGGGCCCCTTTCCGCTCACACTCGGCTCGCGCGCGCCGCAGCCGCCGCTGCCGCTGTGATTCCATCCATCTTGAATTTGACGTCATCCCACACCAGGGATGAGGTCATCGCAGGCAGCGCTCGTCACGTGCGCGGCGCTCTGATTGGGAGCCGGGCGTCGGGGGGCGGGGCAAGGGAGGCGCGTGGCGCTGGAGGCCGGGGGAGGGTGGGCGCGCCTGGAGCCGTGCGCCTAGCGGCCGCCGCCAATCTCACCCCTCACCCTCGGTCCTTGAGGGGAGCCCGCGGCGGCCCTGAGGGGAGGTGGCCCGGCTGGGGGCCACGGCTAGGGGGCCAAGCGCCCTTGCCAGGTGGAGTCCGTCCAGGCGAGGAGCGCGTCGGTCCTCAGGGGATTTTGTCGCCTGCCGGAGGCGCCCGTGCTGCGGGGTCGCCCCGGGTCATTCCGCCGCGGTCCTGCCCGGCGGGGCCGCCCCTGGTCCCGGCTTCCGGCGCGGCGGGATGCGTGGTGCGGCCGCTCAGTCCCTCGGTGGGGAGGACGCGCTCCAGGCGGACGGCGGGCGACGCCCCGAGCCGACGACCTCGACAGACTGCCTGAGCGACGCGCGGCTTCCCGACGGGCGCGGGCGGCGAGCGGGGCCCTGCGGTCCTCGGGTCGGCGGCATTCGCTCGCGGCCTGCCGGGGAAGCGCACGGGGGCGGCGCCGGCCCGGAGTCGCTCTGCGCGCCTCCATTTCCTCCCGACGCCACCTGGCCCCTGGGCGGGGAACCCCTCCCTGCTGGGGACCTGGCGGCCGCGGCCGGGCTCGTTCCCCGCGCAGTTGGGGTCGGTCCGAGGGTGACTCCCTTGGCCCGGCCTTGGCCCCCGGTGGGCGTCCGCAGCGACCCGCAAGCAGCCGGAGACTTTCCGTGACGCGCCGCTCATCGTCTCGGGGGGCTGTGGTCTTTTTCCTGCATAAATGTTACAACTCCGTTGATGAGAAAACTCGCTTCGCTTTCAGTCAGAACCAGAGATTAGGTAACAGAAATGCCGCACTGTCAGCACCGACGGGGGAAAGCCGCGCGGCGGAGACGGCTGAACAGAGCCTCCCTCCGCACGTTCTCCCAGCGCGGGCCGCAGGTGCAGGGGGAGTGCCTCCCACAGACTCTCCAACGCCGGGGTGAAGCCCCTGTTAATGATTGTCAAGGGTCTGCTGATTTCCAAATACAGTCCTTGAAAGTTGGATGTATGCACTAGGTAAAATGTATGAAATGTTTGGGAAGTACGTGAAAGAGCATTAGATTGACACAAAACTTGTTCCCGAAGAGTTAACAGCTCTGTTGTCGATTGTTTTAGTTTGACTAATTTTAAGAGGACTCTTAGTCTTACATAAAGAATCTTGCACCTAAAAATTTTCTCCTACAACTTTAAAAATTTTTAATTTTTTTTTTTTTTTGAGACGGAGTCTCTCACCCTGAGGCTGGAGTGCATTGGCGCGGTCTCAGCTCACTGCAGTCACCGCTCCCTGGCTCAAGCCATCCTCTCGCCTCCGGAGTAGCTGGGACTGCAGGTGCACTCCGCCACACCTGGCTAATTTTTTTACTTTTGGTAGAGATGGGGTTTCACCATGTTGCTCAGGCTGGTCTCAAACTCCTGGTCTGAAGCAATCCACCCGCCTCAGCCTCCCAAAGTGCTGGGATTACAGGCATGAGCCACCGTGCCCAGCCTAAAGTATCCTTATATTTTGAACTGTATGGTGGAAAAGCACAAAGTTCCTTTGTTCTTAAGGTAGAAGGCAACAGTGATTGAGTCTTAAAAGAACCTTGAATTTAAGATCCCCTGTGATGAGGGTGGGGGAGCATGTGCTCCTATCCTTGTTTTACAGGTGGGAAAACTAATACCTTGCTGTGTAGCAGGAGCCAGAGCTAGAAGCCAGGCTTTCTAGTTCTCGCTGTACTTACATGCTGGAAGTGGCCTCCCTTGATCGACCCCTTTCTGGCCACCTGCTTACCTGGTTTTTTGTTTTTTGGTTTTTTTTCCAGTCTTCCTCAGGACGATACACATTGGTGTCTCTGCTTTGAGCGGTATGATCAGGTCTTTGGCCTCACCATTTCACTGAAACTGACCTAACTGCCAAATCCAGCAGAAACCGTTTCATCTTGCAGTTGCCCTCTTTGATTTGTGACACGTTACCAATTCCTTTAGCCCTGATTGCTTCAGTTATGCCTCATTCCCTGGATTTCCCACCTCTTGGCTGACTGCTCCTCCTGGGCCCACTGTGTTGGCCCTTCTGCCCCTGCCCATGCTCGCACTGGGTTTCCTGGCACACACACCCTGTGCAGTCTCATCCATGTCTGGAACATATGCCCCGTTGCCTGAGCCAGGAATTTGGGCACCGTGGTGGGCCCCTCCCTCATTTCCAGTGTTGGGCCTATCGCCAAGTCCTGTCTGTCTGACCTCCTGCATGTTTCTATGGTAACGTAACCGCTTCTTCCCCTCCTGCATGGCTTCCTAAAAGCTCTCCCAGACTTCAGGTTTCCTCCTTTAATCCACCCTCACATTGCAGCCAAAGCGTTCTAAAAAGCACAAGTCATCATGCCACTCCCTTGCTTAGGGTTTAATGGCTCTCCATTGCCTAGGTGAGAGTTGAAACCACAACGCACAGGTGCCTGAGGACTTGGCCCGGCCTTCCCCATCTCTCCCCCACCTCCACTCTAAGCCAGCCTCTCTCTGTCTCTTGCCTCTGGGCTTCTGGGCTTTAAGTGTTGTCCCCTCTGCCTGAGCTATTGCTCCCACCACTACCACCCTGTTTTAACTGGATAATTTAACCTTGATTCGTGTTTCTTCCTGCAGGATTCCACCACCTCCCCACCCCACCTGACTGGCACCTTCTCAGCTGCACCTGGGATTGATGCTCCCTCCTCTGTGTTCCCATAACACCTGGTACAGGTTTTGTGGCTACCAGTCTTGTAGGCAGTTTTGAATTGGCCAGCCGGGACCCTCTCATCCCCCCCAACAGGCTTCTTGTTTGCCTCTGCCTGCCCAATGTCTGGTTTTCAGTCTAAATCCCTTGCCGCTTTCAGCTTCTGGTGGCTGCCAGCGTTTCTGGGCTTGCGGCTGTATCACTCCAGTCTCTGCCTCTGTGTTGACATGGCTTTCTTCTGTCAAATCTCCCTTTACTTCATTCTTTCTTTGTGCCTGGACTATAGGAAGAGCTCCACACATTTTTATTGGTGTTATCCTCACATCGAAGCACCCCAAACAGGATCGATTGCACTATAGACACATATGTTCATTTAGACAAAATGGACATTGTTTATTCGTGGACAACCCACAGCTGTGCATGCAGCAAGCTCACAGCTGAACCTCCTATCAACGTTCTATCTGCCCTTGAGCCATTTTTTTCCCTCCTTGACTGTACTTAGTCCTATTTAATTAAAGATGCTGCTGTCTGTCTTGCTACCCAAGCCAGAAATGTGATGGTTATTTCTCAATGTCTGCATTCAGCTGTCAGTAAAGCCTAGCAGTCTACCTCTTAATTGCCCCTTAACCCTGTCCTCACCAGCCTTACTTCAGCTGTTTCTGGCCTGCAGCTTCTCTGTCCAATCTGTAGCCGTCACAACCAAGTTCCTGCCTCAGTTTCACTTCCTTCCAGTCGAGACCATTTCAGTCAAGTTCATCTTTCCAAATGTAAATCGGGTTAACCTGCTCTGTTGCTGAATACCCAGCAACCCTCCTGTGTGCCTTGCAGATGTCTGCAGCCTCAGTGCTGGGCGTGGCCTGTCCAGTGCTGCCAAGGTGGCTTTGCTTTTTGCTTGCCTCGCCTTTACCAACCCCTCTGGCCACACAGACTGGCACAGGCACTTGCTGGCATGGCCTTTTCCCATTCAATCTGCAGGCAAATCCAATTCAAGTGTCAGACTGAGGCTGCCTCCCTCTGCACTTCAGTTATTCCACTGTACCATCTAGTTCATCTATTCCTGTCTGCCCAACGGCCAGTTTCTCCACTAGTTTGTATGTCTCTTGGTGCAGAGACCATGTCTGTTCATCTGCATATGCCCAGAGCCTTGGACCTGTTGCTAGGGCTGTCTTGGACCATCTGTTCCCAATGGCTAGAGTTTTCTCTCAGAAACTGTTACTGTGGTATCTGATTCTTCGGTATGAATGCTATAACTCAGTTGGTTTGCATTTCTTATGCCAAACAAACATTACCCTTTCCTAAGTTGGGGGAGGGAAGTCTATATGGGGTTTAGCATATCTGCTTCTGCATATTTGGAAGTGGGAAGTTTTAATCAGCTGTGATTCTCTTAACTGTCATTTTATTGGAATGGATACCTGGCTGTCCAGATTTGCCCAATCTGTGAGTGGGGTAGTTGTCTCTTTAAAAACTCATTAGTTTCCTGTGGCTGCTGTAATAACTTTCTACAGACTTGGTGGGTTAAAACAATAGAAACATATTCTTCTACAGCTCTGGAGGCCAGAAGTCTGAAATTGGCCTTATGGGACTGAAATCCAGGGGTGAGCAGGGCCACACTTTCCCTGGAGGATATAGAGAAGGTGCCTTGCTTTCAGCCTCTGGTGGCTGCCAGCATTCCTGAGCTTGTGGTTGCATCACTCTGACCTCTGCCTCTGTGTTCACATCATCTCTTTTCTGTCTGTCAAATCTCCCTCTACCTGTTTCTTTATTTTTTGTTTTTTTGTTTTAGACACCTGGTTTTGCTCTGTTGCCTGGGCTGGAGTATAGTGGTGCACTCATAGCTCATGTGACCTTGAACTTCTGGGCTCAAGTGATCCTCCAGCCTCAGCCTCCCCGATAGCTAGGTCTATAGGTGTGTGCCACCACACCTGGCCTTCTCTGCCTCTGTCATAAAAGGACACTTGGGAAGGCATTTAGGGCCTACCTGGAGCATCCAGAATGATCTCCCTACCTCAAGATCTTTCAATTTAATTAAATCTGCAAAGGCCCATTTTTTATCTAAGGTAACACTGCAGGTTTCAGAGATCAGGACTTGCTATGTTTAAGGGTCATTATTCAGCCTACTGCAGAGAAGAACAGTATTCCTGTGCGCACGTCGCAACATGGAAAGGCCTTTGAAAGGTATGTGAAACAGAACAAGATAGAAGAGACTGGGAAGTGGGGAAAGTGAGGAAGGTAGGAACACATTGAGCTGCTGTGTAAATAGTTTCCAACAACCACCTTCTAGGCGAATGTCACTCCACGTGCTTAGAACTGGCGAGCCTCTTCAGCGTGTTTGAAGTTGGGTGGGATTAAGTGTTGATCCCACTGGGTTATCACGATTGAGAAGCCCTATCTGTAAACATTATCAGAAAGGAAAAGGGGTGCTAAGCTTAAGGACCTCCCAGCCAGAAGCAGTAGTGCTGGCGTCCTTTGCTCTAAAGGGCCTAATTGTCTCTTCCTCTCTCTTCTCACCACCCCATCCTCATTCTTAAAGAGCAGATGCCTGGAGGATATCCCTCTTTCAGCAAACAGACACCACCAATAATACTTGGATCGCTTTAGATCCACACCAGTTTCTAGAAAACCCTTTTGTCTTAAGCAAGATTGGGAGAAGACTCTGTGTGTGTGTGTGTGTGTGTGTGTGTGTGTGTGTGTGTGTGTGTAATAGTAGTAATTCTAGTTATTTGACTATAAATTTGTATGAAATAAGAACATTCTTTTTTTTTTTTTGGCTGAGCACAGGGGACTTTATTGATGGTACACGACAAGGTGGGGCTCCCTAGGCCCCTCCCTCTTCAAGGGGTCTTCATGGAAACTGTGAGGAGGGGCAATTCAGCGTGGTGGGGGACTCTGTGGCAGGGACTCCCCAGCAGTGAGGGCCTCTCTTCCTCCTGTGCTCTCGCTGGGGCGGGTGGTCCAGGGGTCTTACTCCTTGGAGGCCATGTGGGACCTGAGGTCCACCACCCTGTTGCTGTAGCCAAATTCATTGTCATACCAGGAAATGAACTTGACGAAGTGGTCATTGAGAGCAATGCCAGCCCCAGCATCGAAGGTGGAAGAATGGGTGTCACTGTTGAAGTCAGAGGACACCACTTGGTGCTCAGTGTATCCCAGGATGCCCTTGAGGGGGCCCTCTGACGCCTGCTTCACCACCTTCTTTATGTCATCATATTTGGCAGGTTTTTCCAGATGGCGGGTCAGGTCCACCACTGACACATTGGCAGTGGGGACATGGAAAGCCATGCCAGTGAGCTTCCCGTTCAGCTCAGGGATGACCTTGCCTATGGCCTTGGCAGCACCAGTAGAGGCAGGGATGATGTTCTGGAGAGCCCCACGGCCATCATGCCACAGTTTCCCGGAGGGTCCATCCACGGTCTTCTGGGTGGCAGTGATGGCGTGGACAGTGATCATGAGTCTTTCCACGATACTGAAGTTGCCATGGATGACCTTGGCCAGGGGCGCTAAGCAGTTGGTGGTACAGGAGGCATTGCTGACGATCTTGAGGCTGTTGTCATACTTCCCATGGTTCATGCCCATCACGAACATGGGTGCATCAGCAGAAGGGGCAGATATGATGACCCTTTTGGCTCCCCCCTGCAAGTGAGCCCCAGCCTTCTCCATAGTGGTGAAGACGCCAGTGGACTCCACCACGTACTCAGCACCAGCATCACCCCACTTGATTTTGGAGGGATCTTGCTCCTGGAAGATGGTGTTGGGATTTCCATTGATGACAAGCTTCCCGTTCTCAGCCTTGACAGTGCCATGGAATTTGCCATGGGTGGAATCATACTGGAACATGTAGACCACGTAGTTGAGGTCAATGAAGGGATCATTGATGGTGACAATATCCACTTCACCAGAGTTAAAAGCAGCCCTGGTGACCAGGCGCCCAATACGACCAAATCCGTTAACTCCGACCTTCACCTTCCCCGTGGTGTCTCAGGGATGTGGCTGGCAATGGGGGACAAGATGTGGCTGTCTGGCAAACAGGAGGAGCAGAGAGCCGAAATAAGAACATTCTTACATGCTATTCCTTAAGTTGCTGTCATGAGAGGTAAGGAAGACCATTGCATTCACATCTGCACCATGGGTGTCCCTTGGTAAAGAGACATGGATTCCATAGCCACAAAGCTGTGAGGTGGGGTGAAGAGTGGCTGCTACTGTTGTTACAAGTATGTGCTACGCGTCCTCAACCGTGACCTCATCTGCACTGTGCCCCTGCTTTTTAGGAATAATAATTCCCGTGTTGTACACCAGGAAAGGGGGGCTCATGAAAGTAGAACGTGGAGGAAGGGAAGTTGGAGCTATCTGACACCCGTGTCCCTGACCTTCCACATACAGCCAGCTGCTCTGTTTCACATGTGTATGGTGGCATTCGTTAACTGGTCAGCCCTTTGTCTTATTTTTTCCTAATGGGAAGGGGTGCACATGGAGCAAGTGCTTTGGTTAGATCATTTGGGAGGGTGAAGGTGTGTACAGCTGGGAAGAGGCTGGAAGCAGAGGGCTGCATACACCAAGTCCTGCGTCTGGTCAGTGAATTTGTTGTCGCATTATTTATTCCATAAAGAGTGAGGTACTGGGGAGGTGGAGAAGGCCCACCTCTTTACCGTCTCTCCCTCTGTCCTCCTGCCTTTATCATTGTCATTCGTGTGTGTCGTGGCTCCAGGCTTTGGGACTGTAAAGGTGAATACCAGATGATCTCTACCCTCAAGGAAATGGCACCAGCTCTGTCTCCTGGAAATACAAGTGGTAAATGCTTGGAGACACGTGAGATTTTAGAGCTTTACTCTTTTTGTGAAGAGTCAGCTTTGTTGACTTACGAATCGCCTTATTGAGAAAAGACGTGAATATGCGTTTAAATTTGATTTAAAAAGTGTTTGCTCTACTTTATTATTTCCAAAATCAATTTTTATATCTGGCATGCTTATCTTATAACTTTGACACATTTAAATATCTTAATACATATAAACCCTCAAATTTGAATTCAAACATCCATTTTGGAACTAGATTTCATAAAACATTATAGAACTTATACTTGAAGTTTGCTTATAAAGCACTCTCACAAAACTGGGTCAAATGATTTAATCTGTTTTCTCTATTACAGAGTGGCCTTTCTCCCCCGGCCCCCAGCCCCTCCTTTTAAATGTGACTCTATTGATTTGGTATACTGTCTGCTTCACTGATATCTGTGAAATTACTATGTCTAAAAATAGAAACTCAGCTCCCTTGATGCTTTCTTTCTGAGGTAGGCCGATTGTTAATGTTGCAGCACTTTGAAAATTGAAAATTGTTAGCTGGCGAAGACCAATGATCAAGAACCACGGTGATATCATCTGAGGTTTCACAACGTTTGCATATTTAATTTGTTTTACATATTGTTGTCTATGATAACTCTACAATTTTCTTTCGTTTCTTTTTTTTTCTTCTTGAGACGGGGTCTTACTCTGCCACCCAGGCTGGAGGGCAGCAGTGTGAACATGGTTCACTGCAGCCTCCAACTCCGGGGTCAAGCAATCCTCCTGCCTCAGTACCCCCAGTAGCTGAAACCACAGGCATCCACCACCATGCCTGGCTAATTTTTGTATTTTCTGTAGAGACACGGTTTTGTCATGTTGCCCAGGCTGTTCTTGAACTCCTGAGCTCAAGTGATCCTCCCGCCTCAGCCTCCCAAAGTGCTGGGATTACAGGCGTCAGCAACCGCACTCAGCCTAAGCCTGGAATTCCCAAATGGTTCTTGGAAATATTCTCCCCAATTGTGCTTTATAAAAATCAACTGCATTTGAGAAATGAGATGACTAGAGTATGTGCTCAGGGCAGTAAGGGAGAAAATGTCTGAACATCCCTGTGAAATCTGACTTCCTTTTTAACTTCAGTTGTGTCCTTGCAATCAGTGGACTGGACTGATTATTCGGTTTCATTATGATGGCCTGGTTATCAAGGTATTATCGTTACTGGACTGTATTATCAGCAATGTAATACTTCTCCTAAAATTAAGCCCCGTGTTCTTTCTCCTGGGCTTGAAGTTAGTTAATCTGAATTCTCTTTTGAAACTAAAATCCCCATGTCTTCATTCACTGTCTTTTACTGGCCAGTACAGTGAGTGGCCTATCCTTGATTCAGGTACTAAAAACAGCAACAAGCAAAGAAACAACCAAGTAGCCACCAAGACAATAAAGTGACAGTAAAAAAAAAACCCAAAAAACAAAAAAAACCACCAATTGTTTTATCAGGTATGAACTGCCCTTCAGAGTAACATTGCTCAGATGTTCTGAATAGGACCAAATATGTACAAAAATGTAAAAAGACCATAAACACGCAAACATTACACCAAATATAAAAGACAAAATATCACAGGGCAATACTGAACTACTGCAAAGAACTTTGAAATGGAAATGCCTTGAGGCCTGAGAATCGATACTAACTGTATCGGAAGTGAAGAAGCTTCACTTGTGCATTGTGTGATCTGAACAGGAAGTTTCCAGTGTCGTCCCCTGTGTTGTCACTGTGTGGCCCCTCGGAGCAGAGACCCAGCAGCATGTGACTGAAGGCAGTCAGCAATACTGAGACCAAACACTACTCCGAGGCTTCACCCACTTAACCCCGATGATACTTGCTCACGTAACAATCTCAAAATCATTTTTGGTAATGGAAATCCTGACTGAATTGTAGTAAGGATTCAAATCTTGACCACAGAGTTGTAATAATGGAGGGAGGGATGTAGATTCTTTGATATTCAGGAATTCAAAATTATCTTTCAGAGTTTTGCAGTACGTTAATGACTCACATGATTTTACATGCAAAAACTGGAACTCTAGGCAAGGATTTTACAGTGCAGAAGACAGACCTTACTGTTGCCCTTCTCTGATGCTCCGGTTGGGCAGGGCAGTTACCACTAGGCAATACTAGGCAGTAACATTCTAGGAGGGTAGCATCGTCCTATCTCTAGGGAGGTGGGCTGGAGAAATCCTTCATCCTTCTAGGCCACAGCAAGTGTTACTGCCTTGAAGTTCCCTCTCTGATCCCGTCAACTGGAGCAGCACCCACCAACACCTGGGGTCGCAGGACACACCACTCTTAAAGCACTGGGCTGGAATGTTGGCTTATGAGTCATCTCTACTACTAGACCGAGAGCTCCTAGGCTGGTGTGCACCTGACCCCAGGTGAGGGCTCCAGTGGTATTTGCGGGTGGAATGGGATTTGCTTTTGAGGAGAGCAGCAGACACTTTCTGTGCTTCTCTCTGGGTCTTCTCACTCCCTGCAAGGTAGTCATGATAATGACATGGCCAGCCTCCTGCCCTTGGGTAGGCTGTGTGACCAGGGGTGGCTGGTGGATTCTGAGCAGAAGTGACCTTGGTCAGCTCCTGATTGTTCATCAACATGACATCTGTGTTTGATGAACATCCACTGAACATGTGCCAAGTGGTGGCTGCATGCTGTGCTGGCTGGTGGGGTGCAGAGAGGCACGGGGCTCAGCCCCCAACCTGAAGGAGCATACCAGCCAAGGGGCATGTAGAGACTTCAAACAGTATGCTGAGTCCCCTTCAAGGTTTATGTGTCCCCGTCTTGATCTCACCTCCCCAGTGCCTATCAGTCTTCTGGAGCCTCTTGTCAGGGTCACCAGTAGCCTCTGTGTGACCAAATCCAGGAGTCATGTATTTGTCTTCATTCATTCAATCATTCATGGATCTGCACCCCTACACACACTGTGTGCTTGTTTCTATCCCTTAGGATACTTCAGTAAGCAGAACAGAGATTCCTGCCCTCGTGGAGGCTCCATGCTTGCGGATATCCACAGGTGTTGAGCCCCAGAGCCAGCCCTTGTTTACCTCCTGCAGGGAGCGTCTGCTCCAGGGGCACCCAGCCCAGAACCATGCCTGCTGTCCCTTTCACCACCTCTAGCTGCACTGTTCTCTGCCTTCCCTCCTGATCACGGGACTTGTGTGGGCTCTTTTCTCCACCTGGGCATCCTTCCTCTTTGTTCTTCTCGTGTCTCCTTCTTTCAGCCAGCTCTTCCCATCCTGCTCCTGAATTACTCATTGTAGCTCTTACCAGTATCTGCTGCATGATTGTGTCTTTGTTTACTATCAGTTACCTCACCAAATTTAAGTTCCATGTTGTATCCCTGGCACCTAGGACAGTGCCTGGACAAGTGTTCAGTGAATACTTGAAATAATGGGCATCTGGAATGGAGCTCTCAATAGGAGACCTGGCATGGAGCTCAGAGGACACTCTGGACCTGAGGGTTTGGGGCTGAGCTGGAGCCCTGGTGCAAGGGCTGAGAATGGACAGGTGGGGGCTTCTGTGCACATGTGTCCAGGTCTGGACTCCCCTGGGGTAACAGGAACCCACGATCAGGAAAGACATGTTCAGGTTTTGAGCCTGCGTGTCCTGGGGAAGGTCAAAGGAGAGGAAGGGATTAGAGGCGGGGCTGGAGGGGTGTTCTTCTGCCATGCTTGCAAGGAGGAATTAAACAGCCTGAACAAGACAGTGGTGATGGTATGGATACCAGCATCCAGGGCAGGCCTGTGGCTCATCGGACTTGGGAGGAGACTGAGACAGTGCTGGTTTGAGGCTGGGGAACCAGGTGTAACCAGAGCCCGGCCCTCAGAGAGCTGCTTCCTCACCCCCTACTTTCCTTCTTCGTGCCCTGCACCTGCCCCCGGCCCCAGCACAGCTGCCCGTTGAACCCCTGCCACAGCTGCATTAATCAATCCTGGGTATTTATCCAAAAGAATTGGAATCAGGCTCTCCAGGAGATGTCTGCACTCCCACGTACATTCACAACGGCTAAGATGTGGAGTCAGCCTGAATGTCCATCGACACCTGAACGAATAAAGAAAGCATGATGCACCCATCCAGTGAAATACTAGTCAGCCTTAACAAAGACAATTCTGCAATGCACGACAACACGATGAGTGACCTGGGCCAGTCACGGGGATAAATCCTGCAGGATTCCACTTACACGAGGTGGCCAAAGTAGCCAAACTCTTAGAACCAAAGAGTGGCCAGGGGGCTGCCAGGGGGCCGGCGAGGGGATGAGGGGAGTTGCTGCTCAGCAGGCATCAGGTTTTAGTTAAGCCAAAGGAATGAGCTAGAGATCCGCTGCAGAACGTCACACCCAGAGTCACGATGCTGCAGTGCCCACTTAGCATCTCAAGAGGACAGAGCTCTTGTGTTCTTGCCACAATAAAACCAAATAAAAAATCCTGGCATTAACATCACCAAACAGGCACGGTTGGATTACGTTATATTGCAACGTATGCTAAGAAGGGGTATTTATCTGGCAACAGTGGCATACATTCTGCTATGGCGTCACCCGGCAGCTACCCAAAGCACACAGCAGTCCAGGAAATGCGCTGTGAATGCCATACCCAGTGCTTCATGGGAAATGTGACTTTTTAAAATGGAGGGTGAATACGTGAAGTCACAAGTGTCCCTGGAAACCGGGGATGTGTAGCTATCCACATGTCTACTGGGGAGTGCCCTGTGTCAGGGATGGCCTTTGAGACAAGATGTGGACTGAGGACAAGAGAGCCAAACCAAGTCCTGCAAAAGAGGAGCAACAGGGCAGGGACCAGGTGACCAGGTGGTGATGGACCTCAGAGCCCAATGACTTTGCTGACCAGTGGGTAACGGGCAGGAGTCAGGTTCCAAGCCTCTCCAGGGTCTTTAGCCCCTGGGAGGAAGGGGACAGGCGAAGAGCTGTGGAAAGCCCCACACTGGCATTCACCTCCGGCTGATGACAGTGGCCGTGTGCAGGAGCCCTGCAGGAAGCCTGGGAAGGTGAGGTCACAGTAGGCACAATAGGGAGTGGTTGCCAAGCAACCTCGCCAGGCTTCTGTTGTGATTCTCCTATAGTTGGGTCTTGGGGGTCTCTCTGGAGAGTGGCTATAAATGCTAGTCTTTGTGCTGGCAGCAAAGCAAATCATCGGGAATAATCCAGGAACCTCGCAGGGAAACCGCTGCCCTGTGGAGAGGACGCTTCTAGATGCAGAGGACAAATACAGTGAGGGGATGCAGCAGGTCACACCCAGAGCGCCACAGAGCTGTGTGAGCTGTTCCCACGGTTGTCAGAGCCTCTGTTCCAACTGTCCTCCAGCTTGGCTCTCTCCAGTACCCAATGTGTAGGCTGGAGTGTGGCCCCTGGCAGAGCCCTGGAGGCTGGCACTTCTTCCTGCCCCCTTCCAGCCTGGAGCAGCCCCGAGGGCACAGCATTCCTGGGACAGGCCTGAGCCCTGTGGTGGTCTGAGTTGTGTCCCTCAAAAGGCAGATCGCAGCCCAAACTCTCCGTGTGTGTGAATATGACCTTATTTGGAGAGTCTTTGCCTACGTATTCAGGTTCAGATGAGGTCATCCTGGATTGGGGTGGGGGGCTCCTAGATTCAACGGCTGTGACCTTATAAGTGAGGGATATACAGGGAAAGGCTGCATGAAGATGGAGGCCAAGCCAAGGAGCACCAGGGACCGAAGACACCCACGAGGCGCTGGGCAAGGCGCAAAGGGATTCTTCTGGGGGCTTCAGAGGAGGGTGGCCCTGCCAGCACCTCACCTTTGGACTTCTACTCTCTGGAACTTTGAAATGACGCAGTTCCCTGGTTTTCAGTGACCTGGTTTGTGGGAATTTGTTATGGCAGCCCCAGAAAGCAAATACAGGCAGCATCACTTAGCGCTTAAGAAGGAGCTTGTGCCCGGGCACGGAGGATCACGCCTAGAATCCCAGCACTTTGGGAGGCTGAGGCAGGAGGATTGCTTGAGCCCGGGAATTTGAGACCAGCCTGGGCAACAAAGTAAGATCCTGTCTCTACAAAAAACAAAAAAAATTAACTGGGTGTGGTGGTGCACACCTGTGGTTCCAGGTATGTGAGAGGCAGAGGCAGGAGGATCACTTGAGTCCAGGAAGTCAAGACTGCAGTGAGCCGTGTTGGCACCACTGAACTCCAGCCTGGGTGGCAGAGTGAGACCCTGAAAAAAAAAAACTTTTGGGTCCACATCTCACATCCCGACCCTGCCAGGGATCAACTGTGTGACCTTGAGTGAGTTACTTAACCTCTCTGTGCCTCAGTCTCCCCATGGGTTGTTGAAGGGTTGAGTTGATGAGTGTAAAATATGCAGACAAGAGTCAGGTGCCCAGCATGGTGTAAGCACCACAAGAGCCCTGGGTGTGGTGAAGGGTGCCGTGTTGAAGAATTGGAGTTTTCCGATGGGTTCAGTACTAGTCCTTGCTCTTTAGAGCACAGACTTGTTCTGTACCATTTTACCTGTATCCATTTCAACCAGACTTACATCTTTCTGAAGGAAGTCCTGAGAAAATCTCACTTCTTAACTGGAGTGATGATTCCAAGCCTTCTTTCCATTCCTTTTCTTTGGGGTCTGTGTTCATTTCCTGTGGCCATGTAATTAATTACCACGAGCCGGGAGCTTCAACATCAGAATTTGTTCTTTCACAATCTGGACACCAGAAATCCAGGTGCAGGATTTTACCGGGTCACGCTGCCTCTGAGGGCAGGGTAGGGTCCCTCCTTGCCTTTCCCAGCTTGCTGTAATGCTAGCAAGGCTCGGTGTTCCTTGGCTGGCACCAGCCCTGCTCCAGTCACTGCCTCTCTTTGCGTGGTCTTCCTGTGCTTCTCTGTATCTCTCCTCCTATAAGGTCCTCGGTCATTGGATTCAGGACCCACCTGACTCTAGCATGACCTCATCTTCACTTAATTACATCTGCCAGAACCCTATTTCCAAATAAGGTTACATGCCGAGGCACTGGGGGTGAGGATGTATCTTTTCTTCGACATATCTTTTTGGTGGAATGCAGTTCAACCCATAACACTGCCTCACACGAAAATGGCTAAAAATGGTCAGGGAGGCATTTTCACTTCAAGAACTTTAACAAATTTGAGAGATTGGGATTTCACTGGTAAGCCTTGGGCAGCCACTGAAGAAGGTGTTGGGATAGGTGCTGAGTGTCGGCCACCACTGGGTGACGTTTCCTTAATGGCTAGAAGAGGGAAGGAGTTAAGTCCGAGTATGTGTGCACAAAAACTTCTTCTATTTTGACTGTATGGGTTTCTTTCATTCATTTGTTCATTTAGCAAATGTGTATTGCCTTCTTTTGTCTTCCAGAATCTATGAAAGATAAAATGTGGTGAGGACAGGGCCCAGCCCCACCCACCGTCATCTTCCGGGATGCCCTGGGTAGCACCACGCTGTGGGGGCTGCTCTCCTCTGTGTCCCAAATGACCTTGTGCCTCACTTCGTTAGGTTTTGGCTCTGGCTCAAAGCCTTGCTGAGCCCCCTTTTCCTCTCTCCCAGTCTCCTCTCCAGGCTGGGGCGGCTCCCCAGCCCTTCTCCCTGACTCCTGTCTATGCGAAGCCTTCTTTCCAGGAGGGAGGCAATACTGACTTGAGCTCTGATTGGTGTTTTGTTTGTGGCTGGGCCTGGCAGCCCCTCTCACCATGGTCCTAGATCCCACTCCAGGTGACGGGACAGCCGCCCTCAACACCGGGCCTCTTTTGGAACATACCCACTGAAGGTTCCCAATCTACCCACGCCCACAGGGCGACCCAGATCTCCGGGAAATTAAAAAAAAAACACTGTGAAAGGAAAAAGAGCCAATGTCATGTGGATAATGAAGTGTCAACCACCGAAAAATCTCAAACTGTTTTACAGGAAAAATAAAAACTATTTTTCCTATAGTTATAGTGTTAGGGTTCTCTAGAGAAAAAGAAGCAACAATGTGTGTGTGTGTGTGTGTGTGTACAGAGAGAAAGAAGGAGGGAGGAAGACTTATTCTAGGGAATCAGCTGATGCAATTGTGCAGCCTGGCACGCCCACAGTCTGTAGCATGGGCCAGCACACTGGAGACCCAGGAAGGAGCTGCAGCTCGGTCGGAAGGCCGTGGGCAGGAGGGTTCCTTCTTGTTCTGGGGACCTCAATCTTTAGAAGTCCTTTGGCTTATTGGATGAGCCTCACCCACACTATGGACACAAATCAGCTTTACTCAGAGTCTACTGATTTAAAAGTTAATCTCGTCTACGAAAAGTAGCTTCACAAAAACATCCATAATAACGTTCGACCAAATATCTGGGCACTGCAGCTTAGCCAGGTGGATATATAAAATTAACCATCACCTGTGGTTAATCTAGTTTTTAATTTGCTTTTACGTACTTTAAAACAAGTTAAGTTTTTGTAAGCCTCCAAGTTAAGATTGATGATGCAAGAATAAGAACCCATAAACTTTCCTGTTGAAAGAATAGCAGGTGGATATTTTCAGAAGGATGTGTGACCATGCAGGGCTGGCCTGCTCTGAAGTGGTGCCTGCAGAAAGGTGGCCTCAGCAGCAGACAGCCTCATGTCCTCAGCCCTGCCGCTGTGCAGATCACTGTGGCGTGGAGTCATTACTCATGCCTTCTTCTTTGATCTTTGCCTTTTTCCTTATTATTTTTTTTCCTTGCTGAAGATAAAAATAAAACGGAAGCAGTAATAAAAGCACAGTTCATAACCCAAAATACCATGGAGGATTAAAGACGAATCGGTGCCCAAGACATGCTCATCACACAACCGAAGCCTGTGCTCCTCCTGCCTGTCCCCAAGTCCCTGCTGTGGGTGACGTTCCATTCTACAGCTCCCTGTCTACCCCCACCCCTAGGGGCTTAGTGCCATGTGTGCCTCGAGGAAAGACGGGCCTCCTATGGAGGACGTCAGGAAGTGCTGAGGGCAGGGGTACCAGCCTTAGCACCCTTCACACCCTATCAACATCGGGGATGGCTACGCCTTGGCTGTGGGGTGGGGGCCTGTCCTGTGCACTGTAGGGTGTTGAACAGCATCCCTGGCCTTGACCCACAAGATGCTAGCTAGTATCATCTGCCTCTAGTCACAACAAGCCAAGATAACTCCAGGCATCGGTGAGGAGGGGCAGCCAGCCCCAGCTGGGAAGCGCTGGCCTGGCCCATCTGACTGTGGGCAGCAGCAGCCAGGCTGCAAGGAGGTGGAGGGAAGCCAGGGTCATGCGGAGCTCAGGTTAGGAGGCTGAACAAACTGACTGAGAAAAGACCATGGACCTGGCAGAGGGCAGCAGTGGGCGCCTGTGGACAGGAGCCCAGAAGTGTCACCACAGGCAGCTGTCATGGAAGGGCCCCAACGTGAAGCTCCACAAGCTGCTGTGGTCTACGCAGGGTCCAGCCCTGATCTTCCCATCCAGTGCCCACGGGTGGACTTGCTGACAAGGTCCCCATTGCCTTCACAGCCATGAGAAATTGGTTAAGACCTGTCAAATCTGGCCACTCCTCTAGGCCCAGCTCAGGTGGACCACGGGCTCTGGATGATTCTAAATATACCAGCTGTGTGGTCACCATGCTGTCTCCCCTGCTCAGAAAAGCATGCAAGGATACAGCGTGACAGTCACTAGACTAAGTCCTCCCCATAACCTCGATGAGAGGACATTTATGAACCTCAGAGGGTGCCGGGAGCTCTCACCCTTAGAGGCCTTCACAGGATGGCTGTGGTCAAACGGTGACCTCCAGGGCATCATTAGAGGTGACAGGAAGGAAAGCCATGGTAACAGACACGTTGGGACACATCCCACATGGGCCCCACCCCGACCATGCATCAGCACTGGGTATGAGAATGCATTTAAGGGGTGGGATCAACAGGTACTTCCCCAAAGAAGAGATCAGACAGCACAGAAGCATGTGAAAAGGTGCTCAGCGTCATTGGTCATTAGGGAAACACAAATTCAAATGATAATGAGGTGCCACGATTAGAATGGCTAGATTAAAAATACAATAGCAAATGTCAGCAAAAGTGCAGAGCGACGGGAACTCTCATGCACTGCTGGTGGGAATGTAAAATAATACAGTCACTTTGGTCAACAGTTAAACATACTGCATGGGAAACTGCCGCGACCCAACACTTTCACTCCCAGGTATTCACCCAAGAAAAAAGAAAATAGAGCAGCTTCATCACCCGCACTGGAAGCAACCCAAAGACCCCTCCACTGGTGCTTGGATAATAGTGTGATATCCAGCCAACAAAATACTCCATGTGGCCACCCCATGGGGCACCAGCTGTGGTGGAGCCTGAGACGGGAGCTCCTCAGAGAGTGCCTGGGCTCCCCCAGTGAAGCCGTTCTGCTGTTGCAGCAGGAACAGCTCCGGGTGTTGGGAGGACAGCATTCCCTGGCCACTGCCCCTCTGGAGGTCCATGAGGGTAGCCCTGCAGGGTGTTAGCCTGGTACCATCCAGGCCCGGTGCACGTTTTTGTTTTTAGAGAGAGTATCTTAGGTGGAAATCATTTCACACTTCCAGCAAAGTTGCTAGCACAGGATGAGCACCGAGAACCCGCCCACCTTCCCCCCGGCCCACCTGCCGTCCGACAGTGCCCGCTGCCATGGCCCTTGCTCTCCCTGTCTCTCTTGGCACCCCGTATACACAGAGAAGGATCATTGCAGAGTTAGTTGCATTCATCAGGTCCCTGACCCCTGCCGACTTCTGTGTGTACATCTTCAGAATCAAAGTATGCTCTCCCATAAGCACTGGGGCCGATTCTCGGCACTGAGACATCGGTAGAAAGCTCCTCACTTGTTGGAAGAGGTGCTCCTCTCCTTCTCCTTCCAATTATTTCGTCCACAAGCCATGCTGTGTTGCTGTCTGCCTCTTCTGAGGTCAACTCTAGTCTCCTGTTCTGTGTTTCTGGTCTCTCGCCATTGTATGGCCTTCCTTGGCCTATAACCCGGCAGAACTGTCCTGTACTGTTGAGCAGTCTGTGTACTGCATAAAGGCTCCAGGTGAAGGGGGCAGCTCTTGCCCTTCTCATGGGCTAGATGCTCACAGAGCTGCATTTTCCCAGAGCAGAGTCTTTTCCTAATCCCCACAAAGGCATCCTAGAGGCCAGGCATGGCCAGTAAACGAAGGTGTCTTAGAAGGTGGGAGCAATCACGGTGTTCAATGCCGCAGTCGGAAAGGGAGACTGCGAAGGGAGCACTGCTTATCACAGGCTGTCCTGGGGGACTTTGAGATTTGTTTTGGTGGCGTGGTGGAGTGACAGCCTGATTAGGGTTGTTTCAAGAATTGGAGGAAGCAATTAGGACATGAAGAATGTGTGTATCTTTGTGTGTGTGTATGTGGTTGTATAGTGACTTCTCATTTTCTGCTGTGCCGGATCCATTTGAATGTAAGTTGGACTTTCTCACCCTGATGGTTTCCAGTCCTCTTCCTGCCAGCTTCTTAAGGTGGCCGGTCCAGACATCTGCCTTGCACCACCGCCTCCTGGTGACCCCTCCTCATGGACAGTTGGACCTGCCTGAGACGCCCTAGATCCCACACCCCACATAGGCTGTGCAGACCATGCTCCAGGGACCCTTCAGTCACAGTGTGACCCCACGGAGCTCTTGCTGCTTGCTCCAGACCACCCATTAGCACTCCCGTGGGAAACCTGCTTGGCCCACTCCCCGGTCCCCAGAAAGGCTTTGGCCCCCGGGTCTCCCTGTCTCTCCCCCTGCCTGACGGTTGAGTATGCATGTCCCCGATGGCTCCCCCCTCCCGTCAGCCCTGTGAGGTGGGCTGTCCTCCTCTCTCGCAGCCTGGGAGACATCAGCTGTTTCTGAGCTCATGAACTCTGCAGACACCTCCTGTGTCTCAGCCCCACTCACTCCTGGTCAGAGCTAGAATTTACAGCCACTCTCAAGAGAGACCTCAGGCCAAAATAGAATTAATATTTACAAAACAGTATGTGTGTATGTGTGTGTGTGGTGTGTATGTGTGTACAGGTGTATGTGTGTGGGGAGTGCTGTGTATGTGTGTGTGGTGTGTGTGTGGGGTGTGTGTGTGTGTGTGTGGTGTAGGGTGTGTATGTGGTGTGTGTGTATGTGTGTGTGGTGTGTAAGTGTGTTGTGTGTGCTGTGTTTGTGTGGGATGTAGGGGTGTGTGTGGGATGTGTGGGGTGTGGGATGTGTGGGGTGTAGGATGTGTGTGGAGGGTGTGTGAGTAGAGTGTGTGTGTGACGGGTGTGTATGTGTGTGTGGGTATGTATGTGTGGTGTGTGTCTGGTATGTGATGTGTGGTGTGTGTGTAGGGTGTGTGTGTGGTACGTGTGAGGCGTATGTGTGTATATGTGTGGTTTTGTGTTTGTGTGGTACATGTGTGTGGTGTGGGGTGTGTGTAAGATATATGTGTGTATATGTGTGGTGTGTGTGGTTTTGTGTGTGTGTGGCGTGGGGGTGTATGTGTGGTGTGTGGAGTGTTAGTGTATATGTGTGGTGTGTTCATGTGTATGTGTGGTGCATGTGTGTGTGGTGTGTGTATGTGATGTGTGTTGTGTGGGGCATGTGGGGTATATGTGCGGCATGTGTGTGTATGATGTGTGTGTTGTGTGGAGCGTGTGTGGGGTATATGTGTGTGTGTGTTTGTGTGGTGTGTGTGGTTTTGTGTGTGTGGTGTGTGTGGTTTTGTGTGTGTGGTGTGTGGTGTGTGGTGTGTGTGTGTGTGTGTGTATGTCACACATATATTGGAATCTTCTTAGCCTGGTGCTGTTTGTAATTACCCGGCCCCAGTACTTCACAGAAGCAGCCCACATGGACGAAGTGGCCCTTCCCAGTGCTGCATAGTCTTGAGCTAAGCGTTCACGTATTCTGAGTTCACGTAGTTTTGAGCTAAGAGTTCACGTATTCTGAGACAATGCGCATGGGACGTGGGACTTCCTCCCCCGCGCTCCTCCTGTCCTCCGCCTCCTTTGTGAGCTGGGCGTGCGGGGAGACCGCAGACCTGACGCAGGGCTGGTTTTCTCGGTGCCTGCACAGACTGGAGATGCCCTTGGCGACATCATCTGCTCCTCCCGTGCTTCCAAACATGGTGAGCGCCCTGCACCTGAGTGTGTGTCTCGCAGGGGTGCTGGGATCACTGTCGTCTCTATTTCCCATTAAATATCTTTTACCATTTTAACATGCAGGCATTTGGAAACTCTTTTTTCATCTAATAATTGTCTGAGCTCAGAAGAGCCAGCAGCGTTACTCTCTGTCACCGAAGTCCAGATGGTATTTTTATTCTGCGCTCAAATTGGCTTCCTCTTTCTTTCCAAGCCCTGTAAGCAGCTTAAAATTTCCATTTTTCGGGTCAAGCTGTTCTTTAATCAACCAGAAAGCGTAGGATACACATATTTCTTAGTCTCTTCCAAACTCAGATGAGAAAGGAAGATGTTTAAAAGTATGTGTAAATTCGTATTCATTTTAAGGAGAGGGAAGCAAAAGCCCACTCCTCCAGTGCCCCATTGCAGGTGGCTGGGGCATGCAGAGGCGTGGCGTTGCCTCTGGGTGACAGGGAGCCTAGAGCCCTTGCATCTTGGCTGTGACTGTGGCCTTTGATATAGCACAGTGAGTGAGGGCTTTCTGAATAAGATGGGCACCACCATGCCCTACAAGACCGATAAGCAAGTCAGTTCCTCTGACACAAACTCTGTGTTCCTTGTGGCTCCCCAAAAACGTCAGAGGACTTTGGAGATGGAGAGAAACCAGGAGGACTTCTAGTTCAATGTGGTCACTTTTGAGATGCAGGGCTCAGCTCACCGAGGCCGGGGCAGCATCACGATCAGAACTCAGACCCTTTGACCCCCGGGCTCTTTGCCCCTAGCATGGAGCATAGGGAGGCTGGAGAGGGCCCTGTGCCTGTCCCCAGTCTTCCAGGGAAAGTCCCTTCTGTGCTGCAGTGAAACACGCAGGAGAGCTGAAGGTGGGGCCTCATTGGGAAGGTGAGCTGGGGTACGGAGACTGGGTTGCAAGTCTCTGGGAGTCAGCGGGACCCTGCTGGGCCCTTGGCCCTTCTCTAGCTCGGGAGCTCTTTGCGATGCTGTTCCTAGTGCCACGTGTCCCAGAGGTTGTCAGAGGGTACCGTGTTCTCCTCTACCCTAGAATATGACTTCCATCTGTTTCCTCCTCGGTATTCACAGTGCAGACAGAGATTGCCTGATGCCGTGTGGTCGTCCTTCCACTCTAGGCTGCCTGGGTCCACTGCGTGCCTGTTTCTGTAGATTTGGAGGTGTCTCCCCCTGGGCTGGCTTTGCACAAGAACGAAAAAAAGCTGTCCAAACTGCCAAGAAATTGACTTTCCTTTCCTTGAGAGGAAGCTCAAATTCAAGGTGCAGAATAAACTTATTTCCAGCAGGTGGTCCTAAATGGGAACCCTTGCACGGATCTCAGAAAATGACAGTCCCTAAAATAAGTCCGTTTGTCTTTCCAAAATCACCGAAAACCTGGGAGTGGACCAAAATCACCTTGGAGGCACAGCTTGACTATGACCTTGGCCTTCGAATGAGCCACGGAGTGAGGGCCTTCTGAATAAGAAGGACACTGCCACGCTCTACAAGGCCGATGAGCAAGTCAGCTCCTTTAACACAAAATCTCCGTTCCTTGTGGCTTCCCAAAAAAGTCAGAGGACTTTGGAGATGGAGAGGAACCAGGAGGTCTTCTAGTTCAACTTGCTCACTTCTCAGACGCAGAGCTCAGCTCACGGAGACCAGGGCAGCATCACGATCAGAACTCAGACCCTTTGGCCCCAGACAGGTGGTCCTAAGTTTATTACAAGCTCCATTTATTACAACTTCTAGGAACCAATCATTTGAAGCAGAAGGTAATGTTTCCTGCTCTGGTAAAATGAAGATGAGTTGAATAAATCGTTTGCAGAAATGTTGAAGCATAGCTCCATTCAGCTCTGTCTTAAATCGAGCTTGGCAGCAGCAGTCAGACCTTGAGGGGCGTTGGGGGCTGAATTGCATCCACCCCAAACTCATATGTTAAAGTCCTAACCTCAATACCTCTGAATGTGACTCTATTTGGAGGTAGAGTCTTTGAAGAAG
>NW_016107427.1:4459478-4515365 GCF_001604975.1 Cebus imitator | reverse complement strand
TCACTAGTGTGAGTCCTAATTCAATCTGACTGCGTCCTTATCGAGAGAGATGAGGACACAGACACGCACAGAGGGTCGGCCATGTGAGGACACAGAGAAGATACCATCTGCAAGCCGAGGAGAGAGGCCTCCTGAGGCACCAACCCTGCCAATGCCCTGACCTCGAACTTCCAGCCTCCAGAACTGTTAGAAAATAAATGTCTGTCATTTTAAGCCAGCCAGTCTGTGGTATTTTGCTATGGAAGCCCTAAAAAATTAATACAAGGAACAAGGCAGTCAGAAGTGGCATTTGACTTCAATTAGAAGTCTTACAAATACTGTAGGCGCCAAGTTCAGGGTCGAGGTTGGAGGCTGCGTGCACTCGGGAAGTGCTAAATAAATGCGTGGTCATTACGGTTCGGTCCACACATGGGGCCGCGGGTGCAGAAACCGCTGTTGCTTTTAGCAACATGCTCACATGCCTAAGAAACAACGCCGTCATCGCCAGCTACAGCTCTGCCTCTCTTCACATGTTAACTCTGTAAATAAAGGAAGGTAACTTTGATAATGATTGCCTGCAAGGACTTTCTTTTGAACAGGATAAATCTCCGTGGCAGAGATGGCTGGTTCCCACCCCACATCCACCCCCACCTTCCCTTCATTCTTAGCAACAGAACTCCAGTTTTATTTGGAGTAGTTAACGTGCCCAGCTCAAAGACCACCTTTCCCAGCCTCTTGTTCCTTTTGGCCCTCGTGTGATGTTCTGCCAAAAGACCTCCGTGGCAATGTGCTGTGGGGTTCTGGGAAGTCTTCATCAAGGGGAGGTGGCAGTTCTCTTGGGTCCCCTTGCTTCTTTCTGTTGCCTGGAATATGTATATCATGGCTGGTGTTCCAGCAGCCATATTGTTCCATGAGTTGCCTCTGAGAAGGGAAGCCACAGGTGGCAGAACACAAAACCAGAAGCAGCCTGGGAGTCTGGTGGCTTCCATATCTGCACCAGAACACCTGCTTTTACACTTGTTTCAAGTAAGAGAATGAAACCTTTCTGTGTTTAAGCCACTACAGTAAGAACTTTGCTATGTGCAACTGATATAACCCTAACATTTTTCGAGGTTCAAGGTGAATGAAAGCATCTTAGTGCGAAGAGGTTAAAAAAAGTACCTGAGTGTACATTTGGTGACTAGAAATGCCTCCCTCTTTTCTGGCCCTGAAGGGATGTGAGAATCTCTGGGTTACATGAGTCTGGTGCACTGAGATACAGGGGATGTCCCTTCTTGTTCCCAGATGTACGACTCTGCTTTCTCTTGGCCCATGAAGGAAGAGGGAGCCCCGAATGCACGCCTCTGCCAGCCACTCTGAGGCCCTGCACTTGCCACTTGGAGAAAGTGCTTTTAAAACCCACACAGCCGCACACCATTAGAAAGAGCCAAGAGGGCTGCAATTGGCAAAGGCAATGCGTAGCTTTCCCCTTTCTTTTCCCTGATGTTTTCTTTTCTTGGCTTTAGCTTGATCTTAATCCATGTTAACATTTCCATGTGTCTTCTCTGTAAAAGGAGTGACTTGGAGTTTTGCAGATCAGAAAATAAGTGGGGTGAAGAAAGGGTGAGAACTGGGTGAGCCCAGACCCTGTGGCCGAGGATCCAGGCCCTCAGCATGAACTGCCTGCCCCCCAGGCAGGCACAAGCTCGGGGATGGGGACCGCGTGGGTGGAAGAGACCCTGATGGCCACAGTGCCCAGCGGTCACAGTGCAGAGACTCACCACAGGCAACAATGGGGAACCTGGCCCAGATACAAATGGGATCCGCGGCCACAAACAAGGGCAGAGCCCAGTGAGGAGCTGGCAGGGACTCTGGAAATAGCGTTGTTGGCTGATTGAAGGTGTTTGTGGTTGAACCAGGTGGCCTATTTCAAAATAGCACCCTGACCAGGCACAACTGGGCTCTCTGCCCTCCTTACAGATGTGAGATCTAGAGGCAGGGCCGACGCAGTGACTTCTGGAGGCTGCTCTGGTCCATGCCCCGAGGGCAGGAGTTTAAGAGGTGGTTCTGGGAGGCAGTCCTTGGTCTCAGTCTTGCCTTTGGGGGTCCCTGTGCTGGCTGAGGCTCAGCACTGCAGGGGAAGGCTGACTCTGTCTCCAGCCATCCCGGAATTTCCCTTCACATGCAGCCCATAGCAAGCTGGACCCCACAACTCTCAAGTGCTGGCCCACGTGGGAGATGCAGCACCATCCTCAGAGCGGCTCAGACGGAGGAGCCTGCCTTTGAGGGAAGCGGGTGCAAGCCCACCTCTTCCAAGTCTCTTCTCCCCTCCTGTCGTTGTTTTTTTTTTTTTCCCCCCAAGACAGAGTTTGCTCTGTTGCCTAAGCTGGAGTGCAGTGGCACAATCTCAGTTCACTGCAACCTCCACCTCCCGGGCTCAAGCAATTCTCCTGCCTCAGCCTCCTGAGTAGCTGGGATTACAGGCACCTGCCACCACACTCAGCTGATTTTTTGTATTTTTAGTAGAGACAGGGTTTCACCATGTTGGCCAGGCTGGTCTTGAACTCCTGACCTCAGGTGATTCACCTGCCTCAGCCTCCCAAAGTGCTGGGATTACAGATGTGAGCTGCTGCGCCCGGCCTGCTCCTGTGTTTTTACCTACACTGCTCTAGACTTGACGTTTGACTGAAAACTCGTGTTGAAACATAAGAGTTCCAGGAATAATTAGATATCACTGGTGGCAGAGTTTTTTTGTGTGTTTTTTTTTGAGGAGGGGTTTTCCCTCTTGTTGCCCAGGCTGGAGTGCTGTGGTGCAATCTCGGCTCACTGGAACCTCCACCTCCCAGGTTCAAGTGATTTTCCTGCTTCAGCCTCCCTAGTAGCTGGGATTACAGGTGTGTGCCACCACGCCTGGCTAGTTTTTGTATTTTTAGTAGAGACAGGGTTTCACCATGTTGGCCAGGATGGTCTCGAACTCCTGACCTCAAGTAATCTTCCTGCCTTAGCCTCCCAAAGTGCTGGGATTACAGGCATGAGCCACTGTGCCCAGCCAGGTTGTGGAGTTTAAAATTTTTTTTAAATTATATGCCCAGGCTATCACTGGTCCACTGAGCATTCTCTTAAACAAGGATGGAGACCCAGAAGCCCCTCTGCCCTGCAGAAGGCCACCTCTGGCCCAAGTTCTGTCTCATCTTGGCTTTAGATCAGGCTTCCCTGGGAGTTTTCCAAAAGCCTGGTGCCAGGCTGCACCCCAGACCACTCGAGTCCGTCTCCTGGGGAGGGTGTGGGTGCTCCCTGCCAACCCAGCCTATGCTGGGGCTGAGGGTTGTTGCCAGATGTTGACACAGGGCACATCCAGGGTGGGTGGGTGCTGGAGCAAGGCCCTGCTGTCAGCTCAGGAATCCTGACCTTTCGAAGGGCCCAGCCTTGTTGAAGGCAAGTGAACTTCAGCCTCTGAAACTTGAGTTGCTGTGGGCCTGGGCTATAGTTAGAGACCTGGGCAGGGACAGGTCTTCACTGATTAGCAGCCTTGGGCACATCCTTGCTCTGAGCTGTGGGGTCTCCTGTGCACCTAGGGATGACAGCAGCCCCTGCGGGCTCACTGTGAAGGTGGAGGTGAGAACAGTGGGGGCCTTGCGCAGTGCTGGACCTGCGCTGCCCGGAGGCTCTTCCGCATGAACAGTGCGCACACTCAGATCTGGGCGCACACTGGGCCGGCCTCTTCCTTTGTCTGCTGATCTTCTGACAGACTTTCCCAGCTCCTTGAAGTACGTTTTCTCTTTCTTCTTCAAGAGGTTTTCAGCAGGACACGGTGGCTCATGCCTGTAATCCCAGCACTTTGGGAGGCCGAGGCAGGTGGATCACCTGAGGTCAGGAGTTTGAGACCAGCCTGGCCAACATGGTGAAACCCCGTCTCTACTAAAAATACAAAGATTAGCCAGGTGTGGTGGCGAGCACCTGTAATCCCGGCTATTCCAGAGGCTGAGGGAGGAGAATGGCTTGAACTCGGGAGGTGGAGTTTGCAGTGAGCCATGATTGCACCACTGCACTCCAGCCTGGGTGACAGAGCGAGGCTCCATTTCAAAAATAAATTAATTAATTAATTTAAAAAAAGATTTTTACTATTTTCTCCATCCGGTTCCTTTGGGAGCTGTCTGCCTGTCGGTGGAGGTATGCGCCTTTCCCCTGCACCGGTTTGCTCCTACTGGACGCCGGCAGCTGCCCGTGGCTTTTTCCCTTCTCTGCTTTTTTCCCCTTCCACTGACATTTCACGTTTCCTCAGCTTGGCCTTTCTGCTTTCTTTCAGGCACTCCCCCATTCTGTGCTCTGTCCAGGTGAAGTTGTGGGTTAATTATCTTAATAACCCTCTGTTTTGTCACTATTTCCTCTCAGGGTGTTCTCTAATCAGCAGAACTTTTCTTCCTTTGGTTCTAAACCTTGGGCTAATTTGACCATGGTTTTCCGAGTGGTTTGGTCTGTGGGTGCTAAAATACCTTCTCTGTGGCCTTGAAATCCCCTCTTGCCTGGCCGGGTCAGTTCACCGAGTACCCTGCCTATGGTTCCCTCTTGTCCTCCTAACCCCAGGGGTCCTTTGGCAGCCCAGGCAGACAAGTCAATGACGTGTGTGCTGGTGTGTGCATGTATGTGTGATGTGTGTGCATGTGCATGTGTCATGGCCTGTAATTTACACACAGCAAGTTGCTTCTCCCCTTCTGCTGGTCACAGTTCCCTTCATTCCCTTGGGTCTGATGTCATACAGTTGCTTGGTAGAATTCCCGCTCGTTTCCCAGCGAGACAGCAGAAGAAGTAATCAGTTGATCTCCATGAGATTTGATCTGAGCGAAGAAAGCACAGTGAGAATCTTAGGTGACCTTGTGGGGAAACGTTTTGGTCCAAGAATTTTATAATGACAGCATTTGGGTGTGTGCATTGTGCCCGGCAAGGTAAAAGCATGATGTTTTGATGAGGGGTTCTGAAAACTGATTCTTGGACATATAGACAGTAACATTCACAAATTGCCAAGTCCCATGGTATGGTGACAGCCCCTACCATCTTGGTTTAAGTGACACACAGTGTATTAGTCCATTTTTACGTTGCTGATAAAGACATACCAGAGACTGAACAATTTACAGAAGAAAGAGGTTTCATTAGATTGACAGTTCCACGTGGTTGAGGAGTCCTCACAATCATGGAGGAAGGCAAGAAGGAGCAAGTCACATCTTACATGACTGGTGGCAGGCAAAGAGAGCTTCTGCAGAGAAACTCCCATTTTTAAAATCATCAGGCCGGGTGTGGTGGCTCATGCCTGTAATTCTAGCACTTCGGGAGGCTGAGGTGGGTGGAATGTCTGAGCTCAGGAGTACAAGAACAGCTTGGACAACATGGCAAAACCCCGTCTCTACTAAAAATACAAAAAATTATCTGGGCTTGGTGACACACACCTGTAGTCCCCACTACTGGAGAAGCTGAGGCACAAGAATCGCTTGAACCCGGGAGGCGGAGGTTACAGCGAGCTGAGATCGCACCACTTCATTCCAGCCTGGGCGACACAGTGAGACTCTGTCTCAAAATAAATAAAATAAAATAAAACAATCAGATCTCGTGAGACTCACTCACTGTCAGGAGAACAGCACAGGAAAGACCCACCCCTGTGATTCAATCATCTCCCACTGGGTTGCTCCCACAACATGTGGGCATTATGGGAGCTACAAGATGAGATTTGGGTGGGGACACAGAGCCAAACCATACCACACAGTCATGGGGCTGTGGAGGCTCTAGGCAGCTGCTCTCATCCTAGTAGGGCTGCCAGACACCCTCCCCTAGGATTTGAACTGATGCACAGCACAGTCAGGGGCAGGACCTGGGCCCAGCTTCCCCCACTCTCAAGGCCATGCATGTCCTCAGGTACGTGAAGCAAGGTGCCCAGAAGATGTGCTGCCACGGCCCCTCCCACCAGTTGTCACTTAATCTCCGGAAGAGTCAGTCACAAATGCCCTGTTGCAACGGCTCTTCCCAGCAGAAAGGGGAGGAAAGAGGCCCGAGTCCCTGGGAGCTGATCAAAGGTCGGAGCTGTGCCGGCAGTGAGCATCACACATCTGAGCAAGCGCATGGCAGGATTATGAACAGGCTCCACCCTTCAGCATTGAGGTTGGCTAGGAGCACACCTGGGCAGCCAGCTTCGTCTTCCTGAGCTGAGGTTAAACTCTGTCCATCACTTTCATTCTTTGCATGAATCTTGTTCTTTCCATTTGGAGCCATGTACTCTCTGGGTCTCAGCGAATGGAAACCGGCCTGAAGGCCTGTCAGATGCACTCAGGATTCTAAAGTCCTTGTCAAACGAAAAGTCATTCCTTTCGCCATGGCGTTAGAAGGATGGCGATGACGATGACCCTGCAGGTAGAGACGGCCTTCCAGAGCGTGTTTTCCCAATCCTGCCTGTACCTAAGCTGGTGAACCCCGGCTGCCTGCCTGCTGAATGATGGGGCCATTCTCAATTCCGCCTAGCTCCTGCTTGCTGTTCTTTTCCTTCCCAGCGGCCTACGGCTCTCCCTTCCTTGGGTCCCCGGCCCCTGTGCCCTCAGCCTCACAATCCTGGAGCTGCATTCAAGCCCCTCGCTGCCTTCTACACTCTGTCACCTTGAGAACAAGTACCTGAGCCACTTTTCATTCTGTGGTAGACTGAATAATGGCCCTTCAAGATGCCTGCATCGTAATCCCCAGATATGTGAACTTACAAGGCAAAGGCACTCAGGAGATATGACTAAATGAAGAGTCTTGAGCTGGAGAGATTTCCCTGGTTATCCAGGTGGGCCCCAAGTGTCATGATGAGGGTCCATGCAGGGAAAGAGGGAGGGCAGGAGGATCAGTGAAAGAAGTAGAGATCAGAACTGGAGGGAAGTTTAAAGAGGCTGCCCTCTGGCCTTGAAGACGGAGGAGGGGCCACGAGCCAGGGGATGCAGGCAGCAGGTAGGAGCTGAAAAGGCAGGAAATGGATTCTCTCCTGAAACAAAAGGAACTCAGCACTGCTGACACCTTGATCTTAGACTTGTGTCATCGGAAACTGTAGGGTAACGTGTTACTCTGCCTGGGCTGCTGAAACAAAACACCGCAGACCGGGTGGTTTATGAACCACAGATGTTTCTTTCTCACAGTTCTGGAGGCTGGGAAGCCCAAGGTCAAGGCAGATGTAATGCCTGGCGAGCGCCGCTTCCGGGCTTATAGCTGGCATCTTCTCTGTGTCCTCACCTGGTGGAAGGGGTGAAAGGTCTCTTTCTACAGTCCCTTTCATAAGGGAATTAATCCCACTCACGAGAGCCCCATCCCCATGACCTAATCACCTCCCAAAGGCCCCACCTCCTCATACCACACCTTGGGGGTTAAGATTTCAACACTGAATTTGGGTGGGACACACACAGCCTGTGGCAGGTGATAAGCATGTGTAGCTCTAAGCCCCTGAGCTTGTGTGCTTCATTACAGCATTGACGGGAAACAGACACGTGGGTTTTACTCTTGGCAACGGCAGGGAAACAGGCAAGGTTTCACAAGAAAGGGAGCTGTAAGAGATCCCAAAAGTCGCTAGTTTTGGAGGACACTGGCCTTCCCCCAGTATCAACAGGCCCAGGTCTGTTTTCCATGGTTCTTCCCTGACTCTCTGGTTGAAGCTTATCCAGGCAGTTTCTCAATTCTTGTGGAGGGGTCAACTTGCCCAACCCTGGCCAGGTTGGAGCTTGGGCTGGGTGCCCTGGGCTGGCTGCAGGGCCGCTGCTAGGGGAGGCCTGGTCAATAGTTCTGAGGGAGCTCCAGCCTCTCTTCACCTGTCATGAGCATGCCTGCCCCTCCCCATCCTGAAACGCTGGATGCCCACGCTTTCTTCCTGCCACCATTCCAGAGTCTGTTGGGGAGGAGGGTGAACGTGGTGTCCCCCACCCCACCCCAGTCAGGCGGCCCTGCTTATCTCTGCAAGTTGTCTCTGGGTGCCTCACAGGATCTCATGACTTCAGGCCCTGGAGATTGGCCTGGCCGTTGGAACCTCCCCGGCAGCCCTGGGGCCTCACTGCCGGGTTTCAGCCTGCCCCACTATTTCCTGGGGCTCTGGAGCTGAGAGGGCCTCTCCCTCCGTGGGGCTCAGTTTGCATGGAGCCTGTTCAGCAGCTGGAAGAGGAGGCAGTGCTTCCTCACAGAGGCTCTCTGCCTCACGTGCTTTGCCTTCTATGTTCTGAGCTGATGTCTTGACAAAGACTCCCTCCTGGACCGTGGGTGACGGAGCAAGGGCCAAGCTCCCTGTGTCAGGTGGCCTCAAGCCCCTTCTGCCACCCCCAGCAGGCTTCTGTCCCTTTTGCTTCCAAGTCCCTGTTTCCCACTTGATGGTAGCTTTGAGTTCGCTACTCCTTTGAAACCCAGACCCTCACGATTCCAGAGGGAGCCCTCTGAGCTCAGAGGACAACTGCAGCCACCTCCTCAAATTCCTTTTGACTCATTCTTGTGTCATCACTAGATGCGTGGTTGAGTCCTTGCTTGGTAGCAGGGGCTGGGGATTCTGTGGTTATTCCGGCCCTGCAGGAGTTTACAGTGTCATGGAGACAGATGACTACCAAATACAGAACCATACAGGCATCTAACTCCATTGTGATGAGGGGTGTGATGAGGAAGTCCAGGGCAGCGCGGTGGGGCCCAAATGGCTTCACGGCCAGTGAGGCCATCCATGAGTGTGATGTTCAGGCTGAGAGCGGACACTTGAACAGCAGGGAAACTATTGTGTCTGTCTGTGTGCAAACGTGTGCGTTTCCTTACCATAGGGAAGGACGCCACATTCCGGGTACATCCGAAAGGCCGTCCAACTGCTCATTCACTTATCTGCCTGGGAACTGTTCATGGAGTGCTGCAAAGCCAGGCCCTGGGCTGGGGCGTGAATCAGTGTGGACTGAAATCAGCAGTGGACGCCAGCACGTGGTCACTCCCTTCTCTCTGGAGTGAAGGAAGGTAGCAGTTTGGGCAAGAGTGATGGCCAGAGGAGCAGGGAGGCTGCACGGAGAAAGTACGGAGAATGGTCAGAAGGTCCTGGGTGCCCCAGGACCAGAGGCAGATGGAAAGTTCAGGAAGAGGTGCAGGGTGGGCCTCCAGTCTCCGTCATGAACAACTGGGAGGCCTTGGGGTCCCTCGAAGGAGAAAGGTAGGTGCAGAGAAGAAGTGAGTTGTGGGGGCGAGGGTCTGTGAGCTCCTGTTCTCACTTCATCTGGGGTGAGTGAAGGTGGGGAAGCAGGGAGTGCAGCAGAGAGAAGGGGGGCCTCGGAGAATCCCACGCAACTGATGCGACTGTTCTGTGGCTCTGATGTGATTGTTATGTGGCTCTGATGTGACTGTTCTGCAGCTCTGATGCGACTGTTCTGTGGCTCTGATGTGACTGTTTTGTGGCTCTGATGTGACTGTTCTGTGGCTCTGATGTGACTGTTATGCGGCTCTGATGTGGCTGTTACGTGGCTCTGATGTGACTGTTCTGCAGCTCTGATGCGACTGTTCTGTGGCTCTGATGTGACTGTTTTGTGGCTCTGATGTGGCTGTTCTGTGGCTCTGATGTGACTGTTATGCGGCTCTGATGTGGCTATTCTGTGGCTCTGATGTGACTGTTATGCGGCTCTGATGTGACTCTTCCATGACTCCAATGTGGCTGTTCTGCAGCACCCACATTCTTCAGAGCCACATTCAGATGGAAGCTCTGCCATGTGCAGCGGATGAAACCAACTGTCATTCATCCTACTGGAGGCCAGGGTGTCCACCACACCCCCCAGGGATGCCCCTGCTGGTCTTTCCTGAAGATGTTCTCTCTCTGGCCCTGTTCACAGGGAGGCTGGAGGACCACACGGTAAGGTCCCAGAAGTGACCACCAGCCGAGGAGGATGAGCACTGTTGGATAAATGTCCGAGCTCCCTCCTCCCTCCATGGAGCAGCTCTGGGCATGTTCTGCTCAGACGTCAGTGCAGTCCTAGTGAGTGGGATGAACCGAAGTTCCCTCTAGCCGGGATCCTCTCTCTAGGGTACCTATCCTCCCACCTTCACTGTGTGTCCTGGGATCACCCCCAAAATCAACTGCTTGCCCCCAAATCTTTGTCTTAGGATTTCAAGGGAGAGAAGAGAGGCAAAGACACTCACGAAAGCTCTTCTTAGATCAGCTCTGTCAGTTTAATGGAAAAGTTGGTAACAATGCATTATATTATTATTATTTTGAGACAGGGTCTTGCTCTGCCACCCAGGCTGGAGTGCACTGGCACAATCTCAACGCATTGTAACCTCAACCTCCTGGGCCCAAGCAGTCCTCCCACCTCAGCCTCCCAAGTAGCTGGGACTGTAGGCACACGCTACCACACCTGGCTAATTTTTTGTACATATGGGATTTTGCCATGTTGCCCAGGCTGGTCTCGAACTCCTGAGATCAAGGGATCCCCACCCACCTTGGCTCTCCAAAGTGCTAGGATTACAGGTGTAAGCCACCCCACCCGGCTGCATAATTTTTAAAAATGAGAAAATATCTTAGGAATAATAGTGAAATATTTTTTTTTGAGTCATAAAGAGTCCAATTTACTTATTTGTAGCTAGGTTTTTCTGACATTTAAAACTTGTGTCTCAGTCAATTTGCCCTGTAAAATCAACATGTAGCTGCACACTGCCGTCCCACCCTGATTAGGTGTGAAGAGGAGGAGGGGTGGGATCCCGCAGGCATGGATTTGGGGCGGGACGACCTTCCTAACGAGTTTTCAATCACGCCGGGAGGCACCTTTGAGGTCAGCTCGATCCCGCGCCTGCCCCCCTGCACACGCCTCTTCCCTCCATGCCATCCCGCCAGTCTCTCCTGCAGGGTGAGATCTGAAATACACAGAAATACTTCGGATGGCAGAAAGCGGGTGTCTAAAGCCTCCTGTGCTCTTGAACCTGCAGCGGGTGCAGGTTTTTAAATTGATAACTGAGGTGAATCCAGAAGGCAGATGCTTTGCTGTGGGCCCCCCCAAAGCCAAGCACAGATGGAGGCTCTGCTGACAGTCTCCCTTCCTTCTAAGGCTCCAGGCCTGTGATGTAATTACCGCCCAAAGCAGAATCAAGCCCAGGTTGTCCAAGATGATGTCATTAATTATATTTAACCTGTGACAGTTACTAGCTGGTCCATACTTGTTGGGCCGGCTCTGGTGGACTGCAGGTCAGTTTCTGCTGGCCCCTTGGTGTTCATCTGCGCTGCCTGAGGATGTGGCAGAAGCCCATCCCACTATGGGGCCCAGGTGGGATGCTTGGGGGAGGCAGCAGGACTCCGAGGACCACAGATTTCTAAAAGCACAGTATTTCGGAGCATCTGTTTACCCTTTTGTTATGGAATGGTCTTCCTATCCCCTGCTCCTCCCACAGATCCCTCCCCTCCGTGCTTGGAACTCTTGTGGTTTAACAAGTCAGAGTAGGAAGGCGGTGATAATCACGCACTGGTAACAGTGATGCACAAGGGTCAGTGGTCTCCACCTGAAGGTGGGGAGGGGGATATGCAAGCCCCAGGACGCCCACCAACACTGACAGGCACAGCCAGCACAGGGAATTCCAACCTCCCCGCAGCGGGTGGGTGGCACAGGGTCTACTTTAATACCATGGGCGGTGTTTCCAATGACATGAACAGTGACAATGACAACTAAAAGCAGCCTCCATCTTACCAAGCGTTTCACATCCATGGTTTCCTTTGATCCCGACAATACCTTGTGAGCGAGGTTTTCTTTAGCCTCATTTTACCCAGGAGGAAGCTGGGGCTCAGAGAAGCTAAGTGCAGCCCACCAGCTAGTAAAGGATGATGCCTCATGGCTGGGCTCTGGCTGGGATTGGTGACAATGGCTCTTCTCTGGACAATTGTGGGTGCACAGGAAGGTGGCTGCGTAGGCCTGGCTGCAGCAGCTCTGTCTGTGAGTTCCGGTCCAGTCCCTAAGAGCCAAGGGCATCACTTGTCAGATGACTGACTGAGAGCCACATGTAACCTTTGGACCCCACTGGTGTCCCTTTAGAAGCTGGACGATCTCCCACATGTCTCACTCTTTTTGGCCTGGGGCTTCCCGCCCACCTCATGTATCCCGTTCCACGCTCCTCGCCACCCGCCGGCCTCAGCTCGGCGTCTTCTAGGCTCCCCATTCCAGGCTCGGGCACCTCCCTGCAGCCCCATGCCTGCGTCCTGTTGGCTGCGGCTTTGAGCCACCAGAATGGGCTTCTTTGGGAGCTGGTGGTCTCCGGCATTGGAGGTAATCCTACAGAAGCTGGACCCCCAACTTCTATCACTGCATGGATTTGACGCAGCTGTTTATATCTTCAGCTGGGCAGCCACAGCATGGGTTCGGTTGAAGGGAGAAGAGAGGGACTGATTTTGAAAGTTGATAATGTATTGCATTAAATATGTAGAATTTTCTTATTTTCCTCTTTCTAACTTTCAGAGGATTTCCTTTGTCACATACCCTGGATTTTGTTTAATTTAATTTTATTTTTGAGACAGAGTCTCCCTCTGTTGCCCAGGCTGGAGTGCAGTGGTGCGATTTTGACTCACTGCAACCTTGGCCTCCTGAGTTCTAGTGATTCTCGTGCCTCAGTCTCCTGAGTAGCTGGGACTGCAGGCACCTACCTTCACGCCTGGCTAATTTTTTGTGTTTTTAGTAGAGATGGGGTTTCACCATGTTGGCCAGGATGGTCTCAAACTCCTGACCTCAAGTGATCCACCGCCTCAGCTTCCTAAAGTGCAGGGATGACAGGTGGGAGCCATGTCTGGACTTGACCATGAACGTGAAGCCCGACCTTCCTCTGGCCCAGATGCAGGCTTTCACCTGTTCTCACGGCCCCGCCCGACCTGCTCCTCTGGTTCTGTTCAGTCCTGTCTGGGCCTCTGTCAGCCAGTGGCCACCGGAGGAGGTGAAGGCTGAGCCACAGAAACTCCCTCCTCCCCATCATCCCTGTGGCTCTCAGGGAGGCCTGCTTTAGGGTTTGGGGGTGTGGAGGTCTCCCTGGGGGCTGGCTGGGATGAGCCCTGGGAGTTGGCCAGGGATGGGGTGAAGGATGTACCCTCTAGAAGCAGATCTCAATCCTGACCATGCCCTCTTCCAGGCCCCAGAGTGGCTGGGTGGGACACATGCCAGCTCCTTTGGCTCCTCCCACCTCTCCTCTCCTGAGGGAGGTAGCACCTAAGGGATGTTGGGTGGGAGTGAATCGAGCATTAGAACAAATGTTCCCACCTTCAGACTCTCAAGAGCCATGAATCCCATGTTTTTAGTTAGTTTTTTTTTTTTTGGCAGAGTCTTGCTGTGTCACACAGGCTGGAGTGCAGTGGTACAATCTCGGCTCACTGCAACCTCCGCCTCCTGGGTTCAAGCAATTCTCCTGCCTCAGACTCCCACGTAACTGGGATCACAGGTGCCTGCCACCACACCCAGCTAATTTTTTTGTGTATATATATATATATATATATATATATATATATATATATTTTTTTTTTTTTTTTTATTAGAGACAGGATTTCACTATGTTGGCCAGGCTGGACTGGAACTTCTGACCTCAGGTGATCTGCCTGCCTCTGACTCCCAAAGTGCTGGGATTACAGGAGTGAGCCACTGTGCCCGGTGAAATCCCATGTTTTTACAGCCCTTCACCTCCCAGCTCACCAGATGTTCATCTTGGGAAAGTCCCCTTCCCTTCCTGTCCTACTTAGAACAGCTACATTCTGATGGTTCCTTGCGGTTGGCTGCATGTCCTGGTATCTGTCCGGGCACAGAATGCAGCTGAGGCACCTGGAGCCTGAAAAGGTGGAAGGACAGAGAATTCAAAATCGGCTTTGCATTGAGTTGAAAATGGAATTCACATGCATCCAGCTCTTGAGTGTTGGAATAGCGGTAGAGAGTGTATTGGAGGTACAATAACGAGGTGTGTTTGGATGTCATCCCTCCACTCTGTCCCAGTGGTTCTGAGCATCTAACTCTATCTGACTTAGGCTCATATGACCCCCATTCCCCTCCCCAGACACCCCCCAAGGGGGAGGCATGTGTGGGCGAGGAGAGGTGGGGGGGGTGCTGGCTGCTCAAGAGCAACACGGAGGGCCAGGGCCGCACAAGCTCATTTGGAAGCAGATGGGGAGGGTTACCTCTAACAGCTTTACAACCAAATGACACCATAACCACTGGTGTCCTTGGCGATCAGAAATCCCTTTCCCCAGGGAGTGGGGCAGCTGCTACGTGAGCTAGCTACACAATATAGGTAGATTAGAGGCGCCTGCTTTCCGTGTTGAGCTTAAACATAGTTTTATTTCCCGTCCCTGCTTGGGTTAGTTTGTTAATTGTGCCCTATAAAGGAATGCGGAGGCTGGATAATCGATATATGCATATATACTATATGTACGTATATATGTGTATGTATACATGTACAGTTTATTTGGTTCATGATTCCAGTTGGCTGGAAAAGTCCATGGTTGGGCGTCTGCATCTGGGGAAGGCCTCAGGCTGATTCCACTCATGGGGGAGGGCAAAGCGGAGCTGGGTGTGCAGAGACCATAGGGCGAGGAGGACCCAGTGGGAAGGAGAGGAAGTGTCAGGTCCTTTCCAGCAATCGGCTTTCTTGGGAACTAATAAGTGAGAACCCACCCACCCTCAGGGAGGGCGTTAGTCCATTCATGAGGGATCTCCCTCCTTACCCAAATGCTTCCATTAGGTTCCACCTCCAACACTAAGACCACATTTTTTTTTCTCAAATTTCTTTTTCCACTGCAGCCTCAACCTCCCAGGCTCAGGTGATCCTCCCTGAGGCTCAGCCTCCCTAGTAGCTGGAACTACAGTGCATGCCACCATACCTGGCTAATTTCTGTATTTTTATTTTTTTGTAGAGGGGGGTCTTGCTATGCTGCCCAGGCTGGTCTTGAACTCCTGGGCTCAAGCGATCCACTCACCTTGGTTCCCCCCAAAGTTCTGGGATTACAGGCATGAACCACCGTGCCCGGGCTGGGAGACCAAATTTCAACATGAAGCTTGGAGGGGACAAATATCCAAACCATAGCCCTTGTTCCTTAAAGGATCTGGACTTGGCAGGTGAGCTGGCAGGTGACTTTAGGTCACAATGAGAGTCCTTTTACTTTTACACAGCTGCAATCTCCATGTCTACCTCTGCTTAAACCACAGCTGCCCAGCAAGTTTGAGAGCAGCACTTTATGCGCTTTCCACTGATCATTCCCCTAAAGCTCAGTGCAGAGGGCCAAGGTAGTTATTCACACCTCTGCCCAGGACAAGATGGCTTGCTCAGGAAGAAACACCTGCTTCCCCAGCGGCAGCGCTCTTGCAGGGCAAGGAGCAGCATTCACCACGCTTGTCCTTTCTCTGTGTCCCTAAATGCAAAGGCGAAAGATGGACTATTTCAACAGATTCAAGTCAAGCAGAGGGTGGGAGAATCATAGTCTTTAAAATTTGTTTTCAAAACAATAAGGCAAGATTTAGACATTGGTAACTGACTATCCCATGTTTATTTGAAGTACCATGGAATCTTTAATGGCAGTATTTATTCAAAACCTGTCTCAGTGAGAAAAAATATTTGGTTTCCCAGAGGCTGTGCTGGGGGAGGAAGAATTCCGGGAAGCCACAATTGGGCTTAAGCATCTCCAGTCCAAACAGTTGGGGAGCCATCGGTTTCCATGTCTGTCGGGTAATTGGATGACATCATTGAGCTAAATCTGGGGTGACTGCACCAGGGTGCTTTCTTCTTCGAGGGAGAGATTCTCACCATTTCTTACCTATAGGAAAGATACCCATTGCATATCTGAGAATTTAGAGGGTATGCTATGCCCCACACCAAGCTAGACTATTAGGCCTTGGGAAATTTATTTTGGCTAAATGGGACTTATTTTAAGATTCTGAAGTCATTACCACTGCACTTTATTTTCTGAGTAATGTGCCTGTCTTGTAGACTCTCCGGAGGAAATGCTTCACTCCAGCTTTATTTAGGTCATTACCACAAGGCCGAGGTGAAGGACACGTGTGAGGTCACTGACTGGCTGCTGCCAAGGGCAGGTTTATGACACACAGTGGATGCCTTCCCAGCAGCCCCGCCCACACCGCTGGCTGATGCACGTGTCCGTGGAGGTTCAGGGAACAGGAACTGCGCAAATGCACAGGTAGATAGGGGCTGGTTTCCCAGGGGGCTTCAGGGAACATTCTAATGTTTCTTTCTTCCCCAGTAACAATGAACAGGTAGCTCTCACCACCTGCCGGGGGCATCTAACTGACCTCTTCTATGACAGGCATATTAGCTGTTTGTGATGGGTCAGGGACAGATGGAGTGGACGGTGGCAGGAATCCACATTGGGAATCTGTGTCTGACCTTCCTCTATTGCTTCCTGGGCTTAACAACTTTGATTAAAACATTTGTCTCCTGGCTGGGCACAGTAGCTCTTGCCTGTAATCCCAGCACTTTGGGAGACTGAGGGAGGAGGATTGCTTGAGCCTAGGAGTTCGAGATCAGCCTGGGCAACAAGGCAGAACCCCCATCTCTACAAAATAAAAATAAATTACCCAGGTGTGGTGGCTGACATCTGTAGCCCAGTTCTTTGAGATGGGAGGATCACTTGAGCCTAGGAGGTTGAGGCTGCAATGAGCTATGATCACACAATTGCACTCCAGCCTAGGTGACAGAGAAAGACTCTGTCTCTTAAAATAAAAAAAATAATTATAAAAAAGGTCCTCTTTCCCATAAAAGGTACATCCTAAATCAGTTTTTCCTCAAACATGAATTGGCCCAAGAATCACCTGTACATCTGTAGAGCTGCAGATCCTGATCCAGTGAGTCGGGGCAGGCATAGGAATCTTGCAAGCTCAGATGACACTGATGTCGCTGGTCTGGGGGTGCACTTTGAGCAGCCAGGACCCAAGCTTCGCTTGACTCCAGGAGACATCCAGAGCTGGCTTGCTCTTTGCTTCTCCTTAGCATTGTGCTGTGCCCATACTGGGTGCTGGGGTCTCCATTATTACTGTAGGTCAACACGTAGCCATGACCTTTCTGGCATCAGTGCGAATGTGCGATAAGTCCGTATTTGCAGGAACCTAAGGGAAGTCCCACTTTCTCATCATCTGTGAAGGCGTGGGTAGGAGACCATCAGATCTAGGGAGAGGAGAGAGCTGTGGAGGGAAATGAGAGTCAGGAAGAGAATGAGGAGCTCTGGGCATGGAGGTGGACATTAGGGTCCAAGGGGGGGAGCTGGGCGGGGCCTGGGCCTCTGCAAAGAGACCTGGTGGCAGGGGTGGAAGTGGGGTGCTCACCTGTTGGCATGTCAAGGACAGGGTGGTGATAGATTCAGGCTGAACTTCAGGCTGAGCCCTGGAGAGCCAGGCAGAGTCGACCCTGCCTCTTAGAGACGAAAGAGCCGCAGTGAACTGTCACCTCCTACTCCAGAGCCCAGCACAGTGTCTGGCATGTGGTAAATGCTCAGACAACATGTTTTGAATGAATGGAATGGAAATCAGGTGCACATATGAGACAAGAGCCTAACGCTGTGTGTGACGCAGGGTCAGACCCGGGGGCAGGTGAGCAGTGCCTGTGTAGAGGGGACTGTGGGCCTGGTTTTCCTCACTCTGTGGTCCTGCTTCTGAGCGGAGTAGCCATGGACCTATCATTGGGAGAAGGAACTCAGTAGATGCCCAGCTCAGAGTCTGGGTCTTGGAAGAGAGAAACTGGGGGACTTGGTACGAGCCCTGGGGGCCTTCAGCTGTGTAGTCCAGGGGAAACCACCATAGCTGTGTGGGGTCAGAAAGCAAGGCTCAGAACCAGGCGGCTGGCCCAACCTGGGTGTTTCACTCTAGTCACTCCGTGTGAGCTGATGTTCGTGTGGTTCAGGGCACTGCCTCGCCCTGAGCATCTCATCGACTGAAGACTGGGTGTTTCTCATCACGGAGGAGCCTGCACAGGCTGTGGAGCAGGACCAGGCTCTGAGAGCTGTGGGAGGGGCCCTGAGGAAAGGACTTGCAGCAGGACGTGCCCATTCCCTAGACCCTCTGTCCCCAGGTATGTGGCCAGCAGCATCCCTGTGCATTCAGTGGGCCACTGATGTCTCCAAGCAGGGAGAGTTTCCTACGGAGCCCAGCAAGGAGCAGCTGATGCAGCCGTGCTGACGGCCTTTGGCTTTGCGAGTGCTCTTTAAACCCGTGCGCTCCCCGGAAGCTCTGGGCAGCTGCTCAGGCTGCAAGAAGTCTTCACTCCCAGATATGGATGCACTCCAGGGTGCCTCACTGCTGCCTTTATTCTTCCGGCTGCACGCCCAGCGTCCCCAGGCCACCTTTACTGAGATTATGCAGTGTGTTGCCATCATGATTCATACATTAGCTATTGTGATATATAATTTTAGCCTTAGAAAAAAGTTGCAAGAATAGCACAAAGAAATGTTTGTACCCTTCAACCAACCCATCAATTGTGAGCATTTTGTCTCATTTGTTTAATATCTTCTTTCTAGTATAATCTGTAGGTATATATATTTTCTCAGATATACCAGCTTTGCCCATGTACATATCTTTTCATATATGTGTGTATATATGTGCGTATACATATGTGTATGTAAATATATGTATATATGTGTATATACATGCATATACGTGTATATGTAAATATATGCATGCATGTATGTGTCTATATATGTGCATGTAAATATATGTGTGTATGTATGTGTATATACGTGCATATACATATATGTGTATGTAAATATATGTGTGTATGTATGCGTATATGTGTGCATATACATGTGTATGGAAACATGTGACATGTATATATGTGCATATATATGTGTGTATATATGTATATATTTGTGTATACACGTGTGTAAATATATGTGTGTATATGTATATGCATATATACATATGTGTATATGTAAATATGTGTGTACGTGTACATATACATATGTGTGTATGTAAATATGTGTGTATGTATGTGTGTATATATGTGAATACACATATGTATGTATGTAAATATGTGTGTGTATGTATATGTGTGTATCTATGTACACACACACACACACACACACACACACACACAGATTTTAGGGCAAGGATTATTTAAGAGGTTGGAGATATCAGGTTTCCTCCCCTAAGCTCCTGGTGTGTGTTGCTAAGAATATTCATTCTCTGACATCACTGGTATTGCTATGCCCTATCCTAGAATCCATCACACCGTCCTTATTCAAACATAATGCCCTTTGCAACCACTTTTTTTTTCCAGTTTAGGATCTTCTCTTGAATCTGTGTTGCATTTGGCCTTATGATCATGATGACATTGAAGGAAAGATTATTTTCATTTTCTTTAGTAAAAAAAAAAGTAGAGGGGCCAGGCGTGGTCGCTAACCCCTATAATCCCAGCACTTTGGGAGGCCAAGGCGGGTGGATCATGAGGTCAGGAGTTCGAGACCAGCCTGGCCAATATGGTAAAACCCATATCTACTAAAAATATAAATATTATATATTTTTAAATATTTATTAATGTTCGTGTGGTTCAGGGCACTGCCTCGCCCTGAGCATCTCATCGACTGGAGACGGGGTGTTTCTCATCACAGAGGAGCCTGCACAGGCTGTGGAGCAGGACCAGGCTCTGAGAGCTGTGGGAGGGGCCCTGAGGAAAGGACTTGCTGGGCATGGTGGTGGGCACCTGTAATCCCAGCTACTCGGGAGACTGAGGCAGGAGAATCGCTTGAACCTGGGAAGGGGAGGTTGCAGTGAGCCCAGACAGTGCTATTGCACTCCCGCCTGGGTGATAGAGCAAGACTCTGTCCCAAAAAAACCAAGAAAGTGCAAAACTAGAACCAACAACATCAAAATCGTTTTTATGGAAAGGCTTGAAATCCACAAATCATTCCCACTAATCAGCAAACAAAATCCAAAAACCTATCCACTGGGCAGACCTCTGCATGTGGCTGACCTCTGGGGAGCAGGTGGGTGCAGTGGCCTGCTTTCAGGTTTGCAGTGTAGAAGCGATGCCATCTGGATGTTAGCCTCCTCCAAGTCTGTATGACTGAGAAGGCAGCCCCTGGTTCTTCAGTTTTGACCCTGGTTTCAGATGCTGCTCTTGGGTTAAAAAGCAGATTTCTGGCCATGCTCTTTGATCACACATTTAATTACAAAGTTTGCTCTGATCCCAAAGGAATGGAAACTTACCTGCCAAATGAAAGCTGCAAGTTACTAGATTTTTACTTGATCAGCCTCTCTTTCTGTAACCAAATAATCATTCTTTGTCCTGATGTGATGTTGGTCACCCTCAACCTCAAAGCCCTTTTGTGGGGCTCCTTTATCTCTCTGAGGGCCTGTGTGGTGCAGACAAGGGGAGTGAGAGGTGATGATGTGATCGCTCTTGGCCCTACTCTTAGGCCCCGAGCTGGCAGTGGGACTTAGACTGCAGCATCCTGACCTGACTTCCAGGCTCTGCTTCCAGCAGGTGAGTTTCTCCAGCAGGCAGAGGACACATGCAAAATTAAGATACATTTTCCAGGCTGGCTTTTATGTTAAAACCCCAACTTAAAAAAACTTTTCTGTAAACTACTGGGGGGCAGGTGGTATTTGGTTATATAAGTTCTTTGGTGGTAATTTGTGAGATTTTGGTGCACCCATTGCCCAAGCAATATACACTGTGCCATATTTGTAGTCTTTTATCCCTTGCCCCCTCCCATTCTTCCTCCCAAGTCCCCAGAGTCTATTGGACCATTCTGAAGCCTTTGCATCCTCATAGCTTAGCTCCCACATATCAATAAGAATGTATGATGTTTGATTTTCCATTCCTGAGTTACGTCACTTAGAATAATAGTCTCCAGTCTCATCCAGGTCACTGCAAATGCTGCTAATTCATTTCTTTTTATGGCTGCCTAGCATTCCATATATATCACAGTTTCTTTATCCACTCATTTGTCGATGGGCATTTGGGCTGGTTCCACAACTTTGCAATTGTGAGTTGTGCTGCTATAAACGTGTGTGCAAGTAGCTTTTTCAAATACTGACTTCTTTTTCTCTGGGTAGATACCCAGTAATGGGATTGGTGGATCAAACGGAAGTTCTACCTCAGGTCTTTAGGGAACCTCCACACTGCTTTCCATAGTAGCTGCACTAGTTTTACATTCCCACCAGCAGGGTAGAAGTGTTCCCTGTTCCACTGCATCCGCACAAACATCTACTGGTTTTTGATTATGGCCATCCTTGCAGGAGTGAGGTGGCATCACATTGTGGTTTTGATTTGCATTTCTCTCATTATTAGTGATACTGGACATTTTTTCACACATTTATTGGCCATTTGTATATCTTCTTTTGAGAATTATCTATTCATGTCCTTAGCCCACTTTGTGATGGGGTTGTTTTTTTCTTACTGATTTGTTCAGGTTTGTTGCGGATTCCGAATATTAGTCCTTGGTCAGACGTGTGGATTGGGAGGATTACCTCCCACTCTGTGGTTGTCTGTTCACCCTGCTGACTGTTCCTTTTGCCTTTCGAAAACCCTTTAATTTAATTAGGTCCCAGCTATTTATCTTTGTTTTTATTGCATTTGCTTTTGGGTTCTTGGTCATGAAATTCTCACCTAAGTCAATGTCTAGAAGGGTTTTTTTCCAATGTTATCTTCTAGAATTTTTATAGTTTCTAGAATTTGTATAGGTTTAAGTCTTTAATCCATCTTGAGCTGATTTTTGTATAAGGTGAGAGACGAGGATCAAGTTTCATTCTCCTACACATGGCTAGCCAATTATCCCAGCACCGTTTGTTGAAAAGGGTGTCCTTTCCCCACTTCATATTTTTGTTTGCTTTGTTGAAGATCAGTTAACTGTAAGTATTTGAAAAACCTCAACTTTTAAATATTTATTACACATTTTACCTAACAGCAAAACGTCCAGAATGTTTTATGGATAAATAGGAAACACTTAAAAATGAACTAAACCTTGCTTGGTCCACACATTAGAACTTTCCACATGGGGCTTTGGACTGGTCTCACCTTCCTAAATGTGCTTGGATAATGATGTTTCTCGAACATTTGTTCTTATTTGCAGGAGAGGAGGATGAGGTGCAGGGTGTGTAGGAAACTTGCTCAAGGTGATCCAGCCAGTAAAGGGTGTAACTAGGCTGTTCCAGAAGCTGCCTCCAGAGGTCACATCCCAGAGTTTACCAGCTCAGAGGTCACCATGCTACCTCCTGGTTATGCGGTGGGGGCTGGAGTACTCCACTGAATGGGGGATCTGTTCCCAGGCAGCCCCCGAGTCCGTATGTCTGCACAAAGCACCCAGGTCCTTGTTGAGGCAGGGTAGGGAGCAGGAGTCAGATGATCTTCGTTGGCAGCCTCGTTTTCTACTATGAAACGAGTGCATTAGCACCCTCTCAAGTCAGGGAGCTGTTTTAAGGATTCATGAGGCCATGCATAGAAAAGCACTGAGCAAGTGGCTTGGATGTTAACAAGTGCCCAAGGGAATGACGAAGCGGCACGTGGGGAGGACGTGGGAAGCCCTCTGGGCTGCAGAGCACTCTCCCTGCTGAGGGCTCCCTGCCCTTGACTGGGGAGCGAAGGCACTTCCCAGGGGCAAAACGTTATCTGAAACACTGTATTACAAAAATTTTCTAACCCACAGAAAAATGGAAACAATCATAAAGCAGACACTCTAGGTCTACCGTGAACATTTGCCGTACTTTACCACATATCTACCCACCCATTATCTCTCATCCATCAACCCCTGGCATCCTGTGTTTAATGCATTTCAAAGTAACTTGCAGAATTCCATTTGTTCTCCTAAATATTTCGCCTGGCATATCATTAATTAGAGCTTCACATGTGTTTACAGCCCTTTTTTGAGGTAAAATGTAGATACAGTGTAACGTGCAAGTGCTAAGTGTACATTCATTGAGTTCTGACAAATGCATAACTTCCTTCAAGGTTTAGAACATCCCCAGAATCCTAGAACGTTCTCTAATACCCTTTCCAAGCAATACCCCCTTCACTCTTCAAAAGGAAGCACTGCTCTTAGGTTTTCTTCACCATAGATTTGTTTTGCCTGTTCTAGAACTTTATAGAAAGGGAGTCGTGTTGTACATAGTCAGTTCTATCTGGCTTCCTCCATTCAGTGTGCTTTGTGCTATATTTGTGTCATTTGTGATGTGCTGAGAATTCATTTCTTTTTGTTAGGAGCAGTATTCCATTTTAAGAAGATATCATAATTTGTTTTTACATTCTCTTCTTAAAGGGCTGTTTCTGGGTTTTGGCTATTATTCATAAAACTGGTGTGACCAAATATTGTTGTGGACATAAATTTTCCTTTATCTTGAGTAAATATAGCATTGAAATGGTTAGGTCTGGGGTAGGCATAGTTTTTGTTTTATCAGAGACTTCCAGACCCTTTTCCAGACAGATGCGCCACTCTATATCCACCAGCAATGCTTGTGTGTTCCAGCTGCTCCACAGCAGCATATTAAAGTCTTTTACAGATGTCAGCCATTCCAGAGCGTAACATCGGTAACCTTCCAGAAAGTCCAACCTTATCTTCTGCTGTGTTTCCATCCATCTGAAGTCTGTAAAAAATTATCCAAATTCAAATCAGTAAACCAAGAGCCAGTTCTCCAAAAATTGTGTGGAAAATCTAAAATTTATTCCTACTACTGCTGGCTGCCCCATTGGCACTTCTGTGCTCTTAGACACCAGGAGTTTGGTAACTTGGTTTGTCATCTCTTCCATTGTTTTCCTTTGTTGGAGACAGGGTCTCACTCTGTTACCCAGGCTGGAGTGCAGTGGTGCCATCACAGCTCACTGCAGGCTCAACCTCCTGGGCTCAGCTGATCCTCCCACCTAAGCCTCCCAAGTAGCTGGGACTCCAGGTACATGCCACCACACTTGGCTAATTTTTTTGATTTTTTTTCTGCAGACGAGGTTTCATCATGTTGCCCAGGCTGGCCTCGAACTCCTGAGCTCAAGCAATCCACTTGCCTTGGTCTCCCAAAATGTTGGGGCTACAGGCGTGAGCTACTGCACCCAACCTCTTCCATCATTTTCAGGGAAAGATCGGGGGTCAGCTGTTCACGTCTAGGTATGAACGAGTTTGTCACTGGATCACCCGTCTCGGGAGGAAGTCTTGCCCTGGGGATGTACGAACAAGAACTGACCTGCTCAGTGCCTCCTAATAGCCCCACTTTACCTAGTGTGTCAGTTCCTTGCAGACAGATAAACTGAGGCCCACGACATGTTATCGCCTGAGGTTGCAGAGTTGATAAGCAAAGTCTCGGCCCCTGTGGACTAAGAGCCTGGGCTTCCGCCTGGGACCCAGCAGCTCCCCTGGCCATTATTCCAACACTTCCTCAATGTCAGAGGCTGTTACAGAAACTCCTTTCCTCTGCCTCTCACTCAGCCCTTAGAAAACCTCTAAGAGATGACCACTCCTGCCTGTGGCACAGAGAACGCCCAGGCAGAGGACCCTCAGAGGCTCGGGCAGAGAACTCACTGCGCTTTCAGTGTCCTGGGCTGGCTCCCTGGCCCTGCTCTCATTCTTTATGGCTTTGGCCCAAAGCCTTCCAGATGGACGGAGTTGTGGACACCGAGTCTGGGAATGCCTCAGCCCACCTTGGCTCCCTTCTCCAGCAGGAGTGGGGGTGTGCGATGTTCACACAGGCCCAGCCTCTCTCTCAGATCCCGTCTGGGCCCACACCGCCCCTCCTTCCTGAAAGCATAAGTGGCCGCACGAGGATGGCTTCAGCCTTTGAACGTTCTCGAACCATCCAAGTTCAGCGAACCATCCAAGTTCAGCGTATACTGTTGCTGTCCTCTGTCCCTGAAGCTTCCCTCTTGCTCCATGGGCAAGCTCACTTCTCCCTTTAGGGACCACTCTCATGTAGCAGAGAATACCCCTGCTGCCCAGCAAGGCCTTCACCATGCTCCGAGCCAGGCCTGTTGCTCCAGCTCCCGGAACCCCCCCCCAGCCTTTGGCCTGTGTGAATGCTCCAGGTCAGGTAAGTTCGTCACTGCGGGAGGACCTGTTGCCACTCACTTCTGGCCATGAGAAACTTCTTCCTGTCTGAGCAAAACCCACCTGGGAGGAACTTCTTTACTCCCTTGTTTAATTTTTGACTCTACCAAATAAACATGAGTTCCTATCCCATGGCAGACCTCCAAACACTTTGTGGCCTTGGGTCTTCTCTAGGGGAGCTATTCCTATATGTGGGCACAGACTGACTTGACTGCCACCACACCCACTTCTGCAGCACATCAGGGTTCGCCAGGCTTTCCTCTCCCTGTGTGATGTCAATCAGGGGTGTAGCCAGATCCACGGGGAGGAGGACCTGTGCGTTCACCAGCGTTAACCAGAGTGGACAGAGGCTTAGGAGTGGCCTTCAGGTGGACAGGTGGCATGACAGGCTGCAGATGGCCAACCAAGCCTTGCTGTGCCCGCCACCTGGCTCCACACACACACGTGGGTGGTTCTGGCTCCCTGGGTGGAAAGAACAGTGGGGTGGGTGGGCATTATGAGCCTGGCAACCAGAGACCACGGAATAGCAGGGAGGAAGAGGAGGGAGGACCCCTTCCAGAAACAGTGGAGTGACACCTTAGTGCCTACTTCACAGCCCAGCTGGAGTCTCTCCCTGTCTGCTTCTGAGCAGAGGGTGTCCATTATATCACAAGCACAACCCCAAAATGTGCTGGAGCAGGAAGTCGAGCAGGGCCTCAGTCCCTGGAACTTTCTACACATGAGGAAGGCAGGGCTGAGTAGGCCAGATGCGGTGGTAGGAGGGGTGCGTCCTGCTCCCCTTTTCTGAGTCACTGGGATTTTGGGCTGCAGGTGGTCAGAGGGAGCCATTTTGGGGGGTTCTCAGCAATAGATGGGGATACAGTAGGAGGGCAAAGTCACAGAAATTCTCTGCTGGAACTCCAAGACACGGACTGGGAGCCGTCTGTAGGACCAAGACCCAGACTTGGACCAGGATTAAAGGTGGTGGGGGGTGTGGGGTGCTGAATGTGGGAAACAGAACAGAAGTGCAGGGAGATGGCCTGACCTCCAGGAGCCACCATCACTCTCAGTGTTCCCCGCCCTGTATTTCTTTCTTCCAAGAAAGGTTATTTCCAAGAGGACAGGTTGGATGAGCAAAAGGCCATTTTATTTCTACTTTATAAAAATGGATGAAAGGAGAGTTGAAATAGTTTTGCCTCTTACATCACTGGGTGTGGGTTCTGAAGGCCCTGGAGGGTGCCCCTGTCGCCAGCCTGAACAGGTAGACATGGAGGTCGTGCGGGTCACATGGCTGGTTGACGCCCATAAAGCTGTGGCCAAGCAGAACTTGGCGGGGTATCTCTGGTCCTGTTCCCTACCCCTGGGCCACCTGGCTCTCCCAGAATTGGCTAAGTGCTGTCCTTCCACTTTGTCTAACAGACCACGGCAAGGATAGGCCAAACAAGAAGGAGCCACCTCAACTTGCAGGTCAGGTCGGGGCTTCAGAACACCTGAGTTCCAACCTCCGATCTCACCGCAAGCTAGCCCCACAGTGTCCTCAACTGATTTTCTAAAAATATTTTGGGCAATCTTGAGGGCAAACTCCATTAAAAATCTGTACCCCGTCTAGCATCCGGAGGTGTCAGCGTTCGTGAGCAAACAGATCTCATTCTCGGTATGAGTGTACCTCCGCTGGAGGCTCCTGGGGAGATGCCCTCCTTGTGTTTTCCAGCTGCCGGTGTTACAGGCAAACCGTGGGGCGCCTTGGCTCACAGCCACATCTCCAACCGCTGCCTCCTTGGAGTCCTTGCTGTCGCTTAGAAGGACGCTCTCCTTCTAAGTGCCAGGCCAGGACGATCCCATCTCCATCCTCACATCTGCAATGGCCCTTTCCAGATAAGGTCCCACCCGCAGATTCTGGGTGGACGTGAATTTTGAGGAGACACGATTCAAACATGTCTTTGTTATCTCTTCCTTCTCAGCGTGTGGCCCCCCCATCCTGACAACTTGTGCTTCCCTTCAGACACTCTGCTGAGACCCTTACACAAGGTGGTTTCCTGAGACAGATGCTGCAGAGATCACACCTCCCTAACGAGTTCTGCAGACTCCCTGGAAGTCTTGCTGGAAATGCTGCTTTCTCTGTTTCCTTCTGGGATGGAAAAACCCTCCCCATGGCTCCACCAGTCAGTCAGGGAGACATTCCAAGCCGGTCTTTCCACTTGGGTTTTCTCATCTGTCTATCTTTTATTTACACAAGCCTCAAACTACTGAACACTGCTTGGTAAACACTCCCTCACTTACTATGCAAATGCTGGCACTGAGGCCCACACCCGTCCTTCTCCAGGAAAGCCACGCGGGTGCTGAGTGTGCGGATGGACTTTCTTCACATTCTTTGGGGTTTTGGGGGAAGGGTATGTTTTTCCTAACATCACTCCAAATGTATTTCTTAACAAAAACCTCCTAATCTTTGGAAAATGGAAAAGAAATTACTCATCTGGAAGGAAACTCCAAGTTTTTAGGAGCCGTAAATCCCCTGGGTGACTGCAATCACCTCGCCCGCCAGCATGCTGAGACGGCATGGCCTCGTCCCGGGCTGGGTTTCTGGCAGCAATTTCTGCAGCATCGATGTCTGGGTCATGCGTTTGAATTTCTGGCCAGGAGTTTCCAGTGGGTCTTCCTTCCTGCGGGGAAAGAGCCCCTGTGCAGTGCCCGCCCTGCGTCACGGCTCTCATAACGTCCGAGCATTCTGCGCGCCTGGAAAGGTGGAGAAGCCGGGAGGATGAAGTGGGGGGGCCGTCAGCTTCTGAGTCCCCCTTCATCTTTACGGAGCAATAGTGAGAGTCTTTTTCTAGGTTAGCGGTTTGCCAAATGGCCAGCTTTAGAGGGAGCCACCACCCTTCTAAGAATTTTAACTATATAATCACATGGCATTTAAATATATTCCCAAGACCAAAGGGATCACGGGGCACCAGTTTCTCAGCTGGGAGTGACTTCCTCTCACTCCTGGATTCTCTCGGCAGGAGGTAGATGAAAAGAGCTGCTGAACAAGTGACTTTCCTGGTTTGTGATCTCCGTGGGAAAGAACATGCCAGCCGTCTGAGCCTTGAATGTCAGAATGCAGTGTTTTCCTGCTGATCACTGCTGTTCTGGGAAATGCAGCTGTGGTTCTGTGAGACCGTGGAGAGGTCCTTAAAAGAAGATGCACGCCCAGGAAGTGGGAACCACAAGTGGCTGTGGGGAGCCCTCTTCTGCCTGCTTTTTCCTGGCCCTCGCCAGTGTGCATGTGGGCTGACCCCAGGCCATTTAACCAGCACGTATTGAGTACTTACTGTATGCCAGACATGGGCTGGGCCCCAAGAGGAATTAGTCTTGGGTCCTGATTCCTCCTTTTGATTTTGCTTTGTTTTGGTTTTGTTTTTGAGACAGGGTCTTGTTCTGCTGCCCAGGCTGGAGTGCAGTGGCCTGAACATGGCTCATTGTAGCCTAGACCTCCTGGGCTCAAATCATCCTCCTGCCTCAGCCTCCTGAGTAGCTGGGTCTACTGGCACACACCACCACGCCTGGCACATTTTTTCTTTTGTAATGTTTTGTAGAGGCAGGGGTCTCACTATGTTGCCCAGGCTGGTCTCTAGTTCTTGGTGTGAAGTGATCCTCTTGTCTCAGCTTCCTAAAGTGCTGGGATTACAGGCGTGAGGCACCCAGCCCCAACTCCTCCCCTTGTGCTGCCCATCACCCATCAGGGCAGGGGAGACCCTCACTCACATTGTCACACAGAAGAAAGGGACCAATACCTGAGAGAGGTGACAGCTAAGCGCTGTTTTGGGTGTCGGGGGTGGGATGGTGGTGGGCCGAGGACTGGAAGGCAGCAGGGAGGGATGAGTGTTTGAGCTGGCACCGATTGGGTCAATATTTGTTCCTCCCTTTTGTCCTGATGCTGATTTGTGGCCTAGCGTCCTCCTAGGTAGGGCTCCGATTGTGTTGCTTGAACTTGGCCTCTGACCCCAGGCTGACGTGGACCCTGGATTCGTTGCTGCCACTCAGCTTTGCCTCCCTGAGTTCTGGTTCTGGTCAGCTCCTCAGTGGCTCACTGCCCCTGGGGATGGCTCTTGCCATTTTTTTGTCCCAGTGTCAGGAGTTTCTGGGCTTGGAGTCAGCCCTGCCTTTCTGAGGCCAGAACCTTCCTGAGGCCAGCTGCCTGGTCCCCACCCCTAATCCCGTGTCTGTGGCCTTATGCTGTTGTGATCCACACTGTCCTGCCCATCATGCTGTCACCTGCTTGCCTTAACACTGGCCGGCTACTGCTGGGCCCCCTTGGAAGCCCTGACCTGGCCCAGGCTGAATGTCCCCCGTCTGGACCATTTGGGGGCTACCTCTAGGCCAGGCCTTCACTGCCTGCCTGCCTATGCCCAGAGACCACCAATGGCAAGGAGTCCATCTGGCTAGCAGTTCCCACGGACAGTGGACAGTGGACTGTGGACAGTGACTGCAGTGGATGTTACGCAGCCCTTCTTAGCACGGAAGGTTGATTTCAGGGTCACTCTTGCACTTGATCTTCCTGAGGAGGAAGCAAGGAAGCCAGGCTCTCCGAGGCACTGATTGCATTCTGCGCTCTTGGAGCAAGCTGGCTCAGTGGCCACTGGTGAGCATGTACTTTTGCTTCATTTGCAGATGAGATGCTAGGCCAAGTGTCTTCCAAAGGCCACCTAGAAAGCAAATGCCAGTCGATCTGGGGTTAGACCTGGCTCTGCAAGGTCTCGAAGGCCACAGCAGCCCTCTTCCTCCTTGTCTTCCACAGCGGCCAGTGGATCCTGAAGTCTCTGTTCCCCAATCGCTGCGTCCTTGCACCTCAGGGCTGAGCTCCTTGTCTACCCTCCACTGACACCACCTGAAGCTGTCGCTCAGGCGTGGAGGCTGGAGGGCCCCAGTGGGGATGGACAGGGTAGGTGGGGGGCACTGCCTGCCTGGCAGATTCACCCAACGCCGGTGTTTCTCATCACAGCGCCTCAGACAAAGCAGGCTGTGGCTTAACAGCCCTCGTTATCTGACCTAAATTCCTGCTGAAATTGAAGTCAGTGTCTTCTGATTCAGCCCTGATGACCTAGAGGCCACGATCGCCGTAGCCCTGTGAGGGGTCGCACCTTGTGCAGGGCACTGACGGTGACCGGGGCCACGCTGGCTGGTGCCCTGCCTTGATGCCCACTTCCAGAGAGGCAGAGCTCTCAGCGGCTACACTGTCCTGGGTGCTGGGCAGGGCGGGGGCCTGGTGTGTGGCCGGAAGGGTGGAGTGATGGGGCTGGCGAGGCATCTTGTGCCCTGCGCTCCAGCCTCCCTGCCCGCCACAAGGGCTCCTGGCTGAGGACAGCTCCCATCCCAGCCTCTCTGGAGGGCCCAGCTGACCCTTCTCCCTTCAGGCCTAGCTTTGGTACCACGGACCCTGCTGTCTGGGCGTAATTGGGCATGGGATTAGACTCTGTGCGAGTCGGCTTAGGCCAGGAATAAAGCAGCACAAACGGGAGCGTAAGCAGCCAACACTGACGCCCTCACAGCTCTGGAGGCCGCTGGGCCAAGAGCCAGCTGTCTGGGCAGAGCCCTCCTGGCCTGCACTGGCACGTGCGGGGACCCATGGTCCCTGGCGTGCCCCAGCTGCAGCCACCTCCCTCCACCTCCGCCTCCGCTGTCTCACAGTGCTCCCTTCTCTGTGCTTCTGCGTCCAAATTTCTCTCTTTTTATAAGGACATATTAGATTTAGGGCCCACCCTCCTCCAATCTGACCTCCTCTTAACTACACCTGCAAAAACCCTGTTTCCAAATAAGATCGCATTCACACGTATGGAAGGGTAGGACTTCAACATAGCATTTTGAGGGTCATGATATAGCCCACAAGAGACTTTAAGGCTTTTGGAGGCTGTGAGCTGTCCTGCTGAGGCCCTGGAGTGGCTGGCAGAGCGTGGGCCGGACCGGGGCAGGCTCTGCCGACAGAAACACCGGCACATCCACGGGGGCGGGGGGAGGGGGTCATGCTGGTGTCTTCTCTCTCTCTCTCTCTCTCTCCTTTCTTGTACATTTGGTTCTTCTCAAATGTGAGTTTTCTGTATCAGCATCCCGCCCCCCGCCCACACCCAAGTCTCACTTCCTGTTTTCGGCCTTCTGCCTGAGCTGCTTCACAAGTTGAACCTGCAGGGCTGGGCCTGCCCCGGCAAGGCATGTATTTATTTTTTTCTGGAAGGAAGAAGCGGTGACAGGTTATAGGCTGGAGGCTGTCCCTGTGCTCGGATCCCACACAGGTCCCCAGCAAGCCCGAGCACATGCCCTGCGGGGAGGGGGTCTTGAACTCTGGTCTGTGGGAGCAATGCGGCCGCCGGGCTCTCTCACGGGCAGGCGAGGCAGCATCTTCCCGGCCCTCATTTTCCTCCTCTGTCCCCAGGGCAAAGTCCTTCACAGTGGCACCCAGTGACCGGCCCTGACTTTGATCTTGGGAGCTTTCCTCTCCACCCAAGAGGCTCTGAGGTCATCTCTGTCTCAGAAAATCAGCAAGATCAACAGCGGGACAGTGGGGACTGCCGGCCACTCTCATCTGCATCATGGTGAGCCCTTGAACTGTGGCTTCCTCAGGACAAATCAGCCTTCCCCATGTGAACTTGTGGCAGGCAGAGAATCTGGGTTGGGACCCTGGACTGCACCCCAGGCTGGGCTCCTGGCCTTTTCCCTCTCTGCCCTGCTAAGGCCGCCGTGCCAAGCCCTGGGACCGTCCAACAGGGAGAAGGGCCTTGGGACAAAAATGACACTTTCTCAACATTGCCCATGGTTGAGGTTACAAGAAGCAGAGAATGTGAAAACGTTTGCAAATGAAAGTGGGGGAAGGATCGTGAAGAAGCAAGTTAGGGCTATGCCTGGCCGTAGCCAGTGCCAACACCGAGCCGCCTCTGCAGGGGAAAGTGAAGCAGATGTGGTGAGATAATACATCCAGCCCCGAGCGCTACTCTCATCTGCCAGAGGTGAGGGGAGATATTTCTCAGTGAGATGAAAGCATCACAGATGGATTAGATCTAAGGGAGGCGCCTACAGAGGCACAGCTATCAGAGAAACAAGTTCTCTGAAGAAACTAGGGAGGGGCTGACTGTCAGTCACGACCACCAGGGATCTGAGTCAGTTCACCAGCAGCCTTGGGGACATTCGCCTTGGGCTTCACAACCTGTCAGAAACCCCCTCAAGTCCAAAGGCATCAATAGAATGGCCGGGTTATTTCAGATTGACACACGTCCTAACATACCAGTCAGCCCACGCACCCCACATGTACTGAGCGCCTCTTGTTCACCCCAAATAAACTCTGCTGGAACTGGGGCGGGACTCACAGGGGTGGAGGAGAAGGGAGATGGGCAGAGGGCAAAAGTGGGTGGTGAGAAGAGCTGACGGAGGGGTCCCACGGTGAGCGAGGCTGCGTCCCTGGCTGACGTCCTGGGCTGCTGTGCAGAGAAGGAACCACGAGCTGGGAGGCTGAGCAGCAGACCGGCCCTCTCTCGCCAGCTCGGAGGCTGCAGGTCTGAAATCAAGGTGCTGGCAGTGCTGGTTTCCGCTGGAGGCTGTGAGCGAGAAACTGTCCCCTGCCTCTCTAGGCTCTGAGGTGGGAGCTTCCTAGCATCCCCGGGCTCATTGTGACAGATCACTCCAGTCTCCACATCTCAGGGTTTCCCTCCAGGCACCTCTAATCTCCCTCTCCTTTCTCTTGTAAGGCCACCAGCCATTGGATTTAGGTTCACCCCAAGTCCAGGATGATCTCATGTGAAGTGCATCTGCAGAAAGACCCTATTTCCAAATCAGTTTATGTTCACAGGTACCTGGGGTTAGGACTTGCACATATCTTTCACGGAGGGGTGGGGGGTGGTGAGGGGCTGCCATTCAGCCCACTGCACAGGGTAACCTTGGCCAAGGGCCCTTTGCTTTCACTGCTTAATTGGCAAGCTGCCCTGTGTTTGGACTGGGTTGAGGCTGTCAACCTTGCTGCCCCTTGGGGTTTCCCCAGGCGAGAGTCTAAGCTGCTTTTTCTGGGGCTGGAGGCCACTCATTGGGATTTTGTTAAAGAGCTTCCCACCAGGTGAGCAGCCCATCTTGGGCATCAGGAGACTTTCCTGGCAAAGGTGGTGAAGTTCCTTCCTCTTGAGAGATGCCTCGGACACAGGAACCCAGGGAGGTTGCTCACCTGATGGTTAGGGCAGGAGTGGTAGAAACCTCTGGTCTCAGTCCCCCTGGAGGAATCCCTTCCTCTAAGACTCGGCTGGTGCATGCCAGGAGCCACCGTGAACTTCACTCCCAAATGGCCACTTGCTTGTCCCCCACCTCCCCTTAGTCCCAGTGGTGGCTTTGCCCGAATTAGAGGGTGTGAGAGCCACCGTGTCTCAGCACCGAAATTAAAACAGCAAGCCCTTCAGAAGCAGCGGTGTACACCAGCCTCCTATGGGTGGAGCAGAGCAAACCACCCACTTTTACCCTCTGCCCATCTTCCCTCTTCTCTACACCCTGCGGCCCCTGAGTTCCAGCAGAGTTTATTTGGGGTGAGCAACAAGAGACGCTCAGAGTACGTGGGATGTGTGGGCTGACTTGTACCTTAGGGCCTGAGTCAATCTGAAATAAATTGGCCATTGTTTGGATGCCTTTGGGCTTGGGGTGGGGGTGGTTCTGGCAGTTTGTGGAGCCCAAGGTGAATGTCTGCAAGGCTGTCGGTGAATCAGATCCCTGGAGTTCTCAGCTGACAGTCCAGCCCGATGGTTTCTCTGCCAGCCATGCCTCTGCAGGTCCCTCCTCTGATCTAATTGGATGAGTATTTGAATCAATGGACTGAGTCAGGCAGGATGCGGTGGGCCTCGTGAAATTAGATGAAGGCCTGAAAAGAGCAGAAGGGCTGCCCTGCCCACGAGGAGGAGAGACCCCTCCTGCCAGACGGCCTTTGAGCTGGACTTGAACTGAAACATTGGCTCTCCTGGGCTCCAGCCTGCCCATTCACCCTGCACGTGGTGTTGGACTTAAGCTCCATAACTGCGTGAGCCAATTTCTTATCATCACACATTTCTTTTTCTTTCTTTTCTTTTCTTGTCTTTTGAGGCAGAATTTTGCTTTTGTCACCCAAGCTGGAGTGCAATGGCTCGATCTTGGCTCACTGCAACCTCTGCCTCCCAGGTTGGTTCAAGCGATTCCACTGCCTAAGCCTCCCCAGTAGCTGGGACTACAGGCAGCCACCACCATACCCGGCTAATTTTTGTATTGTTAGTAGAAATGAGTTTTTGCCATGTTGTCCAGGCTGGTCTCGAACTCCTGACCTCAGGTGATCCACCTGCCTTGGCCCCCGAATGTGCTTGGATTATAGCCTTGAGCCACTGCACCCAGCCCACAAATTCCCTTTATCATCAGTTTTTTATTTCTCTGGAGAATCCTGACAAAGACTGCATATCTGAGAATTTAAAAATCATTTATTGGAGCTATTGAATCTGTTGTATTCTGTTCTTGAAAATCCTTGGGGCTGAGGGAATATATACCTTCTCTCTTTTCGTCTTAAAAATTAAAGCCTGACTCAAGGTAGGGGCACTCACTGTTGTGATATGTTTTATCCCAACATCAGTCCCAGCGGACAGACTCTGTGCCCTGGGACCCTGGTGTTTTCCAGGAATGACTGTGGCAGAGCAGCTGCTTGTTGTGATGAGGGCTGGCGGATAAGAGTCCCCTCTGAGTTTGGCATCACTTATTTGGAATCCTCCAGTAGAAAGGATGTCCCGCTATAAACTCATTCTTGTAATTATTGTGTTTCAGTTCAGATTTTATTGCTCCTACTTCATTATTTCAAAGCCACATGTTGATGTCCATGACTGGTGCAGAACAGCCCTGATGGTTCTAGAAGCACCATGGTCTGACCTGTCCTGACAGATGATCCAGCCATGAAATGCTGGCGCAGGTGTGGATTGAACCATCCTCTTCTCTCTCTTCACTCTCTGGAAACAAGACCCTGAAGTCCAGATGGCCAAGGACTGCACCAGCTCTTACAGACAGGCTGAAGTCGGGACACAGGGCCTGGCTGGCACCCCGATCTCCAGACTATGCTGCCTTCCACTGCCGGGTCCCAGGACCCAGATGTGAGTGAATCTTTGTTTTTGACTTGCATTCATTCCTTTATAAGACCCACAAATCCTTTGTCCTAACGCCACTTGTTAGGACTGACAGATTCCTGATCATGGTGTATATGCTGTTATCAGTAGGTTCCAAAGCTTGTCCTTGATGCTCACAGTCTCAGAGTTGAAGAGGCCCTGGCGGGCACCCAGGCCAGCCTTGTCTGGTAAGTGCCTAGGCCCTTGAGACCACCTCATGCCCTTCATAGACAGAGACAAATTAAAAACAGAGACTTGATTCTCCTGATTGAAAAGAAGGGAAGAGATTTTCTCTCCTTTTTCTCTGAACATCTACTTTTTTTTTTTGAAATGGAGTCTCACTTTGTAGCCCAGACTGGAGTGCAGTGGTGCAATCTCGGCCCACTGCAACCTCCACCTTCGGGGTTCAAGAGATACTCCTGCCTCAGCCTCTTAAGTAGCTGGGATTACAGGTGTGCGCCACTGTGCCTGGCTAATTTTTTTGTATTTCTAGTAGAGAGGGGGTTTCACCATGTTGGCCAGGCTGGTCTTGAACTCCTGACCTCAGGTGATCTACCTGGCTTGGCCTCCCAAAGTGCTGGGATTATAGGCATGAGCCACCACACCCGGACCTGAGCATTTACTTTTGAGAGCTTCTATTTTAAGTAGTTTCTTCCCTGTTTGAAATCTATATACATTGTTTTGAAAACTAGGTTGGTAGTTTCTGGCCTTGTGACCTAGCATGTCTTTCTCAAGGACCTGGAAGCCCATTTTGAACTGTAAACATCAGAGGAGTTGGCACCCCTGTCTCTGGTTTCTGAGGGAAGCCAAGAGCCTAATTTAGTGCATCTTGCTTCAAGTTGCAAAACGAACTTATGTTAATATTATAAAGATAGGAGTTTATTCTTCTTCTAGATACAGGCAATTAACAAACGCAGATGGTAACACCCCAATGACCCCAGTGACCAGGTGGCTCTGGAGTTAATAGTTAAATGGCACTGTCAGGGTCTCTTCCTTAAGGACTGGTTATTGTTTATGTTGAAAACACGTGTGCAGTGAGTTGTACCTGCTTGAGTCTTCAAAAGAATGCGATCGTTTCTTTGCAGCCTCTTAGCCTTGCCTGTGATGCATATCACCTTCTGGCTTAATCGTTATTCAATGACAAAAATTTCTTTCTCTTCCACCTTTGTGGAGAGGGTTTCTGGGTTGGGAGCACATTCTATTTTTGATTATATTTCCCCAGTAATGGCCTTACTTACATCTAATGACAATAAATGATGGATACTTAAAATACTCTCTAGTTCTAGGAGGCATTCCCATACATTAATTCATTTGGTTTTTATAAAATCAGGAGGCATTGAGACGCCACTAAATTAGACGGGATCACTATTCCATTTTAGTCATTTCCCATTTAGGATACTGTGGCACAAGAGGACAAATGCCACCCATGGGACCCTGTCTGGCTGTTGGCAGAACAAGGACTGACCAAGGGCATCTGGCTCCAAATCCAGGGCTTTCCCAGGTTTCACTGTGAGGCACGTGGGGTCTGAAAACACCCCGGCATGTGCATGTCTACAGCCTGCCATCTAAGTGGTCTTAGATGTGCCTTTGCTGTGTTACATAAGCATCTCTGAGGGCCCTGGCACCTCTTCTGGGAGTTTCTGGCGTCTCCTTACCTTCCAATCTGTCTGGCTCCAGAGCGAGAAAGCAGCATGCCCGCCCCACTCCTCGAGGCTTGGAGACAAAGTCCCGGCCCAGGCTGCACCCTCACTTTCCATCCAACCCAGCAACTGCTGCCCGTGGAGGGAGGGCAGTGGTCTCCAAAGTGGAATGTGAAAAGGGAAAAGTCATCCTGGCTGTGATCAGGAAGCCGAGCTTCTGCAAAGGCAAACAGAAACAGAAAAAAGACAGGGCACATGTCTGTGTGAGGGAGAGATTCGGGGGAGCAAAACAGAGGAGGCCCAGAGAACTCTCCAGAAGGGTCCGAAGGCTGCCACATGCAGGAGTGGTGCTCACCGTCCAGTGAGGAGGGGGCAGGCTCCTCGGGTGTGGTTGTTCCCGTGGGAAGGCCAACCGTGATTCCATGTCAGGAGGAATTTCTGGCCAGAGCCATCTGTCCACAGAAGGGGCCATCCCGCTGGATTTATGGCCTGGTGTTCAGCAGGATGAGGACCCATCATCAAGGTCGTGTGAGCACCCACGTCACCTGGATGCCAGGGGCCCATCCTCCAGTGCCCAGTGAGTGAGGGGTGAGGCTGAGGGCCTGCATTTTCTATATGTCTCCTCACCATGCAGGCAGTCCTCACCCACATCCTGAGAAACACGGTGTTACGTCATTGCTTCTGTAGGAGAGCCACCTGGATGGGGCTGGATGCTGGACTGGATGACTCAAAGTCTCTTCCAAGTCTAAAACATTTTTCCATTGCATGACCCTCCTTCCTAGCTCTTCCTCATGCTCTCCAACACAACCAGCTTTCCCTGAAAGTAAACCCACCTGGCCACCCCCTGGAGATGAGGGCTTCTCCCACCCTGCCTCTCCCTGCTGTGCACCTGCCTGGCAGCCATTGCCATGGCTGGCTGTCTTGGCGATACAAAGAGGAGGCTGTGAACGCGTGGTGATGCTGCACTGCCATTTCTGTCTCCTGCCCTGGCAGGGAGATATTTTGGCCATAGAGTAATGACAGATGTGTGATTTTGCAGCAGAACTTGTTGAGCCTCTGTGAGCTTGCACATATAGGGTCCTGGAAGTCTGACCTGAGATGTGAAAGACCCCATGGAGGTCAAGGAGTTCAAATCGCTCCATCTACAGGTGGAGGAAACAGGGCAGCTGCCACCCCGGCACCAGCGCTGGAGACAGGAGGTGCAGCGCATGCCGAGGAGGGGCTGCATTCAGGATGGGAAGCGTTTACTCGGCCCACACATGTGCATGTGAGAGTGGGCAGCCGTGAGTGTGCAAGTACATGAGTGTGAACGTGTGTGACTGTGAGTATGAGCATGTGTATGGGTGTGCAGATTCCAGAGTGAACATGCGTGAGTGTGCACATGATTGTGAATGTGTGTCCATTTATGTGTGTGTATGCCCATATGTGTATGCAAGTGTGTGAATACGTGGACATGTGTTAGCGTGAGCCTGTGTGAATGAGCATGCATGAGTGACATGGCATATGAGTTTGTGTTTGTAAGTGCATGTAAGTGTGAACGTGTTTTAGTATATGTGTGGATGTGGGTGTGTCTGTATGTGTGGGTGCACATGTGAGTGGGGATGTGTCTGTGTTTACGCCCAGTGTGAGTGCATGTATGTAAGTGTGACTGGGTGTGAATGCCTGTGCATGTGTGCCCTGAAAGCCGTCATGGCACACTAGAGGCCTTCCTTGGTTCTCCAGCCCTTGGATGCTGTGTGGGGGATGCTGGCCTTTGCACAGAGGCCCTGACTAGGGAGAGTAAATACAGGGCTCTCTGCTGGATGGACTGTGGAAGACATGCCCAAGGAGTGTCGGGCACCACATGCTGGAGAATTTTCTCCCTGTTGGGTTACAGTATGGGATTGTTTTTCTCCTCAAAGTGTTTACATAGACAGTGCAAACATGGAAGATCCCTCTGGCCATCGTGCAGAAAAATATGCATAAAAAATAACTGGAGAAAAATGCCTTCTGTGGATTAAACACAGACAGAAACACACACACACGCAGGCAGGGGTATCTTTCATTGTGCCCGTATGAAAGGATGAAAGGGAGGTTGAAGGAGAGACCAAGCTAGAAACACACTGTTCATTTTGAGATTTTCTCTTTAATCACTTAATATAAGGAGATAGCATGTTAGAATGACATTTTACAGACGATTGTAAATGATTATGAAGTCCTCAACTGGTAAACGTCTTGACTTTGTCCCCATCTTGGGGTCTGTGGTTAAATCATGATAGACTGACAGTGGAGTAGAGTGTGAAGAACTCTGGCCTGAGGCTTGGATGAGTCTAGGTTTAATCTCCTGTTTACTGCTGTGTGGCCTCCTGAACCTGCTTTCTCACCTATATAACGGGGACAAAGGACCTATTTCATAGAGTAATCGTGAAGATGAGAGACAATGGTGCACCGGACAAATCTGAGTTTAACCTATAACATTATCCCTGATTTTACCTTCATATTTTATAGAAACATTCATACATTATAGTAGCAAACATTCTGAGATGATATATAAAATATAATACAAATTCATCATGCATTTTAAAAGTCGAGATTTACTTAAGTCATAATACTTTTATTCTTTCAGTGTTCATCAAATTTCATTTTCCTGAGTATTATATAATAGCTTTAACATTTATTCTTTTCCTATTAAAACCTTTTTTAATGAGTTGATTCTGCATGAAGCTTTTGGTTTTCTATAAAGGCTGCATCTTCCGAGGACACCTGTTGGGCACAGCCCCTTCACTGTGTGAACATTTCCAGCCTCCTTTTTGTGTTCTTGTCATGGTATCTGACATTTAGTTACCAACCAAGCAAATGCAGCAGTCCATCATCTCAGAGATCAGTCTGCAGAGAATAAAAGAGGTAGCAACGTTGGTGAGGGTGTTAGGTAAGAAGGTCCCTTCTGGAGGAATTGTTTTGTTTCTAGAACGCCAGGGAGTTATGGTCCCGAACCACACAGCCAAGATGAATCTTCGTTAATTCATCTGAATGTTTCCTCAGCAAAATCAACAAGATCTTGTTCATTCAGTGTTAAAAATTGGGCTTCGGCAGTCAGCACCAAGCAGTAAGAGGCAATCAGCAGTGTGGTACAAAGACATCATAAACTAGAACGAAGTTAACATGAAATCTAAAAACCTACTTCACATACACCGTGATGGTTACCAAAATAAAACAGAAATCACCTATATTCTTATCACTCTTCAAAATATTTTCTTCCCTTCTGATGGCTCTTTCTGGAGTTTTCTCCATGTGTATGTTGCCATTTTCATGGAGATGAAATTTTATGCATTGCTGTTTTGATTTCACATTGTTAAGTGTTTTTTTTTTTATGCTGCTAAATCTTCATGGTGAGCATTTCAATGCCTGTGTAATACTGCATCCAGATGCTCTGTAGTAATTACTCTCCTGTGGTTGTTCAATCATGTAATTTTCCACTTTAAGTTATAATAAGTAATGTACATCCCTGTGACCACAGCTTCGTGTTCTCAGCCCAAGCTCCAGGAGGAGAGGACTGGGTCAAAGCGCCTGGACATTTTTATGACTTTTGAACTGCATTGTGGAACCGTGTGACAGACACTTTTCTGAATGCGATGTACCACTTTGATTTGATGCTGTTTTCTCCTGCCAGTTTGGAATGATAGGGTAAGAGAATACTCTGTGTTTGATGGAGAGAGTCAGATTTGGGTCTGAAATGTGTTTTCTGCGTAACAACGAGATGGAATCCAGTGATGCAGGCTGGGCTGTTGGGTACTCACCTTTCCTAAGAGATGCCATCTGCTTGGAGCCGAATAGGCTGTGACACGCAGGTGCCCCCAGGGAAATGGCCGTGGCAGTGGTGGGCGTTAACCAGCAAGCATAAAGGACTGCTCCCAGCGGTGCTTCCTCTGAAGCCATTGCCACCACAGCAGCGCAGGGGACAGAAAGGCCCCTTTTCTGGGTCCAGGCAGCTCTGGCCCCTATGTGCCCTGGCATAGGAGAGACCCAGACTGCTTGGTAGAGGCCCAGAGCCCTGTGCCACCACCACTGCCGGACGATGCTCAGGACATCAGGGCTGGCCGTGCTGGCTCTGGTCAGTGCTGTGGGCCCCAGCCAGGCTAGCGGCTTCACAGGTGAGGGGTCTGGGCTTGGCATGGGCAGTTTGTGAGGAGGGGGGCTCCTTGGCATGACTCTCATGAGGACAGCCCCCTACTGAGACCTGGGCAGGCAAGGACACCTCTGCTTTGTGAGCTGACATCTGTTCCTTGGTGGCCAAGCTTTTCATGAGTGCACACAGTAGCAGCTGTGGAGGTGGGGCAGGAATGCTGGGTAGGCTTTTGGGAAGGGGACTCCCCCAGTGGGAGCCTGCTGCTGAATCACCTGGGTGTTCATGGGGAGTAAGATGCAGATTCTTAGCTAGCAGGTCTGGGGCGCAGGGCCTGGAACTCTGCATGTCTGTGGGTGATGCAGATGCTGGGTCCTTGGATCCCACTGAGAAGAGTGAGCTCCTACAGACACAGAGGAAAGGTCTCCCGAACCTTGGTGCATTCAAGTCCTTGCTTACAGATTGGAAAAAAAAAAAAAAAATGGAGACCGAGCCTGGGCAACATCATGAAACCCCATCTCTACAAAAACCAAAATTAGCCAGGTGTGGTGGTGCACACTTGTGGTCCCAGCTACCCAGGAGGCTGGGGTGGGAGGATCGCTTGAGCTTGGGATGTTGAGGCTGCAGTGAGCCGAGATTGTTCCACAGCACTCCAGCCTGGGTGACAGAGCGAAATCCCCCCAAACAAAAAAACACAAAACAAAAACAAAAACAAAAAAGAAAGGCAGACCCAGAGTGGATCAGGGACTCAGCGTAGGGCACGCAGCTGTCCAAGGGCAGAGTCACCGAGGGAGCCAGGGGCCGCGCCAGGGCTCCTTCCAGAGTTTTCCTCAGCATGCGGAGGGCACAGCAGCAGCTAAAAAACACGTGGGAGTTCTGAAACCCCAGAATCGAGGAAATGGGACTACAGACTTTGAAATCATTTTCTTCTGAACATCTGTCTTATTCAGTTAGAAATTTAAAGGGGTCCATTCTGTTTCTAAGATCTACTATGTTTTTGTACTAGCTTAAAGTTTTTCGCCCAGAAGCAGGATTTTCCTTTTACTGTGATTTGTGAAATGTATGTCTCTGTTGGAACAGGTAATGCACCACAGTTCAGGTGCATAATGGGTGGGAATCATGGCAAGCTGGAGAAGGTCTTAAGAGGTGTTTCCAGAACCCCTCACTGTATATGAAGACACCGGGCAGAACCTCAGCAACCCCATATCTACCCACCCTGAATTTTCCCTGTAAAGCACTGCCTTCAGGGGCATGGCTCCACCTCAGCCTTCTGCAGCCACAGGGCATGGCTGTGATTTCACAGATGACAAGAGGAGGGCACCTGGAAGGCGTGACACGGGCACAGAATCACACAGCAAGGGTTCACGAGCCTGGGTGTGAGTGCAGGTCCGTCTGACCCCAGAACTCTCGTCAGCCTCAGAGCATTAGGCTTTCCCCCCTCTGAGACCAGAATCCAAGACCCCCAATTCCTGCTCCGATGGCCCTTGCAGGGCTTTGCGGAATGGCAGGATCTGCTAAACACTTTCTTCTCTGGGCTCAGTCAAGAAGCCAGCCTTGGGATGACATGTGGTCTTGGATGAAATGTAAAAGACAAAACAGGACAAACATCTCCTGGGTTCCAGAGGAGACGAGTGTGTGTGTGTGTGTGTGTGTGTGTGTGCGCGCGTGCACATGCATCTGTGTGTGTGTATGTGTGTGCACATGTGCACGTGTGTGTGTGCATATGTGTGTGTGTGTGCACGCGTGCATGAAGGAGGGCTCTGCTGTGGACCAGCCGGGGCCCTGTGACGATTAGATGGGGCCCTGGCCGCTCTCTAGAGACCAGGAGCTGTAAGTGTCCTTAATGTGGTTGGCATCTCTGCTCAGGTTAAGAGGAAAAACACAAGCTAGATCCACCCTGCTAGGCTCTCTGTGCAGGAGGTCCTCAGGCTTTGCTAGTTCAGTGTGGTCACTGAGCAGGTGACTGCGTTCCTCTGGCAGCATTCCCCCGTTCCTCAGGTAAGTCACTTCTAGGCTCTGGGCCAAGCTGCCTTGGTCCCAGAGCTGATTTGTCCTGTTCCACCCCTTACGACAAGGGCCTCCATTCCTCTGTGGAGCTCACCTCCCATTCCTTTGTGGAACTACCCCATTGGTGATGGCAAGCAGCAGGTGGTCTCCATCCCCAGAGGCCCTGCTGAGCCCACAGGGTGATTTGGGGTGCAGCCCCCAGAGGAGGTTGCAGCTCCAGTCCTTGTTACTTGTGGCGTGGGGTCGCTCTGTGGCAAGTGTGTGGTCCAGCACCCGTGTTCCGCCCAGAGCAAAGCTGCAGCCTCTCCCTCACCTGGTTTGAGGGCTGGCTCTGCCCTGTTTCTTCCTGGGGCGAGTAACAAGCCCCCTGAGTCCTGCTTTCTGCACACTGGTAGGTTGCTGTGAGGTCCAAGCAGGGAATCCTCAGAGAGGCAGCCCTAGTGGAGGGAATAAGGACAGTGCAGGTTTTGTGATCATTTCTGCTCCCATCTCCACATTTCTCCCCAGAAATCAATCCAGCTGCTCACTGAGGGAAGTAAACTGTAATACTGAGCCCCCACCTCTTGGCTGTAAGTAAAGCTTAGAGCCCAGTTGAGTATCTGAAATGCAAGCACTGTAGGTCAAACCCTCTGTTCGTCCTGCATGGAGCATCCACAAACTCACAGCCCCCTGCTAGGTGCCACAGGGGAGCAGGAGGGGCCCCTTCACCATCCCTGTGTTCACTTGCTAGGGCTGCTGTGACAGTGAAACACAGCCGAGGTGGCTTACATGGCAAAAATGGATTGATTCTTTCACAGTTCTGGAGGCCAGACGTCTAAGATGAGGGTGCGGGCAGGCTGGCCCCTCCTGAGCTTCTGTGGGAATCTCTGCTCCAGGCTCTAGCTTCTGGGGTTGCTGGCAATCTTTGGTGTTCTTGGCTGGTAGAAGCATCACACCGGTTTCTGCCCTCTTCTCCCTGTGTGCCTGTCTGTCGCTACATTTCCCTTTACCATAAGGACCAGTCATATTGCATTAGGGCCCACACTAATGTCTTCACTTTAGCTTGATAACCTCCATAAGACTTAGCTGCAGATAAGGTCAGACTCCGAGTTACTGGGGTCTAGGACTTTAACATATGAATTTTTGGAGAAACACAATCGATTCAAATTAGGCATTAGGGTTCCCTGGTAGATGGGGAGTCTAGGCACCAGGTTGTAAGATGTCCATGACGAAGAGGTACGTGGTGTATGTCATGGGGCCAGGGGTCTTGAGAACCGAGTGTCACGTTGATGGATGGTGATGGGCCTTATGCCCAGGAACTGGGCTCCCGTGAGAGACACGTGGGGCCCAATACAATGAACTTGATGCTTGTCCTTCTGCAGGGGTGACTCTGCCTCCTCCTGATCATAGTGGTGATGGTTGAACAGTTGAATCAGTCTTTTTTTTTTTTTTTTGAGATCGACTCTCACTCTGTTGCCCAGGCTGCAGTGCAGTGGTATGATCTTGGCTCACTGCAATCTCTGCCTCCTGGCTTTAAGCAATTCTCCTGCCTCAGCCTCCCCAGTAGCTGGGATTATAGGCACGCACCACCACACCTGGCTTTTTTTTTTTTTAATATTTTTGGTAGAGATGGTGTTTCACCATGTTGGCCAGGCTGAGGCTGGTCTTGAACTCCTGACCTCAAATGATCTGCCCACCTCAGCCTCCTAAAGTGCTGGGATTATAGGCGTGAGCCACCACGCCCAGTCTGAACTGATCTTTTATCATAGACAAACTTCTCACGTGTGCTTTAATTACCTGTTTACTTATCTTCCACGTCATTGAAAAGAAAGCTGTCATTGTCATGCCCTGGCCGCAGTAGGCCTTCAGCGTGCACTGCAGAGAGAGCTGTTGCACGTTCCTTTCCCAGAGGGCAACCTTGAGACTCAGGGGGACCAAGAGATAGATGTGCAAGAGATTCTGCGGCCTGTGGAATCAGCCCACATGGAGCGGAAAAAAGGGACGTGATATCTGAGGCTTGATCCCAATGCTGTGCTCTTTCCTTCTTATGCTGGTTGTGAGATCACTGTGCTCGGGAAGCACACGTGGGGCCAGGTGGTGTCTCCTCCTTGCTCACAGCAGCTTTCTTAGCAGGCCAGGCTACGTTTGTGCTTTATTCTCTGCGTTCACTCATGCAGCAGCCTTCCTGGCCCACTAGCAGGAAAAGGCCTGTGGAGAGGGCTGGTGGGCAGCTCCTGAAGGCCTGCCGAGTGTGGGAGCGGTGGCCTCACTTGCTGTTGCGGAGGGCGCCTTGCAGATCGTGGCTCCAGGGACCTGATCCTGGCGTCCCTCCCTCTCTGGGTCTCGGTCCGCCTCCTTGCTTGCCTCTCTTTTAGAAAAAGGCCTCTCCCTGTTGGGCTACCAGCTGTGCAACCACCGCGTGACCCACACTGAACAGAAGGTGGAGGCTGTGCAGACATCCTACACCACCTATGTGTCCTGCGGTGGCTGGATCCCCTGGAGGCGGTGCCCCAAGACTGTTTACCGGACCCGGTACCTGGTGGTGGAGGTCCCCGAGTCCAGGAACGTGACTGACTGCTGTGAGGGCTATGAGCAGCTCGGCCTCTACTGCGTCTTGCGTGAGTCCAGGGCTGCTGGGCTGGGGCGGGGCCACCCTAACCATCGAGACTCCTGATGGGACAGTCTCCATTGGCACCCATTGGCCCAGAACTTGCTTCCAGGAACATGGTTCCCAGCCTTGACTGGGCAGCAGGGTCATTGGCAGGGCTGTCCCTGGCCCCACTCCCAGGTTTCTGAGTCCGTGGGTGGGGGTGAAATATAAGAATTGGCCTTTCTGACAAATTCCTGGGTGACACTAATGCTGCTGACCCAGGGACTCCCCTTTGAGAAACTCTGTTGTTCTCAGAGGGCTCCTGGGCAGCTCTAAAAATGCAGATGCCTGGGTGTCATCCTGAGAGAGTGGGAGGGAATTGGTCCATGGCATGGCATGAGTGTCGGGAGTTTTCAAAGCTCCCAGAGTGATTCTCATTCGCCGCCGAGTGTGAGAGCAGCACTGCACTCCTCTGCAGCAGCCTTTTCTTACTAAAAGCTGCAGTGAAATGCTTTTGCCACCGAAATCCTATTCTGAACTCCAATACATGAAAGAGCTGGAAGGAGCCCCAAGCTACCACCCTAAGTGCCCAAGGCCTTCAGCTTCCTCAGTGCAGGTTGAAAGCTTCGGGCCTGTAGGATGCTTGGGGCCAGTTACCAGGGTGACTGGTGTGGTTATGCTGGGCCAGGATCTGAGGCGTTGGGATGGGGCAGGGGCTCAGGGCTCAGCCTACTGACACACAGTTGATCTCTTCCAGGGGAGGGGTGTGTGTGTGTGTGTGCTTGTGCTAATTTTGAGTCAATAGCAGGTCTGCAGTGAGTTTCCGTATAGTCAGAAGGTCCTGCCTCACAGCCCCACTGTGGAAGGGTGTGGGAGGGTGTGGCTCCAGCTAGGTGTCGGACCGGGCCACTGAGACACAAGGGCTGTGACCTCTAGAGTGCAGAAGCCACCAGCTCCTGGGTGCCCCCATGGGGACCCTACAGGACCCTTCCTTCTGGCCTGAGACCAGGACACCAGCAGAATGGGGCATGGACTCCCCAAACCAGGGTGTCTGCCTCCTCCAGAAACCAAGGGCCCCAAGGGGTCTGCATAGACCTGCCTGCTGGGCCATCCTGAGTGGGCCCTCCCTCAGCCTCCAGTGTGATTTCACAGATGACAGGGAGGGTTGACACTTTTCTGCTGTCCCATTCAGAAAGCCAGGCACAGAGAGGGCTCCATGGTTCCAGGTGTGCTGTTTAATAGGCGTGTTCCTCTTTCAGGATTGTTAAAACAACACCATGACCAACACCTCCAACACCAACAGAAACCAGGCAGGGCCAGCTGACCCCAGAGAACACTTTCATCACCAATAGAAGCCAGGCAGGGCCAGCTGACCCCAGAACAATGGCTCTTCTGTACTCTCATTGGTTCCCCAGAGGGCCACTGGCAGGGAGAAGCTGTCCTGGCCGTGCCGCTCAGGTGCTGGTCTAAGGAGACCCTTCCTGTGCTGATGCCTGCCGCCCATTCCACTTTCCCTTTCTCTGAGGGCCATACGCACAGAGGGGCTAGCCTGCTGAGCCACGGTTGCTGCCACCCCTGCCCTGCGAGCAGCCTCCCCTCCTGGTCGAGGCAGAGTGAGGGGGGTCATTAGGACACAGGTGTCAGGGCCACAGCACCTTGGTTTAGAGCACGTGGGCTTTGCAGTCAGGACGTGCTCAGCCCCGTCCTGTCCTGTCTTACCTGTGAAGGCCACATCTCTTCCTGCCTGCGGGCACTGCCAGAACTAGTGAGGGGAGGAGGCCCTGGGGGAGGATGATTGGCAGCCCCTCCTTGCCCCCTCTTGGCAGGGCCACACCAGCCCCACCCAGGCCTACCATCACCTTCTCTGATACCCTGGCCGGCTGCAACAAACAAGTTAATTCCATCCCAGAAGACAGAGAGGCCCCTCCCCACCACCTGCCCCTCATCCTCCTCGCCCTCTGCAAACCAGCCTCCAGGAAGCGACTCTTGTGGGAATCAGCTCCATTTTCAGAGAGTGAGCACCTTTAATCCAGGGCCATACCCTTGCGGTCAGGGAGTCCTGTGGGTGAGAGTGGGCTGCCCTGGGGAGCTGCAGGGAGTGGAAAGTGAGACCTCAGGGAGGGACGTGGGGCAGGAGGGGAAGTGGACTCACCCTGCGGGCCCCGAGCCCCTCAGTACATGGCCCCTCAGGTTCTAGAAGGCTCACTCTAGCACAGTGAAGAGGGGGCAGACCCAGAAGGAGGAAGGAAGAGATGATGCAGGGGAATGGGCATTGCCTGCATGCATTCTTTCTAAGAAGCCAGGGCAGGAGACCCTCCAATCTCAGGCACCAAAAGACCGAGCATCCCTGGCTCTGCAGGTGGGGATCCAGGCTGGGGGAGGTCTGAGCCTCCACCACTGTGGCACAGCTCCTGGGAGGCAGGCTGGGGATGTGGGCCTGGGGCTCTCTGACCCTCAGGCAGATTTTAGGGGGTTTACCAAGCTTCACTTTAGTGTAGGGAGTTTGTGCGTTTGAGTACTGTGGCCATGGCGATTGCAGGAGGAGGAACATTTCAGGGCACCGAGGACACAGGGTTCTTTCTCAGGAAGGTCCCTGCCTGTGCTGGGGCCTGGTGAAGGGCACAGTCCACGAAGCTTCTGCAGCTCCTGCCGCCAGAGGGCCTGGATCCCGTGGGCCTCTATCTCTTCCCAGCCCCAAGCCTGGAGACACCACGCTGCTAACGTGAAGGTGCCTGTGGCGGGTGGATTTCCACCCCGGATTCTGGCAAGCACAGCCTTCTCTGGCTTGCACAGCTCTTTTGATCAAAGCCTGAAGGGTTAATGGATGCTTTTCCCGGATGCCATGTGGCAGGTTGGCTCCTTGGAGCTGGACGTGAGACGGTCTCAGTGATGGACCTGTTGAGAGCTGTGACTCTGATTTGTACAGAATGAAGCAGGGCCCGAAGCTGGACCTGGCAGGTGCTGGAGGCACCTGGAAATACTGGGAGGCATGAAGGGTAGGAGACGCTCCTTCTTCTGTGGCGGGGCCTCCAGGTTGCCTGAGTGGGTGACATGCCCTCAGCCGCCTGGGGGTCTGAGCCTTGGAGTCCTATCCCCTAGGCAGTGGTAAAACGCCAGCCGTGTTTCCTCCGTTCTCCTCCCACTCAGGAATGACTTATGCAGAGAAGGGAAGGGAAGCATGAATACACACGTGATATGACTTTCAGTGACTTTTCAACTTGCTCAGTCCAGCATTTGGAATGCAATGACAACCTGTGTGTTAAAAATATACTTACAAAAATGAATACACGAGCCATGCAGAAAATTTGGAAACACAGAAAAGAACGAGAGGAAACTATCCCAAACCTGCTGCTTGTGGGTAACCACCTTTCACGTGGTCTTCCCTCCAGGGCAGACATTTCACAAGAGGATGGTCACTGTGTCCAAGACGTCTGTAGCATGATTTTACCACTCAGCAATCATCCATGGTAGCTTTCACGTCCGTTAGCGTCACCCCACTGCCGGCTTTTATGGCCACGTGGCATGAGCTCATAAATGCGTCAGCATTCATTGAGCAAGCTCTCACCACTTAATGTTCAGTTGTTTCTGATTATTCATCATCACATGTAATGCTGTGATGAACATCATACAGTGCAAATGCAGCAGGACACAAGTTGGATTATGTACTTAGGATGAATTCCGAGAAGTGGAACCCAGCACTTAGCTGTGATCTCCAATTCCAGTGACACCCCAGTTCTGCACAGAATCAGCCTCCTGGCAAACTCAGCCTCGTTGGGCAAGTCCAGGACCCCACTGGACCAGGAGATTCCCCAAAACTTCCTGTCGCTGCATGCTGATGACCAGGGGCCCTTTGATGAGAACCTCCTCTTCCGACCTGGCAAAGAGGTGCCAAGGAGGGAGACAGGAACTCCTCCTTCCCAGCCCATCCAGTCCTCAGCCGTGGGAGCCTTGGGTTTTGTGGCTCACACAGAAAGCTCCCCTGTTGCCTCCCTGGACCATGACTAACCGTGTTGCCAGGAGCTGAGCAGTTGTGTTTTATTGTTTGCATTGTGTTAGGGAAGAAGGAGATTTTTGACTTTCTACCAAGCTGGACTTGTTCAGCGTTCTCAGGGCGCTTAGGCAGCCGGCCAGCTCCGAGGGACGGAGGGGCCTCCCAGCACTGCCCAGTTAAGATTCAGCCCTTTCACTCTAAAACACGCCCTGCTGAGTAGGCAACTATTTTTGGAAGCCAATTTTTGGGGGGATTGTTTCTATTTAAATAAAGCTTTTAGTTTAGAATAGTTTTAGATTTGCAGGAAAGTTTTAAAGATAACGCAGGAAGGTCCTGTGCACCCTAGCTTCCCCTAATCTCAGCATCTTACATCTCTCTGGCCTATTTTTCCTAAAGAGCCGACACACTGGGCATCGTCAGTGAACTCCATACTTTATTTGGATTTCCCTGCTTTCCCCAAATGTCTTTTCTGTCCCAGGAACCCACCTTCCATTTAGTCCACATGTTGGCTTAACCCTGAGGCCTTTGCTTTTTGCACTGGGAGACAAAGCAGAGACCTCCAGGTTCCCAGAAGGGCGGCCACCTTCTTTCTTGGTTGCAAGTGCTCTGCAGGGGACCTGAGAGGCCGGTCCCTGGGACCCAGCCTGTCGAGGCTTGCCTTCCACTTGACCTATCTCATGAGTTTTCCCTACCCTCGCAGGGGATGAGTCCAGGACCCAGTTACCAGCTGGCCTCCTCTGGTCTTCTGGGCTCTGAGGGGTCTCGGGCTATGCTTCTAAACCTCCCCAGGCCATAGACACACAGAGTTTGCCATGCATCTGGGCATGAGCTGGACAGTCTGAGTAAAGCCCCGGGGGAATGGTACCCATCATCAGGGTGGCTGGTACCCGTCATCAGGGTGGCTGGCTATGGAGGCTGCAGAGCTGGGCAGGCCTTCTCCAGGGCCCAGCACTGGGGTCCCTCCTCCCTCTGTGTCCTCTTCGCTGCTCCCCTCAGCCTCTTGGAGCTCCACCTTCTCAGATGGGGTTGTCTCCTGCCCTGGGCCCACCTCGGCTGTCTTGACAAGGGCACACTGCAGGCTCTGCCAGCATCGGGCTCATGCTCCACTGTCTCCTGTCCTGTGGGGTTTGGTTTCTTCTCTTTTCTTTCTCTTTCCCCTCCTCGGAGCCCTGAACGTCAGCCCCTGGGCTCCTGACAACTTCCCTTTGGGTGCGTTCTCACACTCCTGCTGTGCTTTCTGAGAGCTCTACAAGCCCTTCTTCCGGAAGGCGTACCGTGGACCCCCTGCAGCCCTGGCTGAGGTCTGGTCCCTAGGACCAGCACACCTCACGTGAGGACTCCACCGGCTGGCCTCTTGCCCTCCTTATCTTTGCCTCCTGCAGAGGCCCGGTGCATTTCTGTGTCTGGAGCCATGTCCGAGCTGCACTCACACGGTGAAGGGCTGGGAGCTGTGCAGTCAGCAGCTGGCGGGCTGGTCCCAGCGGCCGCCTCCACTGCCACTCTGCCGTTCGTCTCCACGTGGGCGAGCAGTGGACATGTCAGACTTCACATTTGCACTGTCACACTCCTGGTCTACCCCAGGCCGTTTTTACCACAGCTTTCCCCAGCTCAGGAATGGAGCCCCGGGCATGCCATGCCCGAAACCTGGGAGCCTTCCTGAGGCTTCTTCTTCTCTGACACCCGCATCCTGTCAGCACATCTTGTGGGTGCCCCCACCTGATCTCCCCAGGGTCCCATGCTGCACTGTCACCTGGGCCGGCCCCCACCACACCCCACTCCAGGCCCACACCTCACCTCTCGGGCGCCACGGCTGATGTCTGCGGGCTCTTCTGAGCTCCCCTCAGCCCAGCCCAGGCATGAGCCCCTCTCCAGAGCGGCCTTCCCAGACTCCCGTCCCCCACGCTGCTGCATCCCCTGAGGCTCTCACCCTGTCTGAGCATCTGTAGGTCTCCTTCCACTATTGTTCCCTCACTGGAGTATATGTTTCCTGAAGGCTGGGCCCTGGGTATCCAGCATCGTGCTGGTCACAGAGCAGGTGCTCAACAAACATTAATGAATGAATGAATGAATGAATGAATAAGTGAGCTATCAGGACTTGAAGCAGCAGAGGCCCTCTCAGGGGGTGGTGGAGACCCCCAGACCTGGACTCCTGAGGCCTAGAGAAAACAGAGACCCCCAGGACCCCAGCTGAAGCTGCCCTGGCAGGACAGATGGGCAGAGGATAGGAGAGGCAAACCAACGGCCCTCCAGTGGGGCGGGTGTCTGCCCATGGGGATGGGCCCTGAACAGGTCACAGACCCGCAGGCGGACTTCAGCACCAGGAAGCACCCACATCAGGTCCCTGGGCAGCAAATCAGGGCTTTGTCTTTTAATGCCAGCATCATTAATTGTATCATTTTCTCCCAGCCCTCAATTGGTCCAGCGAGTTCACATCAAGACCCGGGGTCTGCCCCCCAGAGAGGCCTGAACCATCCACCTCCTCCTGCAGCTTGGACACTGACTGTCCTGGACTTCAGAAGTGCTGCCCCTGGTCAGGGGGCTATGGTTGCATGGCCCCTGAACCCCAAGGTAGGCTGCTGCAGGCTGTGCTCATGGACCTGCAGCCCAGGAGGGTCTCGATGAGGCCTGAGCTGTGTGGTCTATGTGGAGGTGTGGGGAGGAGTGGGTTTCTAGAGCCCAGCCCCTTTCACCGGGAGCCCCCACTGTGTGCGAAGGTGGCGTCTGCTCTTAGATAATTTCTTATTCAAAACCTGGCCACTGAACTCTCAGGGGAGACAAGCTCGTGGCGCTTGCAGGAGCCCTGAAATGGGGAGACACTTTCGGTGGAGCAGAGACCAAATCCACTCCAGCGGAGCAGATTTCCCAGTTTGCCTGGGGAGGCAGGAGCCCCAGGTGGATCTGTTGCAGGTGTGAAGCTGGCTGCACCTGCAGCGCCACAGGGGCCTGATGAGCTCCACAGCACCTGCAGGCGGTCCCTGCTGCCTCAAATGCTTGGGCTGGTCTGGAAAGTTCTCTTTTGATTGGGGTCTGCATACAAGAGAATGGGATGGCATAGATATGTTATACATAATGTGGCATATTAGTTAATATTTTAAATATATATTATGGCATTAGTATAATAGGAAGTGATAAAACGATAGTATACACAATGTCAAGTGTTATATGATATCATTATATTACAAGCTATTGTGTAATGTATAGTGTGACATATTATACTATCCAATATTTGTAGTATCAACAAAATAATGACAGAATAAAATAGTTTTCCATTTCAATGTATATGACAGCAGAGTGAGGATGACAGGCTCTATTTAGCTCCTAAGCCCATCTCTTCAAGGGAAGGCCTGCTGCTGTGGGTCGAGGCCCAGCTCACCCCTGAGCAGGGATCAGTGGTCCTCAGGGACCTCAGGATGGAGAGGAGTGAGGGGCAGGCAGGGGGACATCCTGCCCATCTCCTGTGGCAGATGCCTTTGTGCAGGGAGGTAAATGCAGAGCAGGGCCTCTTGCTTCCTCTCCTGCCCCTCCCCCACCCCAGTGGCTTTTGTGACTTCCACCTGTCCTGGGGCCACAATCATCAATATTTGCCCTCATGCAGCTCCAGAGAGGGACCCCGTGGGCTCCTGGTACAACGTCACCATGCTGGTGAAAATGGACTTCAAGGAACTCCAGCAGGTGGACCCCAGGCTCCTGAACCACACACGCCTCCTGCACTCCTTGGTAGGTAAGAAAGACAGGGGCTGTCTGCATGCTGCTTTCGGCAGCTGCTCAGGTAGACCCAGGTGGGGCCGTGGAATGGACCTGGGGGTTGGGGAGGGTGATGTTCCACTAGTGACCCCAAATGACTGAGTCTGAACCAATTTTTTTTTTTTGAGACAGAGTCGCCCAGGCTGGAGTACAGTGACATGATCTCTGCTCACTGCAACCTCCACCTCCTGGCTTAAAGGAATTCTCCTGCCTCAGCCTCCTGAGTAGCTGAGATTACAGGCGCCCACCATCATGCCCTGCTAATTTTTGTATTTTTAGTAGAGACGGGGTTTCACCATGTTGGCCAGGCTGGTCTTGAACTTCTGACCTCAGGTGATCTGCTTCCCTTGGCCTCCCAAAGTGCTGGAGTTACAGGTGTGAGTTACCATGCCTGGCCCCAAATTCTAATTCTTAAAAAAATCAGCTTCAAAGAGGTACTATTTACCTCTTTGTGTGCAACAACATGCAGACAACTGAAGTGTGTCGTTGGATCAGTTGTGATGTGTGTACCCTCACAGGCCCACCTGTTGTGGGGGAGAGCACGGATCCCTAAGCTTGCAGAGGTCTGGAGTCCCAGCAAAGGCAGTCTAAGCCCCGAGCTCGTCCCTCACCAGCCTCACTCCCAAATCCCTCAAGTTCTGGCTCCTGCTTTTTAGAAGCCCACACCATCCTGGGAGTGCTAAATTGGAAACCCTAGTCTGGGGCTGGAGAGCACCCTGGGGTCCGAGGGTTGGCAGCACCCCTGGCCTCTCCACGCGAGTCAGGAGCACACCCCAGGGTGATATCCCAGACTGTCTCCAGACATTGCCCACTGTCCCCTGGGGATGAAAACAAACACCCTGGCTGAGACCCGCGGATGACACGGCTCACACTTTCTGGCCCTCATCAGTGATTTCCAATCAGGATGTCTTCTCGAGCTCAGGCCACCACCAGTCTCAGGAATCCCAGCGTGGATAGGGCACTGCGTGCCCCCAAGGCGGCCCTCCCTAGGGATGGTCTGACTTCGGGGCCACCTGCTGACAGGAGCCTGCACTCAGAGGGTCCCCAGCTTGGTCTAATGTGCTGCTGTTGCCTCTGGAAATGCTGAACAATTTTCAGACAAGTGGCCCCGCATTTTCTTTGGCATCTGTGTAGCTGTCCTGTGCTTCAGATCTTGTGTGTATCCCACGTGTCCCTGGGGGTCTTGGTGTCAGACTCAGGGTTGGGGCATTCCTTAGCCTGTAGGCTAAGCTGGCTGGGAGCCCAGGGCAGATGCTATACACCTCATGTTGTTCTGGGCCACTGGCCAGGGGGCTGCTGGATGGGTATTCTGAAGCCTCAGCCTCAACAGCCCGGGCTGGGAGTGATTCCTATTTTCCCTTAGCTTGTTGAGGGGGCTGCTCAATTGGTCATTAAGAAGCTGGCTCTAACGCCACACTGCCTGGCCTTGGTGTTGCCACTCATCAGCTATGTGACCTTGGGAAAGTCACTTAACCTCTCTGTGCCTCCTCCATTAATTATAAATAATCAACCAGGAGCGGTGGCTCATACCTGTAATCCCAGCACTCTGGGAGGCCAAAGCAGGCGGATCACTTGAGGTCAGGAGTTCAAGACCCCCTGGCCAACATGATGAAACCCTATCTCTACTAGAAATACAAGCATGGTGGCACATGCCTGTAATCCCAGCTACTGGGGAGGCTGAGGCAGAAGAATTGCTTGAACCTGGAAGGTGGAGGTTGCAGTGAGCTGAGATTGTGCCACTGCACTCCAACCTGGGCAACAAGAGTGAGACTCTGTCTCTAAATAAATACATAAATAGAAGAAATCATCGTAACTCTGCCTGAGACTGGGCCATGAGTTTAAATCATGCATGGAAAGAGCTTGAGGTGGCTCCTGAGCTTCCTGATGTGTGTGGGGCCTGAGACGTCGTGGTGGTTGAGTTTTCAGTGTTGCTGTGTGCAACCTGCTGCCTCCTCACACAGATTTCATCTCCAACCAGACCATGACCCCCTGCAGAAGTGCCTGCCTTGCACAAGGTTCTGGCAGCCTGAGGGGCTGGGCTCCGAGGCCCATTTCTGCTGCTGAATGAGGGGTTCCAATGAGGCTGGGACTGGTTCCCAGTTCTGTCTTCTAAATTACCAGCCACATCTCCTCCCAGGAAGGGGCTTCAAGTATGTCTCAGAGAAGGACACCAGCTCTCCCCAAACCTCCTTTGGGGTTCTCAGTGGAGACTTCGGGGTTTGCTGGCAAAGTTTACTTTGGTGACTGCTGGCTTGGCTGTGCAGTTACCGGTTCACCTGGCTTCCCAAGGGTTGAGATTTCAAGATATTAAGCTGAAATAAAAATAATGCATATGAAATGAGGAAAGTGATCATTAAACCTCAAAAAATTAACCGGTTGTATACAACAGGAGACGATGGCTTTTGATCTCGAATTGTGTCATTCTGGTTCTAATTCTCTGTCGTCAGCTGCAAGAGACCTGTAGTCTTGGCAGGGGTGGGAGACGGAGGGTCCTGGGGCCATTGTAACCGAGGACCACAGACTGGGGGCTTCAAACCACAGAAACACTCTCTCCCAGTTCCGGGAAAGGGAAAGTCTGAAATCACGGTGTCGGCAGGGCTGGCTCCTCCTGGACCTCCAGGCCTCTCTCCTCAGCATGCAGACGGCTGTCTGTCTCTTCACATTGCCTTCCCCTCATTCATGCCTGTTTCTGTGTTGAGGTCTCTCCTTTTATGATGGCACCAGCCACACTGGATTAGAACGTACCCTCACTCATCATATCTGCAGTGACCCTGTTTCCAAATCAGGTCACATTTTGAGGTACTGG
>NW_016107427.1:4436403-4459366 GCF_001604975.1 Cebus imitator | reverse complement strand
GTCTCACTCTGTCACCAGGCTAGAGTGCAGTGACGCAATCTCAGCTCACTGCAACCTCTGCCTCCAAGGTTCAAGTGATTCTCCTGTCTCAGCCTCCTGAGTAGCTGGGACTACAGGTGCCACCACACCCAGCTAATTTTTGTATTTTTAGTAGAGATGGGGTTTCATTACGTTGGTCTGGATGGTCTCGATCTCTTGACCTCATGATTAGCCCTCCTCGGCCTCCCGAAGTGCTGGGATAACATACGGATTTTAAGGGATGGAATTCTGCCCGTAACAACTGGTGCTGAAAGGTACTGGCAGTTATGGTTTGCAGGACTTTTACTGGAGTGACAGATGTGTAAGTACTGTACAGGTTCTTTTCTGAGGAGTGGAATGGTGTGTGTGTGTATACAGTTCATTTCAGCTCTGTGGCCTCAGTCTCCTTGTCTGTCTGACGGGGTGTCCTTCTGCTGTGTGACGCTTTGATTCTGACTTCACAGGTCACCAGTGCCCTGCAGCCATTGGCCTCCACTGTCCACCACCTGCACTCGGCCCCTGGGGACGCCTCCACCACGGTGTCGCAGCTGCTGCTGGGCCTGCCTTGGCCATTGCCCGTGGCTGACGTCTCCGGCCTGCTGGGCGACATCGCAAAGCGTGTCTATGAAGTGGTCAGCGTCCAGGTGCAAGGTTGGGCTTCCCTCGACCCTCCCTCTGGGGAGGCTGCAAGGTGGTGCCTGAACAGCCAAATGCAAGGTTGCTGCTAAGGCCAGGCCAGTGCTTTGTCTTTTAAAGGAGGTTTAAGTTCAGGAGTGAAAGAGTAACTGGTTCAAGTGTGTTCACCCCACAGGCGTGGGACCCACCTTCAGCTCACCCTGTAAACTCCAAGTCCCCAAGTACAGACCTCGAGGACGTGTTTCAGCCCGCATTTCCTACCCTTCCCTCCTTCCCTCCATCTCTCCTCGGCTCCCGCTGGCCACCTTCCCCCTGGGAAGCCCTCTCCGTCCATCCCAGGGGGCATTGGAGTGCAAATCCCAGAGCCACATACGAAGAACGTGTTTCTTCAGTTCTCTGGTTTCCTAAACTTCCCTCTCGCCTCTTTCCCACGCTTGCCAAGGACATCCTTGTACCCCAAAGCCTCCTTCAGCAGAATTTGTATGAAGTTGAATTTGTACCTGGTAAAGCACATAGACGTGGCCTTGTTTCTGGAAGAAATTACCTGTTCTTTGTAGTTGCTGTTCTATGTTAGGAATTGGGAAACCTCATCTAAAAGGGACCAGACAGTGCATATTTTTGGCTTTGTGGGCCCATGTGGTCTCTGTCATCTCAATGACTCAGCCCTGCTGCTGTAGCAGCCACAGACAGTCCCCAAGCAAACTGCCAGGCTCCCATACACCTTCCTGTCCCCAAGCAGGAGGCAGCCAGGCCAGTCTGCTGCTCCCAGGGCTTTGCGGGAGGGTGGCTGCCTTGGTGAAGCCTCTTCTATGACACTGAGGAAGCGAGTGATGACACCGGGGCCCAGAGCCGTGTCAAAGCTGGAGCATTTGCATTGATCTCCCTTCCCATCCACGCATGTTCCTCAAAACCAAGCCGCATTGCTTTTGTGCCATTAAGCAAAGCGTTCGCTCCGTCGTCTGCCCAGTCAATGTCCTTGAGCCAGAGGCTGCAGGAGCACACCTGTGGGTGGACCAGTTGAGTTTATTATTTGAGGCCACGAGGGAGAACCTGCGCTGTGGAGAACCAGTGAGTCTCTCAGCAAGAGACTGCTGGAAAGAGCCTGTTCTAGGATGTGGGTTTTGACTGGGTGGTTTGGGGAGGGTCTTGGGAAGTGTGATTTTGCTCTAGATTGAATGCTGTCAGAAAGTGGAGGCAACTCCATGATTGGGAATCTCAATACATCTTAGCAAAAGGACGGGAAGCATTGCATGACGATAAGCTGTAATTTGTGAAGAGCTCATCATCACTTATTTTGGCCAAGAGAGGGGCATTGGTATTTCATGGGTGCCCCATGAGCTTGTCCCTGTCTGTGCTTAGACAGCATTATAAAGACGCCATGTCGGAGGCTGGTTGCTGTGAGATGGCTCTGTCTGGGAGGCCTGGGCCAGCTTCAGAACATCAGGGGCGGCTCTGGGTTTCCTTGTTGGTGCAGGAAACACCCATTCCTTTGCTTTCTGCTTGGGATGGGATGTTTTGGCCCCATCTTTACATGACCACTCACACTCAGTCCAGCCCCAAGTGATTTGCTCCCAGGAGGCTGCCTGGTGAGCCATCCGCGAGCCCTGCCTGAATGTGGGCCTCCGCTAGGATGAAGATGGCCAGCAGATGCACGGGGCCCTCCAAGACAAGGCTTCCATAGTCCCCCTCAGGACCGCTGCCCAAGGGACCCCTCAGGTCACGTGGCACAGATCCATGGTGTGAGTCCACGGAGGCCACACGTGTGCGGGTGGATGAGGAGAATGAAGTGGCTGCAGCTGCTGAGTGCAGGTCCTGCTCTCCTTCCCCATAGATGTCAATGAGTGTTTCCATGACGAGCTCAACGCCTGTTCTGGAAGGGAACTGTGCACAAACCTGGAGGGCTCGTACCGGTGCATCTGTCACCAGGAAGCTCCAGCCATGTCTCCCCGGAAGCTGAACCCCGAGTGTGAAGGTAACGGCTGGGCTCTCTCGGATGGTGTGGGAATGGCTTAATTCCTGTTTGCCCTGGAATACTCCCTGGCAGGGCTTGTGGCTGCCGCACTTACCCGAGATAACTTTGCCATGAAGTATCTTGTGTTTTCGCATTAAACTGGTATATTGACTTTGGAAACAAAAGACATCATTCTATTTATAGGATTCTGTTTTTAGTAGTGGCATTTCCATTTACAAAATGTAGAGATTCTCGATCGCTGAAAATGTCAAATCCTAGAAAACAGCATTCCTCCGTGTGATGCTCACATTGCTCTCGAGCAAGTTGCTGGCCAGCGATTCATTTGCTGAACCCGGTTTCTCTGAAATAGATGATTCTGATGATTCAGGTAATGCTGTTGTTAGGTCTGTTTAGAAATAATTCCAAGAACAGTTTTTATATTTTATTTTCATATTGAAAATCAGATTTTCAACCTTAAAGAGCATGTTAACAGAAGATTAAATGAGTGCTGGCAGTGAGTTGCACTATTTTTTTTCTAAATGGGAAAAGGGTGAAAACATTTTTAAAAGGCTGATTGGTCCTTAGACCACAGAGACTCTTCTTGCCGGGAAGGAATGGCTGGCTCACAGGCACAGAATATACTTAGTTCTTTCAACTGTTATTGATGTCCTGGTGGGCCACTCTTGCATTCATTCTTTGGCTTAGGACATGTTTATTTAGCTGCAATTCACTGTGCTAAGTGCTGGTAATGGAAGCATGCCTCAGCAGGTCCTAATCTCTGCCTGTCTAGTGGACTGTAGAAATAGAGACATTTTGGCATATGAAAGGGCATGACCGATGTCTGCACTGGAACCTCGGGAATAAGCAGGTCAGCCCGGAGAGCAGAAGAGTCTGCTAGGTGCAGGGGGAAGCACGTGGAAGAACGTGCCTGGCTCTGTCCCTGCTGCAGTGGGGAGGGGTGTACCAACCAGGACTGGCAGGCAGGATTGGCTCTGCCATCAGGCGGCTTGGAATGAGAAGTAACGGTGTAGTCTGTAACATAGGAGGTGCTGTAAAGACGATACACTGAGTGCAGGAGTCTAGGGTGTAGAAGGTGGTGGAGAAGGGGGTTCAGGCAACATTTTAGAGACAGAGCCCCGGGAACTTCCCGATGAATTCAGTGAAGAAGAGGAAAAAGGAAAGAAGACGGAGTCCAGATGTCTTGACTGAACAAGGGAGTAGAGGGTGTTTCCATTGGAGGGGACGGGGAAGACGCCAGCTGTTGTTATTGTCTATAGTGTCACAGCTGAGACGGAATGAGTGGAGGTGCCAGGGTGCTGACTGAGTTGGACTCGTGGTGCTGGAGCTCAGAGGCGGGGCCAGCTGCATTCCTGAGTCCAGGGTCACCTGCCTCCAGGTGACACTTAAACCATGGTATGGCTGAGAGAAGGGAAGAGGCCTGGGGCCTGTGGCCGGAGAACCCCATCCGTGCCAGGTCAGTGCAGGAAGAGAGGCTGCGGAGGACGTGGGCAAGGTGGGAAAACAGCAGGAAGGGCATCTGGGAAGGCTCAGCAAGCCCCAAGAGAGCAAGGGCAAGCGGTAAACTGGACAGCAAGCAGGGAGGGTACACGCACGGGCAACCGCCGGGCAGGAAAGCGCCCACGGGAACTTTGGGGATGGGGCGAACTTAAGGAGAGCAGTCGGGAAGAAGCCAGCAGTCAGCCCTGGTTAGGAAGACAGCGGGAGGAGAGAAAGAAGGCGAACCGCCGGAACTCTGCAGGGAAGCTTGACCGAAGAGGCTGAGGGAAGGAAGGCCTGATGTGGAGGAGGCTGTGGACTCCCGGGGGCCTCTCAAGAGACAGGCGATGCTGATTCCACATCTCCCAGAGCCCGGGCTCTTTCTATTCCCTGTTCCTTTCCAGGTTTTGACCTTACTGAACGCAGGCTTTTATTTTTAACCTTGTTTAAATCTTGCTACATGTGTAATTTTGTAAGCTACTTTCTTTATTTCCTGTAGTGTGTACAAAGTTTCCAAAAAGAAACTTGGTCTTCACCAGGATAATTATTGGTGCTTGAAAACTAGTGGTCTTTTAGGGCAATCATATATATTGCTCAGAGTCCATCACGGGAGCACTTCTGTTGCTTCCAAGGGTCTGAACTGTAATGTCGCGACAGGAGTTATGGAGAATCTCCTTATACCCAATTTGTATTCATTACTCATTTAATCTGCAGGTTCTTTTTCCTTAAAAGGGACCTGGCAGTGAGGACAGTCCTTTGTTCACAATAACAGCGGAGCTGGCAGCTACCAGGGACTTCACCCGCACTGGGCTCTGCTCTCAGCCCTCTGTGGTTATTGCCCTGTTTAAATTCTTACAGTAACCCCAAGGGGCAACTACTCTTCTTAAGCTCATTTTTCAGAAGGGGAAATTGAGGCAGAGGAAGATCCTTTTCTTGCATGAGATCCCAAAACTGGTTCTCTGCAGATACACATGAGCCAGGCTGTTCACAACTCCCGGCCGCCCCTGTCCCGAGACTGTCTTCAGTAGGAGCCCTCTGGCAGGGGCCTGCCTGGGACTGTGATGGCCTCTCCCCATCTTCCAGGACTGCCCTTGTCGCGGTGCACCCAGGGAAACCACCATGCCCTTTCCTACCTTCATGAGTGCTTAGGACCAAGAGTTGGATACAGTTCTAGAAAAATTAAATTATTTTCTTTGGTGTTCCAGAACCTTACTTAAAAAAGGAGTATCAGGTTCTGATTTTTATTTATTTATTTATTTATTTAGTTAGTTAGCTAGTTATTTAGTAGAGATGGGGTCTAACTCTGCTGCCTAGGCTGGAGTGCAGTGGCATGATCACCAGTCACTGCAGCCTTCAGCTCCCAGGCTCCCACCTCAGCCTCTGGAGCAGCTGGGACCATAGGCATGCACCACCACAGATGGCTCTTTTTTATTTTTTTTAATAGAGATGAGGTCCCACTGTGTAGCCAGGCTGGTCTCAAGCTCTCAAGCTCAAGAGATCCTCCCTCCTCGGCTTCCCAAAGCCCTGGGACTGCAGGCAGGAGCCCTTGTGTCCAGCCTAAGGTTCTGATTGCCTGGCTCTTCTCAGTGTCCTGCGGGCAAGGGGCGGAGGGAGTGGACCAGTTCCCAGAGCCAGCTGTGGATGTGGAGGGCTCCAGGGTCAGATCTTCCTGCCTCCCCCCAACCAGGAATGTTCCCTTCCTGTCAGAATGAGTCTGTGTGGGGAGAGCTGCCTCGCCTTCTGCCCGCCGGCCGATGAATCCCTGGTGCCCCACAAAGAGCAGGCACTCCGCAAACGTTTCCTGGAACACTGTGGCCAACCCCAGGGTCTCCAGGTATTACAAAAAAAAGAGAAAAGGCAAGTTCCAGTACAGATCTGGCAGCAAAACACTCAGAACACTCCACTGCCCTGTAGTACGTGGCCTTGAGATCCACTTAGACCTGCGTCCCCCCTCCACACACAACCACACACTAAGCTTTGCAAAGAACCGTCTATAGATTTCTACTCCATGGCTTCCAGGGTGAGAGTCCCATCCCTTCTGTGAGCACAGAAGATTGGAAAACAGGTAGTTTCCAAATAGTCATTTTTACCCTGGTCAGTCATCTGGAAAAATATTAGATTCTATTCATGGTTGGCAGTCACACTCTGCTGTGTTGCTCGGCACGGTGAGCCAGATTACATCAGGACACAGGGCTGCTCGATCGACTGCCACACACAAACGGGAGGTCCTGGCTTCACTTTTGATAGGGCAGGACACACTCATCCAGTGTTTCCAGGTCCACAATCTAGAGTGAATTCTAGTTGCATATTGCTAAGGGAAACAGCATCTCCAGCACCTTCCCTGCTGAACCAGAGATGAGTCACAGCTGCCTGGAAGAAACAAGGGCCCAGACTGTCAGACGTGGAGAATTCAGGGTGTTTTACCCAGAAAGAGGCAAAGTGCTGGACTTGTGTTCCTACCTGTGGAGGGGAGGGCTGTGGAGCAGGAGCACTGGAGCCTGGAGTTTGGATTATCCACATTGCCGTGCCCTTGGGTCACGCAAACACGGAGTCAAGAGCAGCACTTTCTAGGGCCGCATTTTAAGGGGGACACTGAAAAGGGTCCCCATTTAAGGGTAACCAAAGGAGGGTGTCCTGGCTAATAAAAAAGCAAAAACCAAGTTATAGGGGCCTACCCTGGAAGGGAGGAGTCAGGTGTAGAAGGATGATTTCTAGTTTTAAAACACCCCAAGGTCTGTCCAACAAAAAAGAGATTGACCTTAGCATGTTAGAAGTTGGTTGGTTTTGCAATACAAAGAAAACTCTCTGGCCAGGCACAGTGGCTCACATCTATAATCCCAGCACTTTGGGAGGCTGAGGCGGGTGGATCACGAGGTCAGGAGTTCAAGACCAGTCTGGCCAAGATGGTGAAACCCCATCTCTACTAAACATACAAAAATTAGCCAGTTGTGGTGGCAGGTATCTGTAATCCCAGCTACTCTGGAGGTTGAGGCAGAAGAATCGCTTGAACCCAGGAGGCAGAGGTTGCAGTGAGCTGAGATCATGCCACTGCACTCCAGCCTGGCAACAGAACAAGACTTCGTCTCAAAAAAAAAAAAAAGAAAAGAAAACTCTCCACGCTGTGCTGTCCAGCCACAGGAACGGCTGCCTTGAAAGTTAATTAAAGAAGAAGGGTTGGGAGATACATAAATTTCCTGCGTTTTCCTAACAGAGACCCCTGAACTAGGTGGCTTCAAATAAGAGAAATGTATCCTTTCACAGTTCCGAAGGCCAGAAATTTGAGATAGTTACCACTGGGCCCAAATCTGGATGCCAGCAGGGCTGTGCGCCCGGAGGCTCTAGGAGAATTCATTCCTTGCCCCTCTGCCCTCTGGTGGTTGCCAGCATTCCTTGGCTTGTGGCTGCATCACTCCTTCTTCTTGTTGGCTTTTTTGTTGTTGTTGAAAGGGTCTTGCCCTGTCACTCAGGCTGAAGTGCAGTGGCACAATTTTGGCTTACTGCAGCCTCCATCTCCCAGGTCAATTGATCCTCCTACCTCAGCCCCCCACGTAGCTGGGACTACAGACACACATCACCATATCCGGCTAATTTTTGGATTTTTTGTAAAGATGGGGTCTCACTATATTGCCCAGGCTGGTTTTGAACTCCTGGGCTCAAGCCATCCACCCACGTTGGCCTCCCAAAGTGCTAGGATTAGTCGTGAGCCACCATGCTCAGCCCCACTTCATCTTCAAAGTGAACGTCTCTGTTCTCTCTCCACCTCTCCACTCCAGCTTCATATCGCCTGAGTGTGTGTGTGTGTAAATCTCCCTGATTCTCTCTTATAAAGACACTTGTGATTGCATTTAGGATGGACCTGGGAAATCCAGGATAATCTTTCCATCTGAAGATACTTCACTGAATCACATCTGCAAAGATTCCTTTTCCAAATAAGGTCATATTCTTAGGTTGCAGGGATTAGGACCTGGTATCTTTGAAGGCCATGATTCAGCCTACTACTGTGATAGGATAGCTTAGTCATAGATCAAGTGGACTCTGCCATTTGCTATTGTTCAGCTTTGCCATTTACCACCTACTTGACCTTTCTAGGCCTCAGTTTTGTCCTCTGTATAATGGGGATCCTAGATCCTATTACCTGGGATTGCTCTAAGGACTGCAGAGGACACCACGCCTGGTGCACACAGCACCCAGGAAACTTCACCTGTAACCATGTCACCAACAGCTTGGCTGGTTTGTGACATGGATGTCATGGGAGGGAGTGCTGCAGGGGGCTCATGCCGGGGAGTTAATTCATAGCTCCCTGCAAGTTCCTACCGTGGCTGTTAATGCAGGCTGTGCTGGCTTGGACACTGCAGCGTTAACTCATCATTGTTTTCTCAGTGCTTATGGCGATGCTGGGTGCATAGCAGATGCTCAAAAAAAAAAAAAAAAATGAGCCATAAGAAATTGGTGCCCTCATTGGTCAAACATGGTCAAATATGGACAATGCCAAATGCCTCAAAGTAACAGACTGGAGAAAGGGCCACACAGATGTCGGATGGGAACGTCGACCTCAGGGAGAGTGCACTCCTTTGGATTAGATGAGATTCTCTTTCTCCAAATGCTCGCCATCTCTCTTAGCTGCAGAATTCAATGATGGCAGCTTCCGCAGATGCCTCGGAGGGTTTCACGGCGTTTGAAACTCCAGGTTTGCAAGTCCCCCATCCAGTGTTCCAAAAAGCAACTGGTATCTTAATTTAAAGAGTAAATATGTTTGTTAAAAGAGGTAAAGTATGCATTGCCAGCCCTGTGCCCTCTGAGCCTTCTTTCCAAATACCATTCCTCTGCGTTCGTTTCAAATTCAGACAGACGCCGTTTTAATTTTAACTCCACTCTGCTCAGAAGCACTCCTTATAGAGTGTGCTTTTAAGTGGCCAGTAATCTGGGTGGGCCATCTGTTGTCCCACCCATGTGCTCTCTCGCTCCATGTCAAGTTTGAGATGGTGGCAATGAGGAGGCTGGGCTGGAGCCCTGGGTGTGGGCTGGGGCTGCTGTTCAAGCTGCTGGGCCTGCTTGCTTTGACCCACTTTCCTATCTGCAGGGCGTTTCACTGTCACCCCATCCTCCACCGACGTGGATAAAAAAATGCTTCGGGCTGTGTCCTGACTGTACAAAAATAGAACCGTCAGTGCTTTTAGCAGACTTTTTGGAAAAGCAATTGTAGCTCTTCCTTCCTTTCTCAGTGAGACATATGTTCCCAAGAAACAGACTTTAAAAAGCTGAGTGGTTGTCAGAAGGCCAGGCAGTGGGGGGTCTTTTTGGTTCCAGGGTTCCTGTGACCCTGGAGATGGGGGTGCCACCCACAATCTCAGGTCCCAAGCTTTCGGCCACCCTCAGTTGAAGCATTTCTGCTTTTCTTGCCACAAAAGAAAATACCATAAAGTATGAACCAGCATCCATGTCTGTTTCTCTGCTCAGTATGCATAAAGTCACTGGACAATCCTGCAAAAAGTGTAGATGTGTCTTTTAAAAACTGTGTTCTACCCCACACCCTAAAAGTGTTATTAGGACACATCAGATGATGGATGTCACTAACCCTGTCCGAGTGAAGCCTGTCCAGATTCCAGTAATAGATGCCCATCTACTGGGAGGTGGAGTGGCAGGGTTTTCATTGGAAAAGCTCACCTTCACAGGGACCGAGAGTCAAAAGAGGCAGCTTAGTCTCGGGTTGGAAGGAGGAGACAGCAGGGCTATCTCGCCTGGTGGTGACTGGGCACTACATTGGATTCTGAGCCTCTTGACAGCCAAGGCACAAAGGGAAATGAGTTGGATTGTGTTGGTTTTCTCTTTTTTTAAATTTATTATTGAGATAAAGCAGATACATGTGTCTAAAAACAGACTTTTTTCATGATAATGGAAAGCATATATCCTATCAATCCTTACATAAAAGGCTTTGGGAAGCCACACATTATAAAACTATTATTTTCTTTACCATGGTTTTGCAAACTACATTTTTAAAAGTTTCTCATTGCTTGTTTTTATAGAACCTACCTTCCGACGTGAAAATATTGGTGGCTAGCCTGGGGGCCATCTAGTTTTTATATAATCCTTACTGCCCAGATACTTGCTGTACAGCCAGAATTTTTTTGACCAAAAAAGAGCTTCAGTGCTATTTGAGCACTAGAATATATATAGGTTGGTACATCAGAGCTTTGCTCCCTAAGGCATGGATTTCAATAGGAACGCATAAAAAGGGCGGTAAAGGAAACTCAGCCCTATTTCCGAGTCCTGCTTCCTGATGGGGCCATTGTTTACTGCGTGACGAGTCAGCCCCGTGCAGAAGTTCTTGTGCAAATGATCAAGTGCTTGTCGTGAATCAGAGTGGCCCGGCACCCTGGGACAGGCTGGCAAGGGAGTATTTGCAGATGTGGCAGCAAAACCTTACACTGTCGGGGCCATTGCTGAAATGTTTTCTGTACAATGACTGCTGATGGGTCCCGAGAGAGCATTCTGACTTTGTAGTAACCACAGATTCTGGACCTCAAAGAGCCCCACGACTCAATGCTATTCCTGGTGTAGACCGAGGCACACCTGGATGACCCCACCCTCTTACGTGGCTCAGTGATAGAGGGGCTGCGCTGTCAGCTTCAGGCCTCTTGCTTCTCCATTTCATCTCAGATATCCCCGTCGCCTAGCGCAATCCTGAACTGCCTTCCAAAATTACTCAGAAGCCTGGAGAGAGAGAAGATCGATGCCTCTGTTTTGAATGAATGGGTTTCATTTATAATTGGTTTAAAAAAAAAAGCAAGTCCTGTCCTGCATGGGTCAACTTGATCAATAGATCGATGGGAACCAAGCTGAGACGAGGCTGCGCCACTTGCTTCGGAAGATAAAGCCGCCCTCGCTGACCCTATGCTCGTCTTCTCTTTCTGTGTTCACAGATTGCCCTACACTCAGTGACTACATGATCCTCAACGTCACCGGTGGCAGTTTTCAAGTATCCTGGCGTTTGAATTCTACGCAGAACCATACTTTCTATGTCCGGGTTTACCGGGGTGAGGCATTGCTCAGGAGCGCCAGGACACGGGGCCTGGCACTGGCGGTGTCTGGGCTGGAGGCTGGAGTGCTCTACAGGGTAAAGACCGGCTACCAGGGGTGTGGGGCAGACATCTCCACCACGCTGACCGTCAAGACTGGTAAGTCCACCAGCCAGAGACCCACGTTAGCTCGCAAGCTTGCCCTCCTCTATCCCAGTCCTGTGTCGTTTTCCTATAACCAGGGCACCAGTAGTCACGGATGTCCCCGCATTTCCTCCATCCCCTCCGAGCTGTCCCACAGTCTGCCCTGCATGGCACTGGCCCGCTGGTACCTTCCTGGGCTCCCTTGCTTCCCTACATCTCGTCCTGTTCAGGGCTCACTCTGCCATGAGAGGGGACGGCATGTGGACTCAGAAGCACCAATAAGGCATCAGCTAGAGGGAAGCAAAGAAATAAAATTGTAATAATGAAGCAGAAGGTGGCAGCTCCTGGCAGGCAGATCAGGACCCTGTGACGCTTACCCTGCGGCGCTGAGGCCGTCTGAGTTCCCTGCCCGAGAGAGGGGCATTGCTGTCGTTTTCACGCCTTGCTGCCACGTGACGTGTGTAGAGCGAATGCAGTGCCCACCATATTTGTGCCGGGAGGAAACTTTTTTCTTTTTGAGACAAGATCTTGCTCTGTCACTCAGGCTGGAGTGCAGTGGTGCGATCACAGCTCACTGCAGCCTCGACCCCTTGCCCTCAAGTGACCTCCCACCTCAGCCTCCCTTGTACGTGGGACCACAGGCACACACCACCATGCCTGGCTAATTATTTAATTTTTCATAAACATGGGGTCTTGCCAGGTTGCTCAGGCTGGTCTCAAACTCCTGGGCTCAAGTGACCCCAGGAGGAAACTCAGGGATCACTTGAGCAGCTCCCTCCCCACCCCACCAACCCGGTGCCCTCAGGAAAAAACCTACATTCCAACATCAGGCACAAATAATTTGGAAGACTCTAGAAGACTCTTGAATTACCAACCTATTCCACATCCCAGCCTTTTCTTTCCTTTTCCATATTATACAAATGCCTTTTTTTTTTTTTTTTTTTTTTTGTAGAGCCTTTTTTAAGCAGCTCAATTTGCTTTAAAGCCTTTGTCTAATTCCACCTTGTCTAATTTCTCCTTGTCATGAGCCTGTGACGCCGGAGGTAGCAGGTGTTACAGTGGCAGCTGATGCCCAGAGCCTCCAGGGAGTCTAATCCCCAGGGCCCTGGACGAGGCCGCCTGTCCACAGGGCTCTGCGATTTGTCGGGGCCTGAGAATCAGAGGACACAAGGGGTGCTCCTCCCTCTTGCTAAGACAGGAGATCCACAGGGGCCCTAACTGGGAAATATACAACATACAACATTGATGGCATTTCTGCGGCCTTAAGTGTGGCGTGCATAGGTGACACACTCTGATGGCCCATAGCTTGCCAGCTGGGAGAGAGCCAGGGTGGGGCACAGCTGTGGGTGGCGGTTAGATAACTGGAGAAGTGTGCAGAATTGTGGCCAGTCTCCTCCTGTGCCCACCGGCTCTTGGGTTGTACATGCTAGGTTTCCTCTTAGTAATGAGACGAATATTCCCATGTCCCATCTTGAACCTTTTTTCCATCTTTGTTTCTGTCCAAAAATAAGGCAACCTCCCTTGTAAGTGAGCAACCTTACCAGTTTGACTGTCACAGAGCATGTTCTTGAGAGGCGGGACTTTCAGAGCTCAATTCTGGGATGTCCCCAGGCAGGTTGGAATCTGTTGGTCACCCTGACGTTGGAGGCCTGAGTAAGGGCCCCATGTGAGTACCCGCTATGCCCTGTGATTTAGAACAGGGCAAAGGAAAGCTGCAGCCACCCCACGGGAAATGACCCTCTGTGTGCTGGTTGGATCCCAGGTCCTGTGGGTATGGCCTGTGTGTGACGATTGTACCTCCTTCCTGGGATACCTCTGCCCTGGACATAAAAGTGTGTGTTCATTCTTTCGTTTCTTACATTTATTTCCCCCAATTAGGATACCTCAATCTAAGATTCATGCCTCACTCTATTAAAAAAAATTCCCCGCCAAAGAATAGGCTTCACAGAAAACATTAACAGAAAAGACTGCGACTTTTGACCACAGGCTGATTTGTTTCACTGTCTGTCTCAGAAGCCCAGGTATTTGAAGTCACAATAAAGATCGTAAACCGAAACTTGACGGAGCAGTTACGTGACCGTAGCAGCGTGGAGTACCAGGACTTTTCTAGACAACTGCTTCACGAGGTAAAGCCACAATGCAGACACAGAAACCTTTTCTTGAGCTCGATTTTGAGCTCAATTTTGAGTGTTTTGAGTGAGGCCATCAAACAGAAGCCATTAATTCCTGCCCAGCTCTTCCTCTGGGATTGTGGCAAAAATACATGTTATTTCAGCTTCAGGGGAGGCCAAACGCAAATCGCACAGTAATTTCTCAAAAGCTTACCCCCTGCTTTCATTTGGTACTTAATCCAGTTACTGGGGCCATCCATCTTTAAAATATGTGCCTTTATTCAAATGATCTACACCACTTAATCCTACTGCTGGGTTTTCTGTGGAAGCTTCTGTCTGAGGCCTCTGTCTTCCAGCTCTGTAGGAGCTTCATTAGCGAAGCATTTACTGACAATCACAGCATCCATTCCTCCCTCGTGGCTAAAGGGAGACATCAGCAGACAGCCAGGGAGAATCGAGCCAGTATGAAGCACCATCTATCCACAGATGGGGCATTGGAGAGAAGAGTGACTTCCTAAGCTGCCAAGAATCACATAAGGTCTGAGGTTTTACCCTCCCTGTAAACTCACAAGTGAGTCTGCCACAGTTTCAGGGATGCTGGCAGAAGACATGAGACTCCTGGGCCAGAGACAAAAGACTGTATTACAGCACAGCAGGCAGCATGCATGTGCTTTTATGCCATTTCCTGCACCGGAGTCCCACAGAGGTGATGCACAGGGGCCCAGGGGAATGAAGCACACAAAGTGGGTCTGCACCTGAGCTGAGGAACCCTGATCCTAGGGAACCTGAATCTTTTATAATGGGTGCAGGCACTTGCTCTGGAAGTCGAAATTATCTGTTACATTGGACAGTAACAAGCCTGCCCTTTGCTCAGGAGGGGGCCACTATCTCTCCCTCCCAAGGCTATTCACTATGCAAACATCCTTGGAAAGATATTCTGGAACAAAAGGGCACTTAGTGCTTCTACTTGCAAGATGTGTAGAAATGCCGCAGAGCCACAGAGGACACTTCCCAACATTTGCCTGCAGGGGAATCCAGTTTTGAATGTTTTCAGATAATTCCCTCTTTTTTAATGTTAACTCATTGTGTGTGCAACTGTGGGGTGGTGGAAAGGTGGAGAACCAGGCTGGTATCTCCCGTGCTTGGGCATGGGTAGTCCTGAGCACCTGGCTCCACACATATGACGTTCGCACCAGTTTCCAGGACACTCAAGAGGGGATTGTTCGTCTGATGCTCCATGACGGGGGGCTTGATTGCAGTGGTCACTGTGAGTCTGCAGCACACACCAGGCCAGGCCTGGCTGTCCCAGGGAAAGCTCAGCTCAGGTGCTGTGAACGGGAGGCTCTCTGCTTGCTCCGAGAGGTCGGTTGCTGGGCGCCTCCTGTTGATTGTAGAGGAGACAAACGGGTCCACGCGCCATCCATCAGTCATGCCTGGAACCCTGCTTAATAGTTGTGAAGACGTGCATGGATGTCTGCCCTGTCTGAATACCTGTTGCCTCTTCTTGGCTAGGTCGAGAGCTCCTTCCCACCGATGGTGTCTGACTTGTACCGAAGTGGGAAACTGAGGATGCAGATCGTGGCTCTCCAGGCGGGAAGCGTGGCCGTGAGGCTCAGGCTCACCGTGCAGGACCCCAGGGTTCCTGTGGGTGTCTCCACGCTGGCCCCCATGCTCCAGCCCCTGCTGGCAAGCACAGTGTTCCAGATTGACCAGGAGGGGACACTCGTGCAAGGTACAGTCTGGCCACCCGCTCTGCTGCCTGCTGCCCTCCAGCTCAGAAGTCCTCTTGGTGACTTTATTTGAGTCAGTCTTTCCTTTATTTCAAAGGGTAAAGAAATGCAAATCCTTATTCTAGCTTCCTCCACCAGAACCAGGGGCTGGGGCAGTAGCCCTGAACAACCAGCCTGCCTGCGTCTCACCAGTCAGCCCAGGACACTGAATGAAACAGGGCTGGAGGGTCCCCTCCGGGAAAGGGGACAGGAGTTCACTGTGTCTGTGGTCAGGGCCCCCCAGCACTTCTGGGCAGCTACGCAATTGCCCACCTGTGGGTCCATTTTTTTTTCTTTCTTTTTTTTGAAACAGAGTTTTGCTCTTGTTACCCAGGCTGGAATGCAATGGCATGATCTCAGCTCACTGCAACCTCCACCTCTTAGGTTCAAGTGATTCTCCTGCCTCAGCCTCCCAAGTAGCTAGAATTGCAGGCGACCACCACCATGCCTGGCTAAGTTTTGTATTTTTAGTAGAGATGTGGTTTCACCCTGTTGGCCAGGATGGTCTCACCATGTTGGCCAGCTCAGGTGACCCACCCGCCTTAGCCTCCCAAAGTTCTGGGATTATAGGTGTGAGCCACTGTGCCCAGCCTCTGTGGGTCTATTTCATTACCCTGTGTGTTATTTCATTTTACTTGGTGTTGCCTTGGAGCAGGAGGTCATGGACAGAGGACAGCTGAAAAGACAGAGAGATAAAGAAAGAGACAGAGAGGCATGGAGACCAGGGCTTTGCCATCCCACAGCAGGCACAAAGCTCTCTCCTCGCTGTGAGGCCATATGCAGTCTCTACATCCACAAGCTCCAGTTTTGGGCTCAATCTGTGGAGTGGGCGTCTCCTGGGGTGCTGGGTCTTGGAGCTCAGCCACATGCTTGCTTGCTGTCCCAAACTTCCCCCACCAGGAGGTGCTGGGAAGAACTGGGGGGGTGGGTTGGGGGATGTCTGTTTTTCAAAGTCGTGCCTGGAAACCTCAGCCTGGGGGTCACTCTGTTCACTTGGCAACCCCTAAGGATGAAGATACTGCAATGGCCCTTGTACCTAGTAAGACCCCACCTAGCTGGGCTGCAGGGTACGGCCTGAGGGTGGGGTCCACAGTGTATGCCCCCAGCAGGGTGCTCAGCATATGACCCCGTGATCCAACCTTCAGAGGGATTCAGCCCAGCCCGTCCTCCATACCTCCCTGCCTCCCTCCTCCTGTCCTCTGGGACCAGGGCTCAGGCGATGCTGGAACCCTGCCAAATGAGAGCTTGGACAGCAGGGATGTCATGGGTTGAATGGTGACCCCTCCAAAAAGCTATGTTCACGTGGAATTTCAGAATGTGACCTTATTTGGAATAAGAGCCTTTGCAAATATGATTAAGGTGAGGATGTCAAGATGAGGCCCTCCTGCTGTTGGATTTGGGGTGGGCCTGAAGTCCAATGACAAGTGTCTTTTTATGAGACAAGAGGTGGAGACACAGATGCAGAGGCCAAGACTGGAGTGATGCAGTCACAAGCTGAGGACTCGTGGAGCCACAAGATAGGACGCCGGAAGAGGCACAGGAAAGCCCCTTTGCTGGAGCCCAGAGGGAGGGCAGCCCGGCTGACACCTTGAGTTTGGACTTCCGGCTTCTGGAATGGCGGGAGTACATCATCTGTGTGGTTTCAGGCCCCCCAGCTGGTGGTGTTCGTGACGGCAGCCACAGGAGGCTCATGTCGCATCCTGAGGACTGGATGCTCTGTCTTAAGTACTCCCATCACCCATTCCCCATGCAGTTCCCATGGCCCCGCAGAAGGCGTTAAGCTCCTTGGGCAGGCTCTTGCCCGGCAGGGTCCCTGCAGGCTCTGGGCTGCTTCCTACTCCTTTCAGAGCTGAGGTGCTGCTTCGGGCCAGTCCCTGAGCTGGGGGTTGGCTGTGTGGCCAGCAATGGTCACGCCTTGGTCTGTGCGTGGCTGGGGAGACAGCCCTGCCTCTGCTGTCTTTTGGCTCCATTACCACTGGTGTCTTCAGGTTCCAGGGCTGGGGGAGCAACCGTGAGCATGGCCCCTACCTGGGGAGGCAGCGTGAGGCTAGAGCCCAGCTTCCAGGGGGATTCCCACCCCTCCCTGTGAGCCCCACCTTCACAGCGAGGACCTGCAGAAGACATTCGATACCACTCTGCAAAAAAACCAAGAAACCAAAACACAAAAAGAGCTCCTTGGAAGAAGAAAAGGCATTTGCGCTGTGGCCCACATGGAAACACTGTCCTTGGCACAACTGGAGCTTCCTTGAGTCATTCAGGAGGGTGCACTGCCCGTGGGTGAGGTGGGCCGCAGCCCGTACAGAGGTCAGGTTGTCATGACCTTACCTTTACCCTTAGGCCATCCGTCCTGGGGCCTGGGGTTTCCTGAGCCAGTCATGGTGAACTGTGTAGGTGGCCATGTGTCCAGTCTTTCCCCAGGAGGGTACGTCCCATGCTGGGAGGCATGGAGGCCGAGCCGCCCCCTGTGCCTATGAGCCGCCCCCTCACAGCGCAGCCAGGCCTCCTGCGCACTGCCTCATAGGAGGCGGCAGAACGGGTTGGAATCCTAGCTCTGACACTCACTATGCGACGCTGCACGGATGACCTCCTCTTTCTGGGGGTCAGGATGCTCCTCTGTGAAATGAGAAGATCTCAGCAACATGCCCCTCCTATGGTGGGGGGGTAAATCAAGGGACAATGCCTGTGTGGGTTTGGCCCAGCGCCTGTGCATGGCCACAGGGCATTTCTGATGTTCCTCCAGCGTTCACGGTAACTCTCTTCCAGGATTAGCTTTCATATCTTGGCTGACAGCTCACCTAGGAAGGTCCCCTAGCATCTCCCTTGGGTTCCCACTGGTCCTTCCTCCTCTCGGGGCTCCTCTCTCTGCCCCTCACATCACTCCTATTCAATCTCTTGCTCCTAACAGCACGGCCCCTGCTCCTCCTCTTCCCCATTCTCAGGAGAGATGCTCATACCGCGCCTGTTTGTCCTAGAGTGAGGGCCATCACTGGGCTTCTACGGGGCACCGCTGTGAGCCCTCTGCACCGACCTCGGCCAGAGGAGCGGGACCCCCGCTGGCATTCTTCTGCATGAGAGGCCGTGTGGGTCTTCTGGGGCCCTGGAATAACACCGCTTCTCCTGGGGCCAGTCAGAGCAGGTTGAGCTGAGCTCCCCAAAGCTTCCAGTTGGCCACCTGCTCCCACCGGCCTCGCCCCTGTGCCAGGCCTTTCCAGCCCCTCTGCAGAGTGGGAGAAGGGCCGTGAACGAGGGTCCTGGCCTGGAGCTGTCTGTCCCCCTTGCCTGCTGGCCAGGCTCACCTACTGCAGACTGCTTCCTTTCCTTAGGCTCGAGAGCACTGCGGTTTGTCCAGCGTCCATTCGCAGTGGCATTAGGCCCAGGTGCTCTGTGCCCTCTTTCTCCCAGTGTGAATCTGACACATGGCCCCAGGACAGTCTGAGCGGCATCACTTCTAGAGAACACCCCGGGCCCTGAATGACAGCTCATGGTCCTACTGAGGAGCCTACGCCTTGCTGGGACAGGGTGGCCCGGGGGGCCAGGGTCTGTACCTGCCCCCAGACCCTCTCCAGCTTGTTGTTCTGGGTGGGGCCAGCTCAGGAGAGGCACCTGGGCTGGGAGCCTCTGGAGCAGCTGCCCCCACCACTCCAGGAGAGGGCTCAGCCCTTGTCCCAGCTGAAGGGCCAGTGGGAGGAGCGTGCAGCATCCTGTCCTGGGCTCCTGCCCCCTCTGTGCCCACGCCTGGCCAGCCCGGGAGGGTGCAGAGGCTCACCGGCAGCTCTTCTGCTCCCACACCTGCCTCTTCTTCTGAACTGCAGGGCCGGCAAGCCTCAAGGCTTAATGCAAGGCTAAATACAGCAGTCAGCATCTTCCTCTGAGCTTGCTTGGGAGCTGTCTGAGGGGACGGGGGAGTGAAGGCTAGGTGAATCACCATGCACCAAAATAGACACCAGGTGCTTGGTGGCTTGAGCCAGTGTTTTGCCTGGTGCCTCTGCTGTCCTCTGTGGACTGCAGCCCAGCCAGCCCACGCTCCAGCCCCAACCCGGAGCACCCCAGGAGAGGTACCTGTAGGCTGGAGGTTGAGTAGCACCCCAGGAAGAGGTGTGGGCTGGCACCAGTGGTGTTCTGATGGCAAGGCAGCCTCTGGGCCATGCCAGCGTGGTGGCACAGCTGTTGTGGCAGCTGTTGTGTTGTTCTCCAGGGAAGCTGCTTCTGTGGAGACAGAAAGCAGCACAACAGGAAAACCATGAAACCCGCCTCTGAGCACTCAGTGGCAGGGTGTTCTTTGCACGCAACTGAACTGGTCCCGCTTCATGGCTTAAATTCCAACTGAGTTGGAGCTTCCCTGGCACTCTGGGCATGGGTTGGTTCCTGGTCACCTCCACCTGCAGCTTTGCAGAAGCACAGAAGGCACTGTCACCATCTAGCAGGGCCCGCCCCGATGACCTCAGCTCAGTCACCCCCATGGGAACTGCATTGTCCTTGTCCCTGCCAACCTTCCCCCAGGCAGGCCCCCCAGTGACATGACTTCCCATGTCTTTGGGGCACAGGAGGAAGTGCACACCCATTGAGACACCTGAGTGGTATAAAATGGCGAGGCAAGTTCATGTTAGACTCAGGTGGACCCCCCTCCCCGGCTCAGTCATTTTTCTGTTTCTTGGTTGAGACACTAAGTATTGGAGAATGTGGGCACATTACAGAGAGGAGAAAGCAGTTCAACTTTTTGGGTGTGGAAACAGAATAAATAAGAGAGGGATAGATGCCCACCTCTGGGTGCTAACATCACCCAAAGGAACCAACATTTCCTAATCTTTGCCCCCAAATTAGCCAACCAATGTGAAGGTAGGCACAGGCAGGCCAGAAGCTGTCACGAGGGTGTTGGACGGATGCCCCACCTCTGCCCCAAAAGTGCCCCCGCTCCAGCCATTCACTGCAAAGATGGACAGGAAGAACTCCTTCCAGTGTGGGTCTGGCTTCTGATCACTCTGGCCATTTTCTCCTGGATCTTGTCTTGTGTCTCCCCCGGCAGACTGGGACGAGTGTGTGGACAGCACGGAGCATGATTGCTCACCGGCTGCCTGGTGCATCAATCTGGAGGGCTCATACACCTGCCAGTGCCGCACAGCCAGGGACGCCATGCCCTCCCGCGCGGGCCGGGTCTGTGAGGGTGTGTATTCCCCCCCTACCTCGTCAACTCTGGGAAGGCCCACTGCTTGAGGATCTGGGGGTGAGACAAGGTCCAATTCTCCATCAGACGCAGTGCTCAGGACCTATGGTAATGTTAGGGGCTCACAGAAATGTTTCATTTCAACTTTTAAAACCAGAAGAGAAATTAATAGAAAGATAGTTAATATACATAAAACAATGAATCCAGCCTGGATGACACTTATCTCTATCCAAATGCCATTATAAAGTGCAATTTTTGATAGATTTTTAAGTGGAGGGGCACAGGGGTCCATGAAGGCCAAGTTCCTTGGGCCCACAGAAGTCACGAGGGGGGCCCCTGAGCTAGACCTGCTGTATCAGCCCCACGTCTTTTCTGTGGGCCAGTTCTGATGGGTGGGTTGGGGATACCTGTGTGCTGAGTTGAGCAGCAGGAGGAGGCCACACGCAGACCTAAAATGCAGTGACTGATTAGCAATGTCCGCCCAGACACGGGCGTGGCAGAGGCACCCAGACACCGGCTTGCCAGCCCCTGAGGAGGCCCGTCTAGCTGGAACAGGCCGAGACCTGTTCCCTGGGAGAATATTCCTCAGCCTCTGCGTGTGCTGACCGCTTCCTAACATCCCACGCTTGACTTCCCCCTGTGTTTCTTATTTGTCTAATGTCCTGCAAGCCGATGGCAGCACCAAGTCCCACACTGAGCACAAATCTGGGGGAAGTTGTCCCATTTTCCCAAAGTCCTGATGGATTAATCTGAGGCTTGTGAGAACCAAGCCCTGCATTCAAGTCGGGCTTGTGTAGCTCCTTGCCAGGTAGATCCCTCACCCTCAGCTTCAGTTTCCGCATTTATCCAGCGGAAATGTGTGACTTGCCTTCAGGGAGCCCCAGGGATTCTGTAAACACTGGCCAGTGAGACATTCCTGAACGCCGGCTGAGCCCGTCTGCCTCCCTTGCCCAGGTCCACGTGTGATGCAGAACTGTCCTGCTGGATGTGGGTGGGATCCGGCAGGCTCTGACAGTGGATGTGTCTTGGCAGGTGACCTGGTGAGCCCCACGGGCGGTGGGCTGTCTGCGGCAACAGGGGTCATGGTCCCAGCTCTTGGCACGGGAATAACAGCCCTCGGCTTAGAGAACTTCACCTTGTCACCCAGCCCTGGGCACCTTCAAGGCACCCCGACAGCAGGCCAGGCCTGGACCCCAGGGCCCCCACCCAGGAGAGGGGGCAGCTGTGTCGTTGGGTATGACAGGAACAACACAGGAAAAGGCGTGGAGCAGGAGGTGCCCAGCACTGCCCCAGGTTTGGGGATGGACCAGGGGAACCAGGCAAACTCCAGCCAGGGGAGCCCCAGCCAGGGGAGCCGCAGCCAGGCAAACCCTAGCCAGGATAGCACCAGCCAGGGTAGCACCAGCCGGGGGAGCACCAGCCAGGCGAGCACCAGCCAGGCGAGCACCAGCCAGGCGAGCCCCAGCCAGGCAAACCCTAGCCAGGATAGCACCAGCCAGGATAGCACCAGCCAGGGGAGCACCAGCCGGGGGAGCACCAGCCAGGCGAGCACCAGCCAGGGGAGCCCCAGCCAGGCGAGTCCCAGCCAGGCGAGCACCAGCCAGGGGAGCACCAGCCAGGGGAGCCCCGGCCACAGGAACACTGTCAGGGTGATAGGCACCACCTCCTCCCCCAAGGCTCCTGGGTCAACCCACAGCTTCCCTCCTGGGGCCACAGATGGCCCACTGGCCCTCCCTGAACAGTTGTTGAGAAACTCCACCATGAAGCCATCCTCCTGGCCTTCCCCTACCAAGGACCCCACTGGCCACGTCATGTGGCATGCCACCCATCCTACCTGGGAAACACTTCTGAATCCTACGTGGCTGCAAAATGAGGACAGTGGACCCTCCGGCTCTGCAGACCTGCCATCGACCCCAACCCTTACACCTCTGAAGAGCCCTGCCTGTGGTGAGTTCCTCCAATGGTGCATGCTGGGGCCTAGGACCAAGAGGGGCCATGCAGCCTCTGTGAGTGTCGGGTGGCAAAGCTCCTGCAGCCATGGAGACGCAGGCTGCTAGCATGGCTCAGGCGGCATCCTCATCTTGTCCATGAGGAAACAGGGGTGTCCAGCAGATGGTTTCTGGTTGAATTAGGTAGGCAGCTTGGTCCTAGCCCTCTCCACCTCATAGGGCTCCCTGTTTGCAGCAGCTGGGGCAGACGTCTGCCTCAGGAGCAGTCTTTGGGCTTACTTGTCACATTAGGTACTGGAGCCCCCTGAGGTGCTGGCCACCCCAGTTGTCCTGCCTCCTAACAGGGCTGTGCCCCAGCCTCCCCAGCCCTGATCCATGTGATGACACCCCACAACAACTCTGCACCCCCAGGAATGCTGCGCGCCCACAGCTGTGCTGCGTCTGCATTGTTCCACCCCCTCGGCTGTTCCGTCACCCTCCCAAGTGTTCTGCAGCCCGGCAGCTGCCCTGCGCACCAACGTGTGCTGCACCCCAACCTTTCTGCACCCCTGGCTTTTCTGTACTCCAGCTGTTCTGAACCTCCCCAGCTGCTCTGTATCTGCCCAGCTGCTTTGTACCTGCCCAGCTGTTCTGTCTCTGTCCAGCTGTTCTGCACCTCCACAGCTGTTCTATATCTCCCCAGCTGTTCTGCACCTCCACAGCTGTTCTGCA
>NW_016107427.1:4431437-4435971 GCF_001604975.1 Cebus imitator | reverse complement strand
CATCTCCCCAGCTGTCCTGCACCTCCACAGCTGTTCTATATCTCCCCAGCTGTTCTGCACCTCCACAGCTGTTCTGCAGCTCCACAGCTGTTCTGCATCTCCACAGCTGTTCTATATCTCCCCAGCTGTTCTGCACCTCCCCAGCTGATCTGCACCTCCACAGCTGTTCTGTATCTCCCCAGTTGCTCTGTATCTTCCCAGCTGCTCTGTGACTCCCCACCTGTTCTGCACCTCCGTAGGTGTTCTGCACCTCCCCAGCTCCTTCATGCACCCTCAGCTGTTCTGCCCCCACAGCTGTTCTGTACTTCCCTAGCTGTTCTTCACCCCAGATGTTTTACACCCTCACAGGTGCTCTGCCTTGTCAGCTTTTCTGCACACCCAGTTGCTTTTTTTACCTCCTAAGTGTTTCGTACCCACTCTGCTCTACACATCCAGGGTTCCTGCACCCCCTTAGCTGTTTTGCACCCCTTGTCCGACTGTAACCCCCAGCAGTTCCATGTTACCTGTAGAATATTTAGCCATCACCAAGCCCCCAGGTGACATCTCGGGAGATTCACAGCAGATGAGTGCAGGAACTGGGTCTTGGCCATGACAATCCTGTGAGCTTGCAGAGACAGCCTGCTTCTAGATTTCTCCCAAATGAACTGTTAAAAGTGATCTTCATCAGGGCATTTCCTCTGCTAAGCAGTATAGGCTCCAAGACTAAATTCTTAAGCCCATGTAAGTCAGTATCATCAAGGGACCTGGGGTCTTCCTGTAAGAATGGCTCTCTAGCCAGCATTGTCACCAATCCTGACCCTTAGGTGGACCCTGGGTAAATCCACCCAAGGGTCAAGAATGGACAGTCCATCGGAGAAGTCACCAAGAACCTTCTCAAGAGGACTTCATTTTGGGGAATCCAGGGGCCTCAGGGATGTATATGAACCATCTGCTGAAAGAAAACAAAACCAGAAGCCATGTGCTATCATCCTGACGAGGGGCAGGGGTGCAGTCCCAGGAAGCCCAGGCTCGGGGGCTTTGTACAGGATCCTAATCACCCACCACAGGACTTGCCTTGGCGGTCATCACCTGCAAATCACCCATGTCCCCATGGTGATGAATTGGATTTTTGGTACTGGGGGAGGCTTCTTTTCTCCTTTCTCCTCGGAATGGCTTGGTTTTAATTTTGGTGTTTACATTGCACTTCCCAGTTCCCGTCTCCATTGGGAGGATCGTGGTCTCCAATGTGACCAGCACAGGCTTCCACCTGGCATGGGAGGTGGGTCTCGCTCTGGGCTCTGCCTTCCAGCTCACTCTGACTTCTGCATGGAGCCCCACTGTGGTCCTAGAGACCTGGAACACGAGTGTGACCCTGTCAGGGCTGGAGCCTGGAGTCTTGCACCTGGTGGAGATCGTGGCCAAAGCATGCGGGAAAGAAGGAGCCAGAGCTCGTCTGAAAGTGAGGACAGGTAATGAGCTTCCATTTGTTTTTAAAGAGAGGAATAAAAGGTCTGAAAAAGACTTTCAGTGGGTTAAGGCTTAAGATATCTGGATTTGTTCATGGGCTGCTAGCTGTCATTGTTCCTCTCAGCTTAGGGATATCCGGCCAGCTTCATCCTCAGCAGGCATGCAGCAACATCCAGGTAGGAGGCAGCTTATTCAGGAAAAGGCATTAGGCAGCCTTCAGGAACAGGCAGAGGGCTGCAGGCTCACCCGTGTCCTCGTGGGGATGCAGCACAGAAGACACGTGCGGTGCCCGTCTGTTGAGCTGCACCCATTCCCTCTGAGCTCAACAGTCTCACAGGACTTGGCTTTCAGGGAAGACATCAACAGATAATCAACAGGCACAGAGATGATCTGTGAGCAGCCTGCTGGAGCCGGAGCCCAGGGCCACAAAATAAAGAACTGAGCAATAATGAATCCAACAGAGACTGCTGCATTGGAGCTGAGCAGTGACAATGTTACATGTATTTGGATGAAATTCCTATTTTTTCCATTAGCATTGCCACGTGGGTACCTTTCCTGAATAGTCAAGGCTGTGCCTGAGGTTGCAGGTCGGTTCTCACACCATCGGCAGCTTCCCAAGCTTGGCAGCAGTGATCTGTGCAGTGGGGTGCACACTCCTGAGGGAGGTATAAGATGGCCCATTGGGATGCAGTAATAAGAGTTTAGAACGTCTATGTATGTGCTTTAAAGCACTGGTCAGCCCTGGCCTGGGAAGTTATACAACAGATGGAGTGCATGGCGTTCATCGTGCAAGTTCACGGCCAGCCAGAGAGGAGGGAGATCAGTGCTGGCTGGGTGGTCAGGCACCGTGGCCCTGGCGTCTGAGAGCCGGAGCTGGGCCTCCGAAGGTCTCAGCTGCTCTGGAAGGGACAGGCTGCACGTGGGACCCCGAGCCTGCAGACACGTCTACACCTGCTCTCACCTGTGCGCCTGCCCTGCTGCTGATGGCTTTCAGACTGGGCTGCCCATGCCAGCTGTGGAGACTGAAGCAGAGGCCCTCAGGGGCAGCAACAGCAATGATGTCAAGGACGTAGAGTTCGGGGTTGGCCCAGGAATGCATAGCAGAATGGCTCTGTGGTTTGTCTTGAGCCTGAGTGAGAAACTCTGGGGAGATACACTCTAAGTCCCTGAGAGGAGAGCTGTGTCTTTCTCCTTCACTGTCTAGAATGCCTCTGGCACATGGCAGGTGCTTTGCAAATATCTAGAGGGACTGACTGAACACTGGCGTGGCTGTCATGCCAAGGCCAGGATGGGGTGGCGATGTTATGTGCCACATACTCCTAGAAACCCTCCATGGAGGGAAAAGATTCAGATGGAACAGGTGATACCAAAACAGGTATTGCCCATAGACCAGGGGAGGTGGGGCTGCTGGGGGAGGAAAAAGGGCTGGCTCTAAACAAGGCCCCTGGGCACCCTGTGGCCATATGAGCTCTGAGCAGAGACCTGGCGAGGGTCCTGAGTCCTGGTGTACCCGGGACAGCCCGGTTTGCACCTGTGGCCCTGGCAAAGTTATTTAATGGTGCCTCCACGTGCTCTAAGTCACGCCAGCTTGCTGGTAAATTGTTTGAACACCTCGGCATGGGTAACGGCAGCAAGGAAGGAAGGCTGAGTGTGTGTTGTGGAGAGAGTTGCAGATGCTGAGCTGGCTCTGGAAGGTTCTTCCACTGGGCTCAGGCTTTGTCCTGTGTCCTCCTGAATCTGATGGGCTGTCTCCCCGGGCCCCTGGCACTATTCCCTCCTTCTAGAGCACAGCCAGCCTTGGTGTGATGCTCTTCCCGGACGTGAGAATACGCTTTTTAAGACTGAAATGACAGTCTGTTATCGAATACATCGCCAATTCCAAATGTGCTTACCCTCCATCCTGCAGCGGCCCGGAAGCTCACTGGAAAGGTCAGAATCGCAAATATCGAGTACTCAGAATCCTTTGGTAACGCAAGCAGCCAGGAGTATCGACATTTCCTAGAACTGTTCTTCGCGACGGTGAGTTGGCGATATCAGCCCTTAATTCCTTTCAGGAGGGAAGGGGTGGAAGGCTGATTGAATTCTAGGCCAGGTGCCGTGGCTCATGTCTGTAATCCTAGCACTTTGGGAGGCAGAGGCGGCGTATTGCCTGAGCTCAGGGGCTCGAGACAAGCCCGGGCAACATGGCAAAACCCCATCTCCACCAAAAAAATACAAAAATTAGCCAGTCCTGGTGGCACATGCCTATGATTCCAGCTACTCAGGAGGCTAAGACAGGAGAATCTCTCGAACCTGGGAGGCAGAGGTTGTAGTAAGCTGAGATCGTGCCACCGCACTCCAGCCTGTACAACAGAGCGAGACCCTGTCTGAAAAAAAAAAAAGAATTCTAGTTTCATCCAACTAGGACTTTGACTTGTAGGTCCTATGAACTCCTCATTTCTGAAGGAAGCCAGGACTTTAAACTCTGGCCTGGCTCTCTGAGTGTTCCTGGGCCCTCCCTGGCAAAGACACAGTCAGCAGACACGACCCTTCCTCTGCCACATCCTTGCTTCACATGGTTTTCTGTCCAGTGAAACCTGTTTGTCAGTTGTAGAACTTATGAAGCAGAAAGTCCATCCTTGTTTTTTTTTTTTTAAAGCCTTTAAAAAATGAGGTCTATTTCATAGGCCATAAAATCTTCACTTTTAAACTGTAGAGTTCAGGAGTTTAGATTGTTTTGCAAAATTGTGCAGCTATCACCACTATCTAATTCCAGAACATTTTTGTCACCCAAAAAGAAACCTCACACCCATTAGAAGTTACTCCCAGCTGGGCACGTGGCTCACACCTGTAATCCAAGCAATTTGGAAGGCTAAGGCAGGTGGATCACCTGAGGTCAGGCATTCGAGATCAGCCTGACCAACATGACGAAACCCCATCTCTACTAAAAATACAAAAATTAGCCGGGCATGGTGGCACACGCGTGTAATCCCAGCTACTTAGGAGGCTGAGGCAGAAGAATTGCTTGAACTCGGGAGGCAGAGGTTGTAGTGAGCTGAGATCTCACCATTGCACTCCAGCCTGGGCAACAGAGCAAGACTCCATCTCA
>NW_016107427.1:4414419-4431422 GCF_001604975.1 Cebus imitator | reverse complement strand
TCTAGCCCCTGGTAACCACGAATCTGCTTTCTATCTCTATGGATATGCCCGCTGTGAACATTTCAAAGAAATAGAACTGTGCAATATGTGACTTTTGTGTCTGGCTTCTTTCAGCTAAAATGAGGTTTTCGGGTGTCATCCATGTGGCAGCATGTGTCAGCACTATTTATGTATTTATTTTTTTGAGATGGAGTTTCGCTGTAGTTGCCTAGGCTGGAGTGCAATGGTGTGATCTCGGCTCACCACAACCTCTGCCTCCCAGGTTCAAGCGATTCTCCTGCATTCCTTCTTATGGCTAGGGCTCAACCTTGTCGTGCAGACTCATCCATTGATTCACTGACAGGCACTGGGTGGCTCCCCCATTCTGTTATAAATAGTACTGCAGGGCCTGGCGGGGTGGCTCACACCTGTAATCTCAGCACTTTGGGAGGCCAAGGTGGGCGGATCACCTGAGGTCAGGAGTTCAAGACCAGCCTGACCAACATGGAGAAACCCCATCTCTACCAAAAATACAAAATTAGCCGGGTGTGGTGGTACATGCCTGTAATCCCAGCTACTCGGGAGGCTGAGGCAGGAGAATCAGTTGAACCCCAGAGGCGGAGGTTGCGGTGAGCTGAGATCGTGCCATTGCACTCCAGCCTGGGCAACAAGAGCGAAATGCTGTTTAAATTAAATAAAATAAATAAATATTGCTGCAATGTCCTTCCTCAACAAAAGTTCTTTTCCTGCTCTTTCCTGCATCCTTCCCTGCCATCCCCTCAGCATTCTCTGGTAGTCTACCTGTTACCATTTAGTGACATGCATTCTTATGGACTTTTTGAGGTATAGGGAGTGCCCTTGTCATAATCTAGTGATTTCATTTGCCTGAAATCTCACATTGTAGCTTTCCCGGAGTCTGGGAGTTTAAGACTCAGCATAGAGAGGGTTTGACACTGCCACCTAGTGGTCTGCTGTGGTAACATCATAGCAGGGCTGGAACCCCCAGCGCTTCACCCATGGACGAAAAGATCCCGCCGCCTTCCGGAACAGTCCCCGTGGGTTAGCTCATTCCCAGCTCCCGGTGCGTGTATTCAAGAGTTGTTGACAGTTTGACTAATAATATGGTTTGATTAATAATGTGGTTTGATTGATAAGGTTGAATAGTAATTACAATATTAAACAACAAACGCTGAATCCTTCCACTTGGTTCTAGTGGTCAAATGCGGTGGCTGCATTTCCTTCCCGAGTTTCTTGATTAATGTTTCCTCTTTGAGCCATTTCCTCCTTTGCCCATTTTTTGGGGATGCTGTTTTTCTGTTCGCCTAGAATTTCAGGACAGCAAATAATTATACAACTTAATCACAGAAGTAGGATGTTAAGAGATATTTCGGGGTTTCACTTGCTGGTAACCGCAGACGTGGATGTCCAGGAGGTGCTGTCTGCGTGCCTCAGCTCCTGGTTCTGCACCACTTCCTAGCAAGGGGCCTGGAACTTTGCTTAGAGGTTGGCTTGAAATGCAGCTGAAAGTGACTTTAGTCCAAGACTATGACAGACTCCCCTGAGAGAAAAAGAGAGGGAAGCAATGATTGTGAAGATGGTCATGCAAACAGTCATCTGCCCGTGCCAACCAAGGGCAGCTGGGGTCTCCCTGGGGTCCAAAGTCTCTGAGAGGGACGATGGATCTGTTCCCCTTGATGACTCAGAGGCGGGGAGGTGAGTCCATGACCCGGGCCTTGGGCCACCGCACCTGTGAGGACAACCCCTGGAGGAACACTTTCCATGGGAGATTTGCACTGTGGATGATTGATGCTCATTACAAGACTGTTTGCCTTTCTGGGTGCTTTGACCATGATGGGTCAGCACGGAATCATAGTGTCTGGTGTGTGACTCTGTGGGAAGAGACAGAGTAGAAAGCAGGCCGTTCAGGGGCAGGAACCCACTGTCCTAATAGGGATGGTGGAAATGCTCATGGGAAGCAGTCTGGGGACAGGCAGAGAGGGAGGATGAAAGGGGGCATGTTCTGCAGTGCCAGGAGCAAAGGGGCTGTTCCAGAGAAAGCAGCGGAGGTGGCCTCCCTCCCCAGAACCCCACACTCAGCCCTCTGCCCCCTATGGCTGCAAACCAGGAGTATGAGGTTCTAAAACCCCTTGTGAGCCCCCAGCAAATTTTAACCCCATGAAGAAGGGTCTCTGCCTGTGCCCCAAGTCCCATCCTCTACTCACAGGTGTCTTTCTGAAGCCGTTTGCTGATTTAGGGGGAGCTCTTCTCATGTTACAGACATTCCCAGGCATTTGTGCTGAGCTTGAAAACATGGCAGACGGGAAAGGGCCCTGAACCAACCTGTGGCTTTGACCTTTGTGCCACGGGGCAGCCCAGCTGCTGGACAGACTCCCAGGAGAAGCCGCCTTGGGACAGGTACCTGTTTTCTCTCCGTGTGGAGATCCCCTCACATGGCCTCTTCCCCCACAGGTGTGGGGCTCCCTGCCAGCTGCCCTGCGTCAGCACGTGGAGGCTGGCAGGGTCAGGATGGAAGTCACTGGTGTCACCAATGGCAGTGTCATGGTGGAGTTTCACTTGCTGATCATCGCAGACCTGGATGTCTGGGAGGTGTCCTCTGCATTCCTCAGCGCCTTCCAGACCGCGCCTCTGCTGGAGGTGATCAGAGGAGACACCTTCATACAGGGTACAGGAGGCTGGGATGGCACCTCTCCCATGTTCCTGAACCAGCGGTAGCCACTACCCTGCACTTCTGAAAGATGCTGTGTGGTGACCCTTCCTCCCCCGGAATTAGATGAACATGTGAAATAGAGGGACCTCTCTGTCCCTCCCTCTTATTGTGACGATAATGTTTTGAAGGTTGAAGTGTTGAAAACATCTTCAGGTGAATCTGCAGATTCCTGGGGATGCTGTCTTCTTTCTGCCGCTCCTCGGCCACCCGTTTCCATGGGCAGAAGGCAGACGTGTCCCTCTCTGCAGCCAGACTTTTTCCCAAGCATGGTTCCCAGGGAGATCCCAGTAAAAATAATTAACAAGAAAAGCAGGGAGAAAAAGACAATGTAGATTCTTTTTTCTGATCATACTTGAACATAAATGATGAGTGGCTTATAGATACATGTATCAGAAACCAAAGGCCTTTTAAAAATTGAAGATGAATATCTTTTTGATGTTTAGAATAAGAAGGACTTCCTAAAGAAAATATGATTTTCGAGGAAAAGGATGAGATACTGACTACATGCAGGGATAAATCAAAATAAAGGCACAATTTTAAAGCAAAGTAAACAAAAAAACTTTCAATCATTTGATGACGTATGGGTATCCCAAATATATAGAGAGATCATACAAATAGATGATAAATGCTAAGATCCTGGTGGATAAATGCACGAAAGAGCTTCACAGATGAAGCGTAAAAGAAGAAACACCAATGGCTAACACGGACGTGGTGACCAAAGGCTTCCCCATTAAAACGCATTGCACTTTTTGCCCATCAAACTGCAAAAAAGGTCTTTTTTTCCCCTGGTGAAAGTGTAGTGAGGCAGGTGTTTACACAGATGACGGGGGAGGAGGATGTGCTCACGCTTCCTGGGAACGAATTTGGTGATATAAGCCAAGTGCTTTCAAAGTGGCCATCCACTTTGATTCTGAAACATCACCTCTAATGACTCTGTCCTAATGAATTTAGTCTCAGTTTGGACTGTAATTTAAATACAAAGATGTTCATTTTCAGCGTTACTTTAAAAGCCAAAGAGTTGGAAATCACCAGCTGGTCTAGTAACTGAGAAGGTGCTGAGTTACCGCATGTCCCTGCCCCAGATTGTTGTGCAGACATGGGAATCAAGGCTTGTGGATTCACATGCTGCTAGTTGGTGGCAGAGGCAAGCTGTGCTTTCAGGGCGTGCCTGCATTTTAAAGGGCCAGAAGGAAGCAGGCCCACATGCCAACACGCCCCTGGCCATGCTTTTCTGGTTCTTATCCATGTTCTGCAGTAAACCTGTTTTGCTGTCAGCAACTGAGCCTTACGGTGAAGGACAGCCAGCCTGAGGGCCTTTTGCCCAGGGTTGGGCTTACAGCCTGGGTGCCTTGGGCTCCACCAAGGTGGGTCTCGGGGCCTGGGTATCTCCTGGTCACTCCCTGGAACTGAAGGGATGGCTCTGCTCTGCCCAGATGCCCACCCCCCACCCCAGCCTTGGGCCAGACTCCTCCTTCCAGAACAGCCCTGCAGACATCCCTAGCCCGCTCCCAGCCCCAGCAGCAGGAAGCCTCCTGTACTCTTCCAGAATTGGCAAGCTTCACTGTGGACTGCTCGGGCTGGAGTTTCCAGCTTTGTCTGTGAGATGCACAGCACCCCCCTACCCCCCACCGTTGCCCCCAAGAGGCGGCTGGGAGCCTGCAAGCCCCCAGGGGTGTTCTTGAGTTTTGTGTTCTAAATGTTGTGCAGATTACGATGAGTGTGAAAGGGAGGAGGATGACTGTTCGCCGGGGACCGCCTGCCGGAACACCCTCGGGTCTTTCACGTGCAGCTGCGAGGGAGGAGCCCCCGACTTCTCTGTACAATATCCGGAGAGACCCTGTGAAGGTAATGTCATCATTTTTTTCTGGAACACTGTCTCATCATTGGGTTTTTTAAGGACGTTCACGTGCAAAGGGCTTCTTGTCCCTATGAGGTCGTATTTTTATGTCCTGGGCAAGTTTGCTGTGTGTGTGAGATGTTGGCACACGTGTGTGTGTGACGTATGTGTATATGTGTGTGTGCACGTGTGTGCATGTTCTTTCCCATTCTTTCATACGTGTCCAGGCTTTTGGGCGGTGCCTTATCTCTCCAAGTTCTAGCTCTGATATCCATGAAGAGAAAGTGCATACATACATGAGGTGTGAACGTACAGATGCTGAACGACTGACTTGTGAAACACGCAGCCGTGGACAAGCGACAAGGGGAATGTTTCCTCTCTGCCACTCTTTCCAGCCAGCACTTTTCCTGTTAAGAGGGGCCTTAGTGGATTTAGTGTGTATATGTGCTGTGTGTGTGTATATGTGTGTGTGTGAGTGTGTGCATGTGTGTGTGCATGCACTGTGTGTGTGCATGTGTGTGTGTATGCACTGTGGGTGTGCATGTGTGTATGTGCATATGTGTGTGTGCATGTGTGTGCATGCATGTGTGTGCATGTGTACGTGGTGTGTGTATGTGTACGTGGTGTGTGTGCACGTGTGTGTGTGGTTGTGGCTGGAACATGCAGTTCCCATGTGTGGCTGCTGCAGAGTGCAGGGCAGCTCCACTCTGCTCCTTACTCCCTCCCCTCCACGCCAACCCCAAACACAGAGCCACTCTTTGCGTGTTCCTCTTTGTGCCTTGCAGGTGACTCTGCTGGCAACGAGAGCACCACCAGCCCGGAGAGGCCCCTCACCGCAGCAGGGACCAAGGCTGCCTTTGTGCAAGGCACCAGCCCCACCCCCCAGGGCCTGCCCCAACAGCTGAACCTGACCGCAGCAGTCAGGGTGCTCTGTGAGATCGAAAAGGTGGTTGTCGCCATCCAGAAGCGCTTCCTGCAGCAGGAATCCATCCCTGAGTCCTCGCTGTATCTGAGCCACCCCTCCTGCAATGTGAGCCACAGCAATAGCACACATGTGCTCCTGGAGGCCGGCTGGAGCGAGTGTGGGACCGTCATGCAGAGCGTAAGGCCAGCAGAGCCAGGCTTAGGACACACGCTCGGGCGCAGGGCTCAGGATGCATGCCAGGGCACAAAGGGCCCTAGGTCATATGGGCCTTGATATGGGGGGGCCAGACAAGACTCTGCACTCCGAGGGGAACCCAGCGAGGGGGGTCAGGACAGGGCTGAGTTCTCAACCAGAGACCAGGCTGCACCCCAGAAGCAGAAGGGAGATGTGAGTCCACCCAGCAGGGACTCTGGTGCAAAGTGCCTGGGGCAGGCTTCAGAATCAGGGCTTAAAACTCCTCCCTGCACAGACAGGATGGAGAGCCAGGGGACCAGAAGAGGCAGGAAAGCCAAGCAGTCGTGTGTGGATATGAGTGTGTGGGTGCTCGGCGGGGTCCATGGGAGTTTAGGGTCAAAGCTGCCCTAACTGGGAGAAGCAGCCCCGTCCCTGTGGCTCTGCTTCTCGAGGTGCCTTGGGGGGGCGCTGCTTCAGGTTGGGGCTCTGGACACACCCCTTAGTGGGGACAGGGTGGCCTCTGGCACTGGGCGGGGCAAAGCTGGCAGATGAAACCCAGAGCCTGCTCCCTCGGGCATGGGGCGTCAATGTCTGCGAGCTGACAAGGTAGGAATGTGGTGGCGGGGTGTCCTCAGCAGGAGGCTGGGACGTGGACCTTGGGGCTATGTAAGGGGCTAGCCCTGGGGAGCAGAGGCCAGAAAGTCCCAGAGGCCGAGAGACGAAGTGGGGAGGTGGGGACGTCAGGTGACTCCACGGTGTGGAGCCCGCTTGGAGCCTGGAGCTGGGACTGAGGGTGGCCAGGAAGCTGAGGGACTCAGGTGGACGGTCCGAGGCTGCCACAGAACACGAGCCTGCCTGGGAGGCACAGCTCACTCTGCTGAGTTCATTCCACTCCCTCGGGGGCTCCTCAGACCCTCCCTGGGCTGAAGGAGGGACCTGTACCATTTCAACAGCTATAAAACGTTCCCTACCCCCTCAGCCCCTCAACCTGTACAACTTAAGGAGAACTGCCCGGGGTTAGTTTTTACTCCCTTAAAGATTCTTAGATGCCTACCAGGAGGCCAGGCAGTGGCAGCCCCGAGGGCTGTCTGCAGGGGGGATGGGCAGTGGTCCGTGGCTACTGTGGCTTCTCGGCAGCTTCTGTGGTGTGGGAGGCCTGGGGTGAGAGGTGTATGTGGCCCAGGTTGCTACGGCATCCTCAAGCCTACACAGGGCTTCTGCAGGGCTGTGGGGCCAGGTGGAGGGGCCAAGGGTAGAGGACGGCCTGCCTGTTGCTCAGAGCACCCCTGTACCCCCACGGCTCCAGTGGAGGGGCAGTGCATCCCAGGGCTGGGGCTCTGCAGCCAGCAGCTACCTCTGTGTTTCTCTGAGCCACACCTGGCTTGATTATTAAGTGCAGCAGGGTTTGGGGCATGTAGAAAGAAAGGGAAATGTGTCTCTGATGAGTCACCCAGGCCCTGGAATCCACGGGAGCTCTAGGAGGTTTCTGACACTTGTCAGAAACCAAGTTTCCCAGAAAGGCTTATTTGTGCAACTGCCACGAAATCCACACAGGCTCAGGTTCTGCCCCCTCGGGTCAACAGGGAATCAGCAGAGTTCGACCCTTGGCTCTCTTAGGCAATTTATGGTTGGGAGAATCGCCAGGGTCTCGATGCTTCTGGCAAGAGGCTTTAGAAAAGACCCCTACCCCCGTCCACCCCAGCACCTAGAGCCATGGTCCACAGCAGGGCATGGGGAGCTGGCTGGGGCCTGGGAACTCCTTACACCCTGTTTTGTGATCAGAACGTGACGAGCACGGTGGTGAGGACCACGCTGAGGAACGACTTGCCCCCAGAGGGCATCATCCACTACCTGAAGATCCTGAGCCCCATCTATTGCGCCTTTCAGAACGACCTGCTGATATCCTCCGGCTTCACCCCAGAGTGGGGGTAAGGGAGAAGCGCCCCTGCTGCTCCACGCCACGTGCCTCTAGAGCACCTGCCCTTTGAGAGTTCTTTAGGTTTCAACCACTTAAGGACCCTTCCTTGAGACGGAATATGCAAACAGGCATGGCCGGGCTGCATTGGCAGGTGCCGGCTCCCCAGCCTTCACTCCCACTTTCCACTCAGGGCCAGCTGGAGAAGGCCAAGTATGTCCCCTGGCCAATCCCATCAGATGGCCCCACTTGCGGTGAGCCACCGGCGGGCCCCCACCCACAGCCTGCATCAGGCACCACTTTTTCACCTGCCACCTCCGCCATCAGAAGTGAGGGAGGCAGCCCCTGGACCAGCCCACCCTCAGGAAGCAGCCTCCATGTGCTCTCCTTTGGGGCTGGTGGGTCTTCTGGTTCATTCGCACGCAGAATGGACCTGCACGTTGGGGGAGAAGTGCGAACGAGAGGGGCCGTGATAATGCGCCTCCGGAAACGCACCTCCTGCAAGCTGCTCCCTCTTGCAGGGTTTACACCGTCATCGAGGACCTCCACGGCACTGGGAATTTTGTTACCGAAATGCAGTTGTTTATTGGAGACTCTCCCATACCTCAGAATTATAGTGTGTCTGCCAGCGATGACGTCAAGATCGAAGTGGGGCTCTACGGGCAGAAAAGCAACCTCAAGGTGGTCCTGATGGAGTGCTGGGCAACCCCATCCAGCAACGCCCGGGACCCGGTCACCTTCAGCTTCATTAGCAACAGGTAGGGCTCAGGAGCACAAGAACTCCCATCCAGCAATGCTGGAGCTTCATTACCAATAGGTAGAGCTCAGGAGCACAGGCACCCCCATCCAGCAATGCCCCATCCAGCATTACCAGCAGGTAGGATTCTGGAGTGCAGGTGCCCTTGTTCAGCAATGCCCAGGGCTTTGTTACTAACAGGTAGGGCTCCGGAGTCCAGACACCCCCATCCAGCAACGTTTCATTAACAACAGGTGGGGCTCGTGTGGGCACTGCTATTGCCTGGCCTGGCTGTGTGGCCGGCTCTGAGCTCTGTGGGATTTCTAGGCAAGTGCTGTCAAGTACCTGCGTTTTGGGGAATAAATGAGGCGGCCTGTCCTCGACTCCCCCGGAGCCTGTGGGATCTGTGAGCATCTTCAGATGCAGTCGTGAGTAAGCTCATCTGAGAAGGACAGTGTGGCTTGCTGACAACAGTCTCATTTCCTGTCTTCTCAGCTGCCCCGTGCCCAACACATACACCCATGTGATTGAGAACGGCAACTCCAGCAAGGCCCAGTTCAAGCTGAGGATCTTCTCCTTCATCCACAACTCCGTCGTCTACCTGCACTGCAAACTCCGCATCTGCGTGGACTCCCCCGGGGCCACCTGCAAAATCGTAAGTGTTTTTCTGATTTTCTAAACATTTGGTTGGATTCGTGTTCCTGACTGTTACAACGAAAGGCTCTGTTAATAAAAGCCTGGGGCTCCAGTGGCCGGGGTGCTGGCGTCTGGGAGAAGCCGCTGTGCTCGTCCTGCAGACTCCGTGTCTGAAATGGTATGTCCACAGCAGGCAGCCCTTGGGTGGAGGACCCATATGAATTGGTGGCATTTCCCATTTCTCAGTGACTGGCTAAGTCCCTCTTGAGGTTATCATGTTCAACCGACTGTTACATCGGCACTGCCTTGCCATGCTACCTAGTGCTTCTAAGGTGATTATACATATAAAAATGTCTCTTTAACATTGATGGAACATACCAAATATCAGCCACTCTCTTATTTAATGAAGTTTTTTTTCCCTTTCCTTTGTTCAACATTCACACAGGGGTAATTTTACCTTCCTGTGTCCTTAGGCTTTTGAATTTGAAATATGCTTTGTAATCCTGAGGTTTGAAAGCTGTTCTTTGTACCACAGACAAGTCCATGAGGTGGCTACCTGCTGGCCACTGTTGTCTGAGGCAGAGGACAGCTTAGAGTGCTCCAGAGCCTTTTGCTCAGTGACTGAAGGAGTCTCTCTCCTCGGAGGGTGTGCTTGTTTCTGTGCTCAACTGAGCATGCGTCGCAGAACGCAGCTGTTTTCCTAGGTGACCAAGCTCTGAGCGCCTGCAGGATGTGGAGAGGAAAGACACACAGGAAGGCTGATTCAGTTCATGTCCGTTTTGCTCAAACAGTAGATCTTCCTGAGCAATGAGACAGAAGGAACCTCAGGTCCTAATGGCAGCAGGCTGAAGGCCACACACGAGGAGCATGCCCCTAGTTCCTTCGAAGCCTCAGAGATGACAGGAGCACTGACAGCCACTGCCAGGATTTGTCTCTGTAGGGAGTGGCTGGCTCTCAAGTTCTTTACAATAACAGCGCTGCACACGGTGTTTTCTCCCAAGCTCCTTTAGGATGGATAGTGTATGAGCTTTCCAGGCTGCTGTAAGAATGTGCCACAAACTGAGTGGCATAAGCAGTGGACATTTATTGTTGGAAACAGATGCTCGGAGCCGCAAAGAAAAATCAGCACTGAGACAAAGGATCTTTCAGCAACACAATTTTTACTTCCTGGACTGCAGGAAGGGTACCCTCACTAGCCATTGTGCCATGAGAGTACAATGAACAAAGGAAAACAGACAAATTTATCCCTTGTGCATTTGGGGTTGTCCTTACTGCTGAGTCTGATCTTTGTTGGCTGGAGCCAGACCTTACAATCTAAACTAAAACCTGATTGGCTAACAACTTAAAACTTTTCTAAACAGGTAAAATTAGTGGGGAGCTGGGACATGCCTGTGAGCACGTCCAGCACAGATATCTTGGTTGAAGCACAAGGACATAGAAAGTACTATGTGCCAATAAGCATGGCATGTCTAACAGCTGCGTAGGATAGGGCTTCACAAAGTTATTAGCACACTTATAATTTAACAAGAAAAGAAACTTTACAAAGGAGCTTTTCTACTTCCCACACTTATTGTCTCAGTTCTGGAGGCAGGAAGTCCAAGATGGAGGTGTCAGCCAGGCTGGTTCCCTCTGAGAGTTATGAAGGAAGGATCTGTCCCAGGGCTCTCTCCCAGCCTCTGGTGGCCGGGGGCGTTCCTTGGCTGGTAGATGGCATTTTCACTGTCTCTTTGCTTCGTCTTCCCTCGGCACACATCTGTGTCTGTGTCCAAATTTCCCCTTTGTATAAGGACACCAGCCATAGTGGATCAGGGCCCACCCTGCGGCCCTCAGCTTGATTATCTGTTTCCAAATAAGGTCACATTCACAGGTGCTGGGGTTTAGGACTTCAATCCCTTTTTGGAGGATATGTTGCCACCCATCTCAGGCATACAGTGAGCAGATCCCACAGTGTCACTGAGCCAGGCAGCCTTTTTTGTAAGGCCAAGATGTAAAGAGGAGCAAATGGCTGCCGCAGCCTTTGGAAAACACAGAGGGACTCTGAGGCCTGTGACCCAGACACAGTCCTCAAGGGATCCAAGGAACCAGCTCTAGGAACCAAAAGCAGCTCAAGGGGTCTGCTCCAGCCTGCTGCTCTTGCAGACCTCACCTCCTTCCCCACTGATACCTGGGCCTGCCTCTTGTAACAGCGGGCCCCCCCACCCTGGTCTCACCAGGTCACCCACTCTTCTGGCTAAACTTAGCCCCCTTGCCTTGCAGCTTTCAGCAGGATAAAATCATATGAATCAGATGATCATCCTTGATCGTGAGCTACATTCTCATAAATGTTGTTCAACTAATTTGATGTTTCTCTCCTTGGAAAAAAAACCCCCAGAATTGCAATAACTTTCGGTTGCTGAAAAATAGTGAAACCTCTGCTACACACCAGATGTCCTGGGGACCCCTCATTCGGTCTGAAGGTGAGTTGATGACTTGGTTTAGTCAACTAAGGAAAAGATGCAGCCAATTCCTTTTCACCAGTGTGTATACAGAAAAGCAACTGTTTTGAAATGTGGAACTCTTGAGAGGCTTCTGAAAGGCTTATAATAATAGAAACACTAATAGTTAATGTTCACTGAGAGCTGCTATGTGTCAGCATGGCGCTAAGTTCTTCACATGCAGAATGTAACATGCTCCCCTCAGCAACCCTGGGGAGCACCATCTATTACCATACCCATCTACGGATGAAAAGACTGAGGCTTCAAGAGGTCAGGCATGAAGTTACGTAACGCAATGTTTTGAGCTGCTTAATATCAAGCCAGTGAAGTTTTCTGACACTGGGTAAATACATCAAGTAGGTTTTTAAGAGATAAGAACTCAAGCTATGCCATGCCTGTACGCTAGGCCATGCCAACTTGTGTGTGTGTGTGTGTGTGTGCACATGTGTGTGTGTGTGTGCATGTGATTGCATGTGTGCACATGTGTGTGCACGTGTGTGTGCATGTGCACGTGCATGTGTGTGTGCATGTGCGTGTGCGTGTGCATGTGTGTGCACGTGCATGTGTGTGCACATGTGTGCGTGTGTGTGCACGTGTGGGTGTGTGTGCGCACGTGTGTGTGTGCACAAATGTTTACCCATTTATCTATTCATCAAGAAAAAGCTGTTTTATTCAAAAGATGCAAAAAATGGCATGTCTGTTACCCCTCGGTTTAAGACTTCCATCAGCCAATTACACCGCATGCATTTTCAAAACCCCAAATCAGTTTTCCAGGAAAATATTTTATTTTCTATATGGCCTATCATCTTATTTTGAAAAAAAAAATTGGTTTGGGGGAAATTGTGTGCTTTGGGTATTGCGAGAGAACCCACTAGTTGTCCCATAGTACCTGTCCTCATGTCCTTTCACAGGAATCAAGTCCCCAGCTTTTGTTGGTACGTGGCTGCCAGAAATAAAAACTGTAATTCCAACCTCCTGGCAGTTCAGTGTGGCCATGTGAGTAAGTTCTGACCAATGAGATGTAAATGGAATAGTCATGTGACAACGTTTACGGGTACACCCTCCTTAAAAGACGTCTGTGCCCACTGTCTGCCGCTTTCTTTTTCTTCTTTTTTTTTGAGATGGAGCTTAGCTCTGTTGCCCAGGCTGGAGTGCAGTGGCACGATCTTGGCTCACTGCAACCTCTGCCTCCTGCGTTCAAGTGATTCTCCTGCCTTAGCCTCCCAAGTAGCTGGGATTATAGGTGTCTGCCACTACACTCAGCTAATTTTAGTATTTTTAGTAGAGACTGGGTTTCACTGTGTTGGCCAGGATAGTCTCGAACTCCTGACCTCATGATCCGCCTGCCTCAGCCTCTGAAAGTGCTGGGATTACAAACGTGAGCCACTGCGCCCCACCTGCCACTTTCTTCTTTAGAGCCATGGGGCCCAGTCCTTGGAGGGACCTGGCTTCCCCAGGACACTGTGGGCAAGGGGCCAAGGCAGGCCTGGACTCTGACCTCCACTTTTATGCCAGGAAGAAAGAAATTTTCATGTCCTTTAAGCCACTGCTATTTCGATTTTCTCTCTTTCCTTCTTGCTCTTTCTCTTTCTTGACTCATCTGCTGGTTCTCATCCAAAGCATTTGGGAAACTAAAAAAGTAGACATAGGTCCCAGGCCACACCCAGGCCTACTCACTCAGAATCTCTAGATTTGGGTCCCAGGCCCCCGGGCTGATCATCAGCTGACTGTCGGTCGAGGTGCTGGGACAACCTGCTTCTCCTCACTCTTCATTTTCTTAAATTGCTGGGAAGAATGGGTCAGCCTATTTCTTTCACCCTATGAAAAATAGCATATGTAGGAAATGTGTTCTCATGAATAGAAATTAAACTTCTAGGGATGAAAAGCATGAGACTTGGAGTTGGGACACCTGAGTCTGATTATGGAGTCTGACACTCATGAGCTATGTGGCTCATCCATCACCCTATACATCTATCTACTCATCTTTCTGTCTGTCATTTATCCATCCATCCATCTCTCCACCCATCCATTCATTGATCATCCATCCATCCACCCATTCATCCATCTATCCATCTATCATCCACACATCTATCATCCATCCATCCACTCATCTATTATCCATCCATCCATCTACCCATTCATTCATTCATCCATCCATCCACCCATTCATTCATCCATCTATCATCCGTCCATCCATTCACCCATCCATCCATCCATCCACTCATCTATCATCCATCCATCCATCCATGCATTCATTAATTCATCCATCATCCATCCATCCATCCACCCACTCATCTATCATCCATCCATTGATCATGCATCCATCCACTCATTCATTCATCCATCCATATACCTCCATCCATCCATTCATCTATCATCTATCCATTCATCCATTCATTTATCCATCCATCAATTCATTCATCTATCATCTGTTCATCCATCCATTCATCTGTCATCTATCAATCATTATCCATCTATCTATCATCCATCCATTCATCTATCATCCATCCATCCATCTATCCATTCATCTATCATCTACCCATTCATCCATCTCATCCATCCTTCTGTCATCTGTTCATCCCTCCATCATTCAACCATTCATCCTCCATCATCCATCAATCTGTCCATTCACCCATCCACCCATTCATCCATTTTTCTATCCATCTATCCACTTATTCATTAATCATTCACCTACTATGTTTCAGATGCTCTGATTTTTCTTTGCAACATGCCCTGCCTACCTCATAAGGTTGTTGTGAGTGTCTAATGATAACTAAGAATCCTTTGTGAGGCTAAGATTTATGAGGTTGAAAGTAGCCTCCTTGGATTCAAAGCTTGACTCTGACACAATAATTTTGTGACTTTGTGCATGCTGCATGTGAATTGTGACTTATGTGAAATGGAAATAATAATAATTCCTACTTCATACAGAGCCTGGCCCATAGAAGTTATTGATAAATGCTACTTTTCACTTGTATCCAGTAGAGCACTACACTGGCATAACCAAAGCAGGAAGCACCAAATGTAATAAGGGTGTAATTGCTCAGGCTCAAGAACAATGACTGCATATTCATGTTGCTCAACATTCTTTCTCACTGTGTTAGCAGCTTTTGTTTGATCTATGACTGTCATACAAATACACAGCAAAATCCTTTAGACACATGGAGTCTCCCAGTTGGTGGGGACTTGACTACATTTTAATAGTGTGTATTAACAGAAACATGGTTGGAGACTGCAGAGGTAAGAGAAGGCTGGAAGACAGGTTCCTCAGGACCTCACCTCTATCCATAGCTTCTGAGCTCCCATGCTCTGTCCCTGCCATCACCATCACCTCCACTTCAGGGAAGAAATGAGAACAACTCAGAGATTTTAGGGAATGTGTCTAAGCTCACACAGCTGGTACCTGCATGAGCTGGGCCTAAGAGTGCAGATCTAGGCTGTTTATAACCTGCCCTCTTCTCTCTGTCCCCAGGGGACTGGGCTGGTTTCATTTTGAGGCTTCCCTCCACCCCAGCCCTCACATCATACTCATGATGTTCTGGCACCTCCATAACAAAATCTCACAGCCTGGGTGGCTTAATCAACAGAAATCTGTTTTCTCCCACTTCTGGAGGCCAGAAGTCCAAAATCAAGGTGCTGGCAAAGCCACAGTCTCTCAGAACATTGTAGGGGGAAGTTCTCCCTTGCACCTTCCTCGTTTCTGCTGGTTGTGGTCAATCTTTGGTGGACCTTGGCTTGCAGCTGCCTCCCTGCAGTCTCTGCCCCTGTCTGCACACGGCCTTCTCCCTGTGTGTCAGTGTGCACATGGCCTTCTTTTTATAAGGATACCAGTCATGTAGGACTAAGGGCCGATCCACCTCAGTGTGGCTTCATCCTGACTAATTGCATCGGCAACAATTCCATTTCCAAAGACGGCCATGCCCCACAGTACTGGGGGGTCAGGATTTTTTTTTTTTTTTGGTTAAAACAAGATTTTTTTTCAATATTTTATTTTTTATTAAATAAAATAATTTTACATATTTGTGGGGTACATATTTTGATATGTACAATCTAGTGATCAAATAGGGGTAATTAGCATGTCCATCATCTCAAACATTTATTTATTTTATTTTTGTTTTTTATTATACATTAAGTTCTGGGGTACATGTGCAGATCATGCAGGTTTGTTACCTTGGTATACACTTGCCATGGTAGTGGTTTGCTGCATCCATCATCCTGTTATCTACATTAGGTATTTCTCCTAATGCTATCCCTCTCTAATCCCCCCACCCCCTGCTATTCCTCCCCTCACTCCTCAGTCACCAGGCCCTGGTGTGTGATGTTCCCCTCCCTGTGTCCATGTGTTCTCATTGTTCAACACCCGCTTATAAGTGAGGACATGTGGTGTTTGGTTTTCTGTTCTTATGTCAGTTTGCTGAGAATGATTTCCAGTTTCATTTATGTCCCTTCAAAGGACATGAACTCATCCTTTTTTATGGCTGCATAGTATTTCATGGTGTATATGTGCCACATTTTCTTTATCCAGTCTGTCATTGATAGGCATTTGGGTTGGTTCCAAATCTTTGCTTTTGTGAACAGTGCTGCAATAAACATATGTGTGCATGTGTCTTTGTAATAGAATGATTTACAATCCTTTGAGTATATACCCAGTAATGGGATTGCTGGGTCAAACAGTATTTCTATTTCTAGATCCTTGAGGAATCACCACACTGTCTTCCACAATAGTTGAATTAATTTACACTCCTACCAACAGTGTAAAAGGGTTCCTATTTCTCCACATCCTCTCCAGCATCTGTCTCCTGATTTATTAATGATTGGCATTCTAACTGGTGTGAGGTGGTATCTCAATGTGGTTTTAATTTGCATTTCTCTAATGCCCAGTGATTATGAGCTTTTTTTCATATGTTTGTTGGCTGCATAAATGTCTTCTTTTGAAGTGTCTGTTCATATCCTTTGCCCACTTTTTGATGGGGTTGTTTGTTTTTTTCTCATAAATTTGTTTAAGTTCTGCATAGATTATGGATGTTAGCCCTTTGTCAGATGGGTAGATTGCAAAATTTTTTTGCCCATTTTGTTGGTTGCTGGTTCACTCTATTGATAGTTCCTTTTGCTGTGCAGAAGCTCTGAGTTTAATTAGATGCCATTTGTCTATTTTGGCTTTTGTTGCCATTGCTTTTGGTGTTTTAATCATGAAGTTTTTGCCCATGCCTATGTCCTGAATGGTATTGCCTAGGTTTTCTTCTAGAGTTTTTATGGTGTTAGGCTTCATGTTTGTCTTTAATCCATCTAGAGTTAATTTTTATATAAGGTGTAAGGAAGAGATCCAGTTTCAGCTTTCTGCATATGGCTAGTCAGTTTTCCCAACACCATTTATTAAACAGAGAATCCTTTCCCGTTCACTTGTTTTTGTCAAGTTTGTCAAAGATCAGATGGTTGTAGTTGTGTGGTGTTCTTTCTGAGGACTCTGTTCTGTTCCGTTGGTCTATATCTCTGTTTTGGTACCAGGACCATGCTGTTTTTATTACAGTAGCCTTGTAATATAGTTTGAAGTCAGGTAAGTGTGATGCCTCCAGCTTTGGTTTTTTTTTTTTTTTTTTTT
>NW_016107427.1:4406089-4414357 GCF_001604975.1 Cebus imitator | reverse complement strand
TGAAGAAAGTCATTGGTAGCTTGATGGGGTTAGCATCAAATCTATAAATTAGTTTGGGCAGTATGGCCACTTGATTTCAATATATCTGTTTTTGCAGAAGGTGAGGGGTTCTCAATTCAACACAGAGATAACCCAGTGTATTGACAGTTTAAGAAAGCATCCATTTGGGCATCTTCCCTGAATGTATACTACCAACAAATAGCATATCAGCATCATAATTTCTGCATTCATTTTTTGGAAATCTTCCACGGTGTTTCCTTTCCTAGCTTCCCCAATTATTTCACATTCATGAGAATGTCCCTGTGCCGAAAGGCAGAGAAAGTTTGAGGACAGTGTCCAGGGAGTGCTCAGTGTCCCGGCAGGAAGGGCCTGCAGCAATTCCTGAGGCCGCTCAGCAGTGAGGAGACTGAGGAGCCCAAGGCAGTGGCTGAACTGGAACTCTGACCCCTGGAAGGGCCCTGTTTCCTCTGCACCTGGGTTCTTTTTTTATTTTTAATTTTTTATCTTACTTTAAGTTCTGGGATACATGTGCAGAATGTGTAGGTTTATTACGTAGGTATACATGTGCCATGGTGGTTTGCTGCACCCATTAACCTGTCATCTAGGTTCTAAGCCCCACCTGAATTCTTCCCTTTCCCTCACTGGGTTATATTCCTGTTTACAAAAGCAACCATGGCTCAGAGTCCCGGCCATCATTTAATTTTCCCGCGCACCATGGACTGACATGTGGCCCGACGGTCATGATGCACACGCAGCTCACGCCACAGGCAAGGAGCCTCTCTGATCACAGAGATGCCCTGTTTTGCAGGACCTTGCCAATGGCTGTGGGGAACTGAGATCCACGATTCTCAGGGCTTCTTCTCCATTTCTAGCTAATCTCACCATGGGGAGTAGCCATTCCTGGACTTTGATGTCAGTCACTGGGCAGCACTGGTCTGCAGCCCCACTGTGGCCAGCCCTGAGCTAGTGGATCAGTTAGGAGCACACAGCTGCAGGTCACAGAAACCTAGCTGGAGAAGTGGCGACTGAACAGGGATGGGTCTTTCCCGGGGCTGACAGCCTGGGGCCATTCCAGGCTGCAAGGGGCCAGCAGGATTGGGTCTCCTTGGTCTTTCTGCTCCAGCATTCTCAGGGCGACATCCCTCCTTGTGCTGGCAAGGTGGCCCGTAACTCAAGACACAGGAGGAAGGTCCACTAGAGAGCTCTTGGGGGTTGGATTTAGGGGCCATCGTGATTTAGGAGTTGTCTGGGGAGGTGGCCAGCCGGGGTTTGGGCGGCTTAGTTCCTTGGGGAGGTTGCAGTCACTATGGCTGGAGGAGGGGGAGTTCCCTGTTCCTCTCTCTGGAGGGGTGGTCTGGTTCTAGCCAGCTTACTGTTCAGCACCCCGGGGATCCTCCAGTGCCATTGCTAAACAGCTTTGCTGATGGTGACGCCCCCGTGCTGTTTCTCGGGGGACCCAAAGCCGCATCCACTCTGCGCAGACTGCCTGGAAATCAATACGGGGAATGAAAATGCGATCTCAAGTGCTCCTGGTTGTCCAGGAAGGCTCTTTCCAAAGTGGACCTTCCTGACATGTGGGGATGAACACCCCAAGTTGGAGGGGTCTGGGTGGGGACAAACATGTTGCAGGATGTGGCTGTGACCTGGCTATAGATGCCCTTGACAATGAGTTACACCCTTACAAGGTGCACTCCCCAGGGCAGGGCCACCAAGTGGAGAGGGGTCACCTCTCCCCCTGGGTTGATAGGGGCTGGCCAGAGAGCTGGCAGATGGCTGGCATCTTTCTCAGGCAGTTCAGCTTAAAAAAAATATTAAGGCTGGGTGTGGTGGCTCACACCTGTAATCCCAGCACTTTGGGAGGCCAAGGCAGGTGGATCACAAGGTCAAGAGATCGAGACCATCCTGGCCAACATGGTGAAACCCTGTCTCTACTAAAAATACAAAAATTAGCTGGGCATGGTGGTGGGCACCTGTAGTCCCAACTACTCAGGAGGCTGAGGCAGAAGAATCGCTTGAGCCTGGGAGGCAGAGGTTGCAGTGAGCTGAGATCGTGCCGCTGCACTCCAGCCTGGCGACAGAGCAAGACTCTGTTTAAAAAAAAAAAAAAAATTAAATTGAGATGAAATTCATGTAACCTCAAGCTGTCTATGTTAAAGTAAATCACTCAGTGGTGTTTAGTACATTGACAATGTTGCACAGCCACCAACTCCATCTAGTTTCAAAATGCTTTCCTCACCCTAAATGCGGCTTCGCACTCACTACTCACTCCCCATCTGCCCTCCCGTCCTCCCTGGAAATCGCCCTTCGGCTTTCTGTCCGGTTCCGGGCAGTTCCTATGAACAGGATCATGTTGCATGTGCCTCTGGCGCCTGGCGTCTTTCACTCAGCGTGACGTCTTCAAGGCTCACTGACATTGCAGTGGGCTGGCGCCATTCCTCCCCTGGCTGGGTAACCTTCCATTGCATGCCGGGGCCACGTTGTGTTGACTGATTCACCAGTTGGTGGATATTTGGGTTGTTGCCACCCTTTGGCTGGTGCTGTGAACATGGATGAGCAAGTAGCTGTTGGAGTCCCTGTTTTCACATTTTTTAGGGTCCACACTGTTTTTCAATTGCTTCTCTGGGCCTGGGGACGGCCCATTCCTCTGTGTTGCGGAGCCTGTGTAGGCCCAACCTGTGTCTCCATGCACAGAATCAGGCTGGGCTCTCCCCCCACCACAGGAAGACCTGTTGGCTCTCTCAGCACCCCCTGATGGCCCAGTCCTCCCCATGCGCTGTCCTCACTGCAGTGCTGTCCTGGGTGTGGACACCTGCCTCCCCTTTAATAACCCACAGCCACACAGGTGCATACGTGGGCCTCACATTCCCCAAGCTTCAGATCCATCAGCCCCAGATCTGGGTAGAGAGTTAAATGAAGGAAAAAGATACGAAAAGAAAATCACCTGAAAAATTTTGGAAATGGAGAGTAGAATAATTGAAATTAAAAAAAACAACCTTATACATGGCAAAAAAGTAAAAAGAAACAACACAGATAAAAGTAGAAGTCACTGAGTTAGAAATCAGACATAGGTAGAATGAGTGAATGGTCTGGTTCTTTGAAAAACGTCTCTGGGATAGAAAATTCAAAAGCCAACTTAGCTCTTTAAAAACAGGTTTAAAATACAAAAGTTGATTTTCTGCAGATTCTTGAAGATGTATCATTGTAGTTTGGTATACAATTCTCTCTACTTTTATGTTTAGACATTTTTATATAAAAAATAAAAAGAGAGAAGAGAAATAGTAGGAAAACATAAACTGACAAATACATGTAAATATCAGAAAAATAAAGGCAAAACCGTGAGCAGTAAATAGAGTGTCAGGACTCAATGGCAAAGGTTCGATTCACCAGGACGATAAAACACACACTGTCTATCGCCTTCCTCCCATTCAGGCAGATCTCTCACCTGTGGCTGTCTCCTCCCCCAGGTGTGCCTCCGCATGCAGAAGCAGACCTGGGCACTGGCTATGTGGTCCTCACTGTGGTGGCCATCTTTGTGCTGGTGGTGGGAGCAGCCACCTTTCTGATCGTGCACTACCAGAGAACGAATGGGGGATACAACTTTAAAATCCAGTCCGACAACTTCAGCTACCGGGTGTTCTACGAATAGGAGGCGCAGGCCGGCAGGAAGGTGGGTGCGGAGTCGGTGCGTCTGACGCGTGGGTCCTGCCTTGGCCACCCACGGTGACGGGGACGGCAGAGTGGCATTCGGCCAAGGGTAGATTTGTGTGCATCTGTGCTTTGTGGCCCTTTACGGGGTGTGCAGCCTCCCTTCTGAAAAGGCAGCCACGAGCAGGCAGAGAGGGGAAACTATAGGCAGGTTGGTGAAGGTTTGCTTGCTTCACACGCTCGCTGGACTGGCTTCATGATACCAGTGTGCGACACAGGTGACCGCAAGACCCAGGTGCCCACCACAAATCCTGTCTCTGCCACTCACTCTCTGAGCTGCCCAGGCAAGGTCTTGAGCCTCTTGATGCCTTGGTTTCCTCATTTGTAAAAGGAAATGTGGTAACAGTCCTGGCCACGTACAGGGTGTGAGATTCAAATAGAAGATGCACAAGAGGCCCCGCTACAGGGTCCGACACCCTCGGTCGCTGACAGAGCCTAATGATTGTCCTCCGCTGAGTGTCCCTGAAACCTGTCACTCGCAGGGGTTGTCACATGTGGCATGGACACCACAATGCACCCACATACCTCACTGCTCAGGCCCACAGCCCCGACTTGCGTATGACCTTTGGAAGCTGATCTGCCCTGTTGACTTGTTTTTCCTGGGTCTGCACGTAGTCCACTACAAATGAATGACAGGCGTGGTGGAGGCAGGATCGTTAGTGGGAAACACCAAGACTGTGACTTTTGTAAAAATTTTGAGGTTTTTCCAACAAAGAACATGCCTGTAATCCCAGCACTTTGGGATGCCAAGGTGGGAGGATCACTTAAGCCTAGGAGTTTAAGACCAGCCTGGGCAACATAGAAAGATCCCATCTCTACAAAAAACACAAAAATAAGCCAGATATATTGGCGCACACCTGTGGTCCCAGCTACTCGGGAGGCTGAGGTGGGAGGATGGCTTGAGCTCGGGAGGTGGAGGTTGCAGTAAGCCGAGACCGCCCCACTGCACTCCAGAGGAAGACCCTGCCTCGAACATAAATAAATAAATAATAAAAGAAGAAGAGAAGGGACCACAAGGCTTATCTGGCAGGGTGTGTGACTGCTGCCTCCAATGCTCTAGAGGTGCCCGTGGTTAGGGAGGTGATGCAGGGGGCTGGGATTGACCTGGGCCCCCACGCTGCGCTTTCATGCAGGCACTGCTCCCTCACCCGTGTGTTCTCCCTGCCTCCGCCTCACCTGGCAGGACCCGGCCACTCAGGAGGCAGAACTGAACAAGTCTTCCCTCGTCCAAGTATTTCTTGAGCCGATGACTGCGTTTTCATTTTTTGTTGTTGTTGCTCTCTCTCTACTTCTCTTGCAAAAACCTTTACATGAGAGAAGCCTGCTTCACGGTAACTTCAAATGGAGGAAACGGAAAATTCCTCCACAGACCTGACTTGCCCAGGCCACGTGGAGTGAGGCCAGCTCTGGGGCACCTTCCCACCACATGCCGCCACACTGGCCAGCCTCCCCGGAGGCCACCACCAACTTCCCCAGCTCCGGCGGTGTTAGGGGAACCAGCCCTCTCTCTTCATGCCCCTGTTAGCTACAGAGGTTGCAGACCATGGGAGGAATCTTCTCTCCCGTCTGAAGTACATTTCCTTTCCTCTAGCATGAGGAACGCTGCTTCCCTGGGGAAGCACACGGTTTTCCCATCCAGTTCAATTCGATTCAACAAACGTTATTGTGTGAAGGTTTTTCCTGGTCCCTCTGGTCTTCACCCCAGGAAACACCCTCCCATGGACCCATCACTATTTCTGCATTAGACCGGTCTCACACTGCTATAAAGAAATGCCTGAGACTGGCTCATTCATAAGAAACGAAGTTGGCTCGTGGTTCCACAGGCTGTATGGGAAGCATGGCAACACTGGCCTCTGGGGAGGCCTCAGGAAACTTACAATGATAGTGGAAGGCCAAAGGGAAGCAGACACGTCTCACATGGCTGGAGCAGGAGGAAGGGGTCCGGGCAGGTGCTACAGACTTCTAGTCAACCAGATCTAGCGAGGACTCTACCATGAGACAGCACCAAGGGGATGGTGCTAAACCAGTCATGGAGGATCCGTCACCGTGATCCAGCCACCTCCCACCAGGCCCCACCTCCGACACGGAGGTCACATTCAACATGAACCGTGGGTGGGGATGCAGATCCTCACCATGCTAGCTGCCCACCCTCTAAGCCAAGACCACAAATGAAGAATGTTCCAGATGCCCTTGAATGGTGGGCGGGAAGGCCAAGCATGCCGCTGCTAGGGTTTTCCACCCACATATTCCCAGACCTGAGCTGCCTTCTCTCCAGGATTCTCCCCAGGCAGGTTTCTCTCGCTGGCTCCCCAAAACAGGCTCTCGGGAAAGGAACTATGTTTTCTACTAACGTTAGCAGCACCTGAAGGTGCTGGCTGTGTGGCCAAATGTGGGTGGGACATTGTCCTTAGCGCTGTGCAATAGCATCCTGTGTTATCGATGGGAATCCAGGGCAGAAAGGGATCGATGTCCTGGGTCACGTGACTAGGAGGTGGCAGAGCTTGGACTACATGGGATTTCCTTTTGGCTCTGGGCTCTAGCTACCAAGCTTAGAGCCTTTCTTTCTCTCTCTCTTTCTTTCTCTCTCTTTCTCTCTTTTTCTTTCTTTCTTTCTTTCTTTCCTTCTTTCTTTCTTTCTTTCTTTCTTTCTTTCTTTCTTTCTTTCTTTCTTTCTTTCTTTCTTTCTTTCTTTTCTTCTTTCTTTCTTCCTTTCTTTCCTTCCTCCCTCTCTCCCTCCCTCTCTCTCTCTCTTTCTCCTTCCTTCCTTCTCTTTCTTTCTCTCTCTCTTTCTTTTACAGAGTCTCACTTTGTTGCCCAGCCTGGAGTGCAGTGACACAATCTCGGCTCACTGCAACCTCTACCTCCCAGGTTCAAGTGATTCTCCTGCCTCAGCCTCCCAAGTAGCTGGGACTACAGGTGCATGCCACCATGCCCAGCTAATTTTTGTATTTTCAGTAGAGGTGGGGTTTCACCATGTTGGTCAGCTGGTCTTGAACTCCTGACCTCAAGTGATCCACCAGCCTCAGCCTCCCAAAGTGCTGGGATTACAGGCGTCAGCCATGATGCCCAGCCACCTCAGAGCCTTTCTAAGGCTAGTATGCACGTGACTGATGGGCCCTTAGAACAATGCCCTTGTCTTTCCCCTTCATCAGAGACCTGGAGAATTTGTATTTTAGCAGTTGTGCAAGGGGGTCCATAATTCTTGCAGTGGGGGCACCAGGTGTCCCAGTTTAGAAGGAACAACTGTTGTGGGTACAGGGAAAGAAACTTCCCAGGACCTCTGAGCCTCCTAGGGAGGCAGGCACTGCTCAGTTGTGGTCTGGGTCCTCAGCCACCTCTGAGAATCCCAAATGGGGCAGGGGACAGCAGTGAAGTTTCAGTTCAACTGTACACTCTAATACAGAAAAATAAGTAAGCTTCCTCAGTGTGGTAGCTTTTGGCCTCTGGTTTGCGGCCCATGGGGTTTGGGTCATGAAGACCCCCTCGTCACCAACCCTATTGCCTTCCATCCTGGGCAGGAGACATTGTCAATACCAGCCTGCCCTCTTCACCAGGCAGGCAGCTTCTCCAGCCAAGCCTGTCTTGCCTGTGCTCAGGTCATTCTCTTGAGATAACAGATTTTTGAAACAACTCAGCAAAGTGTAGTGGACACTGGCCCCAATCTTAAAATGAGGAAATGGGGCCCAGATAACTCAAGGAACTCCTCCCAAGTCACACAGCACAAGTCTACAGCACACATCTCCAAAAGGCAACCTCCATGCTGCCCTCGCTGTGCTACTGCATCAGAGAAAATGCCACCCGCTTGTGGATGTGTCGGCCAGTGTGAGAGGGACGCCCGTACAGCTCTGTCTTAGCCCCTCTCCTGCCAGGACTCCTGGTAACTAATGTGCACATTATTCTGAGGTCTCAGAGCTCTTACATCACAGGCGGGGCCAGTGCAAGAGGCCGGTCACCTCCCTAGACAGAGTTACGAGGAAACGTCAGTGCCTCTTATTTAATATTTAAGATATGAATCCCAGCAACGAGGCTAACACTTGTCTTGCTAGCTTTCTAAGGAAGTCTGGTGGGTTGGTGCCAAGGTCATGCTGAATGTCCCCTCCTCAAAATCAAAACATCCGAGGGAAAACTGGGCTCTCGTCTTTCCTTGTTCTCCTGGGGCCTCTGTCCTCTGAAGTGAGAACTGTCTCATCACTAGTTCTAAAGTTCCTGCAGACATCTGCTGTTTGAAAACCATCAGCCAACCCACCCACCCTCTGCCAGGTGGTCCTTGGGCAGCCCCACTCAGAGATGTTCCCAGAGTGCTGGTGGGTTCTCCATGGATGGTGCAAAGGTGCAGCGGCCCCAGGTGTGAGGTATCTGCACCAGCCACCCCCACCAGTTGGTGTGGTGAGAGGGGCACCCACCTGAGAGCAGGCACAGCCCCGTGGCTCCCGTTCTGCTGTGCACACTGGTAGTGGCTGGATTTTCATTTGGGGTGTCTGTCCCTCTCCAGTAAGCATAGACGCCATGCCCTCGGGTTGGTGGTTCCTCCAACACACATCCTCCTGGGGTTTTCTGTCTCAG
>NW_016107427.1:4384441-4406029 GCF_001604975.1 Cebus imitator | reverse complement strand
CCTCCCTGCAAGCTGACCCGGGTGACCTCTTCCTCCAGCAGGTCGCCGTGAGTCAACCTGCCTCCAGAACCTTGGAGCTTCCCTGCCGGGCTCCCCCGGGACCCCCAGTGTCTCTCTGCATCTCCATCCATCCCTCGGTTCTTAACTCTTCAAGCCTTAATGGGAGTCTGCTCTGATGGGTCTGCACTGCCAGCGCCTGAGTGAGCCCAGAGAAGATGACAGCAGCCATCGTCTTCCCCCGAGAGGCAGGCTGTCCTGTGGGTCCCAGAGGAGCCACACCTCACAGGCAGATGAAGGGGCTATGGGAGATGGGGGCAGTGCTGGGGGTGCCCCGGCTCTACCACCACCCACACGGCCCCCACAGCCCAGACCTCCCAGACCTGTGACCCTCCACAGCAGCCCACGGAACCCTCCTGGGCTTGCTCTCCCTTCACATCCATCACTCTTCGGCAAATATAGAATATTCCACATTCTCAGAGAGACCTGGCAGTGCTCTTAATGCTCTTTTAAAAATAGGTCAGCCTTAGAAATATACTGCTGAGGTTATTTTTGGTGGATGTTTATGCTCATCAAGCTTTCTCCTGTGTACTAAGGTATTGCTTTTATTTACACAGCAGCGACTCAAAAGGCACCCCATTAATATGACAATCTCTTTAGTGGTAGAAATAACATGTACACATCACTCTACATTTTTCTAAGCATTTTCACAGCCATTTGTTTTCACATAAGCTGACCACAGGAGGTGTGATTTACCCATTACGTAATGAGAAACCAGAGGAGACAATGAGTTACTTAATTGAGGTCACAGAATGAATTAGCAAGAAAATCGTTCTAAAATATAAGCATTTTAGTCTAGCATTTTCTCCATCATACCATCCTGAGTGATAATGCTTTGTACTTTATTTGAAATAAACTGGAATTGTATTAGATAGCTCATACCTGAAAGTAGAGTGTTTTTCCTCAACGAACTTAGAACTATAACATGGCCTTAGTTTTCAATCCGTGATATTAACTTTGTTGAATATAATTAATTGTCATTCATACAGAACATTTGGGGAAAAGGAATATTTGGATTTACTGGATATTCTCAGAGTCAGTACAGAAAGACAATGGGTAATACGTGTGGATCACAGATTCTGATACGTAGAATCAGTTGCGTAGGACACTGCAGTGTGGCTGGTTGTGCTGGATGCGCCATTTGGGATGGTCTCATTACAGGCTCACTGGGCCTCCACCGAGGGCCGGTGCTGCGTCGGCGCTCTGGGGAGGCCAGGAACACATCTCTGGCTCTTCCCAAGTCATGTCCAGCTGCTCTGATGTCAGCTGAGGAACTTTCACTTGCCTTTCTTGGAAGACTGTGACATACTCAGTAAAACTGGGTGTTGAGCCCCATGACCTTGTGGCTCATTGGATTTCAGATAAAGTAATTGGCGTATATTTAAAAACCCTGTCTTTCAAACTTTGTCTACAGCTTTCATGTAATCTTAATACACATGCCACGTCTGTTCATTTGTGTTTTCTATAATAATGAAAACGTGGTTTCCTCTCATCTTACCTCCCCCATCCAAGTCTATTCTTTGACAATTACTTCCTGAACACTCGCAGGGCTCCACGCCCTGAGATCTGGGCAAAATGGTGAGAGAGGCAAACAGAGCCCTGCCCTCACAGAGCACAGTCTTGTAGGGGAGGGAGACACTGAAATCAGATGATGGGAGCCATGCTAGGTGCTGAAAGTGATGATTACACCTGTGCTGTGAGATGTCCCTGACCTGGTTCCTTCATTCACCCATCCAGCCATCCAACCATCTACCCATCCATTCACCCACCCATCCACACATCTGTCCACCCATCCACACATCCACTCGTCTGTCCATTTATCCATTAATCCACCCATCAACCCATCTGTGCACCTGTCCACACATCTGCTCCTCTGTCCATCCATCCATCCATTCACCCACCCATCCATCCATTCACCCACCCATCCACCCATTCACCCATCTGTCCATCCATTCATCCATCTAACCATTTGTTCAGCTATTCAACCATCCATCCATTCACTCAGCCATTCATCCATCCATTCATCCAACCACTCACCCACGCATCCACCCACTCTTCCACCTCTCCACCCATCCATCCACTAAAGCATCCACTTCACCACCCATCCATTCACCCACCCATCCATTCACCCACCCATCCATTCACCCAGCCATCCGCCCGACCATTCACTCAACCAACCATCCATCCATCCCTTCATCCACTCAACCAAGGAATGTGTCTTGAGTCCCAGTTTATATACTGATATGAAGAAGACAAGAAGAATGAGGCAGAGATTTTGCCCTCAAGTATTCACAATCTACCTGAAGAAAAACCCCTGTGGAAACTCTAATACATGCAGTAAATCCAGGGAGGCCTCTGGAGGAAGGAAGGGAGAGAAACTAAGAAGAATGCATGTCCATGCATATGGTCTTGTGCACCTGTTCACATTTCTTCACTGGAAGGCTTTGGGTGCTGCTGTGTCATGACTGCTGTTTAAGAGTATTCTCAGCTTGCGTATTCCTTGTAGCTTAAACCCTCCAATCCTAGACTGTTTCCATGGGCATGGCTTAAGAGATTAAATCTAAAGTGTTTTGAAACAGAAGGAGGAAGGGGGGACCCAGGGTGGCCATTGGATGTCTGTAGAAGTTGTTCACTTCTCTCCAGTGCAGATGTCACCCCAGGGTTGTGCAGTGTACAACCTGTGAGGCCAGACTTCAGGGCCTTGGAGATTCCCTGGCCCTGAAGGGATTCATGGAGATTCCCCAGAAGATCTCTTCACAGACTGAGTGGGCAACTCAAGCCCTCCTGTCTGTGGAAGGGGAGAGTGTGTGAGAGAGGTGCAGATGCATTCAATACAAGCCTTATTATAAGCCCTCCACAAAGACTGTTCTCGCTGCACAGTTGAGAAAACGGAGACAGTATGCAATTTTCTGAAGTCAAACAGCTGGCCACAAGGGAGCTGCAATTTAAACCGAGCACATTGGGTGTAAAGTTCGTGCCACTCTCTGCTTCCTGTGGGGGATGGGAAGGAAGGCCTTTGCAGACTTGAGAACTCAGAGTACCTCTGAGATGTGGAAAGAGGGCTTAGGGGTTCCCCACGGACAGTGAGCCTTGGGCTCTTGGGGTCCTGGGTCCCTGGAGGTTCTCATGTTCAGACACCATTAGGACCTCAATCTTCCTAGCCCAGGATCCCAAGCTGCGAATCACTGTAAAGTGGAAGATCTAATGGAGATGGAGGGTCTGATGGAAGAGAATCTGATGGCGTAGGAGGGTCTGATGGCAGCAGAGGGTCTGATGGAGGTGGAGAATCACTGGGGCCTTCAATGGGCCACCTGGCCCAGGATGCATCTCTCCATGCTGGCCACTAGATGGCGACATAAGCCATCTAGTGCCCAGAGTGGCTGTGGGAAACCTGTGTTTCCGCTGTAACCACAGCCCTGGGTTCTCTTGTTTGTTCTCCTTCACTGGGTTTGAGCCTCTTGGGTGACTTGCAGGGTCCGGGGCATATGTGAGCAAAGGTGGTGCCTTGGAGGCCCTGTAAATAGCTCAGAAGGTGAGGCTGGTCTTCAGAGCCTAAGTGATTGCAAAGTGCTGGACAAATGAGTGTATGTGGTACCACAGCATGGAGGTCCACAGCACGGATATCCACAGCATGATGTCCACAGCACGATGTCCACGGCACGGACGTCCACAGCACAATGTCCACAGCATGGAGGCCCACAGCACGGATGTCCACAGCACGATGTCCACAGCACGGACGTCCACAGCATGATGTCCACAGCACGGATGTCCACAGCACGATGTCCACAGCACGGATGTCCACAGCACAATGTCCACAGCATGGACGTCCACAGCACAGATGTCCACAGCACGGACGTCCACTCTCCTATCTGGATTTCTCAAGAATGGGAGATACCTTCTTTTCCCTCCATTCCTGTTTCTGGGAGGAAAAGGACAGATGGACTAAGACAGGTAGCAGGGAGCCAGCAGCCCCAGGAGCTGGTGCTGGGGAGTCCCAGGTGAGATACTTGTGGCTCAGGAGGGGACCTGTGCATGTGAAAGGGACACCCGTAATGCCCAGTGACACCTCCATCTACTGTGGAGGGTGATAGAGTCTGTTAAGGTAGCCCAATGAGCACCTAAGCCAGAAGTGAGTATCCAGAATGGCCATGTGTACCATAAGCCATCAAATAAGAGGGGTTGGGCAGGGGCTCCCCAAGCCTGTCCTCAGCCGTGACCAGGTGGTTATCAGCCCTCTTTAGTCTGAGCGCTTGCTTTGTCCTGGAGAGGGAGTATTAAATGTCTGCTGGTCACCCCACGCCCTGTCTCTGTCCCTCTTGGGGAAGAGGGCTGCAGTGGGAGTCTCATGATGCAGGTTCCTCCCAGTTCTGTGCTCACCTGTGCTGAGGCTCTGCGTTCTGTGGAATGCGGCTGTGTTGCAGGCCCTTGTAAGGATCAGTGATGCCCACCGAGGGCCCAGCACACAGGCTTCCAATGTCTGAAGCACAAACCCCGCTGCCGAAGTCACAGCCGCAGCGGCGCCCTGCAGACAGGCCCGTGGGCCTCTCCTCGGCACAGTGTCGGGTGCTGAGTGCCTCTTGTGAACTGTGGGTTTCACGTCCAGCATTGCCGAAGTTGCCTGGAGCGGGAGAGTCTTCAACCTCCATCAGATCTTCCACTTTACAGCAATTCACAGCTTAGGATCCTGGGCCAGGAAGATTGAGGTCCCAATGGTGTCTGAACATGAGCACCTCCAGGGACCCAGAACCCCAGGAGCCCAAGGCCCACTGGCCTTGGGAAACACCTAAGCCCTCTTCTGGGAGAAGATCACCACGCATCTGCAGCCCTGGGTGCCCCCAGCAGTACACGGGCTCTGGCATGGGGGTGGGCAAGGGGCGAGAGTCTGGCCCCTGTCTCCTGGCAGATTTCAAAATGTGGTCAGAAACATGGCTGGAGTGATGACTGCGTGGACTGGGGAGTCGTCATTCAATGAATCAGGCTTGACCTCTTGTCCACCCCTGCTACTGCTGGTGTCTGTGTTGATCTGGAGCTGACCCCACCTTGCCCTGGCAGAGCAAAGGCCCTGGGCTGGGGTCTGTGCACAGGTTCTGGTGAATGCCCTGCTGTGGGCACACAGCAGAGGCCTGTCAGAGGAGAAGGAGCCGAGGAGAGCCCTGGGGATCCCCAAGAGCTTCTGGGTGTAGGGACAATCGCCCAGACAGGCTGACTCTGCGAGGCTTGTCCCCATGGCAGGAGATGGCCTGTGAGAGGTGGGACTCCTGGGAGGAGCGCTGAGGACTAGAGGGAGGGGACAGTGTGACTCCGCAGGCTCCACAAGGGACACAGCACCGACATGCCTCTGGCCTGGGTGCCCTTCTGAGTTATCAGAGGTCCATGCACCCCGGCAATCATGACCAGGCACGGGAGGCGTGCAGGGAGTGGGGTGGGCACCAGAGGGGCAGGCACTGAGGTGTGGACACTGAGGGGAGCCATGGGTCCTGCGGGGTGGCCCTGCGACCGGACTGTTGAGCCTTGGGTGGGCAGAAATCATTCCCCTTATCAAGGACTGTAGATCCTCACTCGCAACACCAGGACACCAAAGCAGTTCTGTTACCGGATAAAGGGTCTTGACTGGGTGTTGTTCAGGTTCTTTGTGTTGAAAAAACAGTTAAACAAAACGCACAAACAAAGCAACAAAAGAAGGAAGCAAGGAAAGACAAAGAAAGCAACAAAATAACGTAACGCAAGTACAATATATTGAAGCTAAACTACACTCCACAGGGTGGGAGCTGGCTGCAGCAGGCAGCTCAGGAGCCCCAAGACAATGTTCTTTAGGGTTTCTATTAAGCTAAAAGAATCTGGTAACACCCTAGGCGCCCTTAGAAGCCTCCAATTAGTCACACCATATGAAGGACTGGCCTGTGACCAATCAGAGGCTGAAATGGAAACTTCGGTCTTGTCAGCATAGGAATGAGGCTGTGTACCTCGAACTGGCTGCACCTGCTGTTCTGCTTCGGCCTTACCCCTTGGGCACCCGAATCCCTACTTTCCTGCCGCAGTTCTGATAGAAAGAAAGTGACAGGTGACACGGAGGTCCCTAACCCAGGGAATAGCTAGAGTTTGCACCTCACAAGCTGGTGTAAGACTGGGAGGCTAAGGGCATGGGCTTTGTGCTTGTGAGAGTTTGCAGGTTGAATCTCAGCCCTGCTATGTGGGGCATGTCACCCAATATCTTTGAGCCCCAGTTTCCTCACATTTACCCCACCTGTGAAGTGAAGGTGTTGCTAGCATTGTTAGGGGGCTTTGGGCAACAGGTAATAGAGATGTCAATTCCAACAGGTTTTAAGGATAAAGTCAATTTATGACCCCTTGCAAGTGAGAAGGGCAGGGTGGACCTCAGGTGTGGCTTGCTCCTGCAGCTTTCAATGGCCCAGGTTTTGCCTGTCTTTTGCTCTGCATTCCATGGTGTTAGTTTAACCCAAAGCTCCCTCTTAGCTCCAAAGTAGCTGCAAGCAGTAATCAGGACTAATTGCTCATTTGTTCATGTCCAGCTGAAGACAGAACTACTGATTAAAAGTCTGGGCTTATCTCTTGATTGAATGTCCTACGTGATGCCTCCAACCCCGAGGCCTCCAACCTCCTGGCTCTGGCCAGGAGGATGCTGGGTGCTGCTGATGGGCTGAAGCCTGGGCCATTGGCAGTGTTGAGGGGAGAGGCCTCACACTGTTGGTTCATTAGTGAGAAGCCGCGGAAGGTGACATGCAGGGAAGGAGAAAGCCTCTGTGTGTTGGGTTCACAGCACCCGAGCCTGCACCTGAACGTGGGAGAGGGGACGGAAGTGTCTTCTGAAGGAGTCTAACTGACGTTTGCTTCTCTGACCTCGCTCCAGCTCCGGCCGAGCTCCAGGTTCCGAAGGCTCCATCCCCCAGGACATTTTCTGGGAGCCCGGGAAAGGGTAGCAGAGCCTGGTCGCATAATTCTTGGAGGACGCTCTTGGTGGGCAAGCGGTGCTTTCTTATCGGGTTGTTCCTGTGAGAAAGGTTCTAATTCCCACTTAGAAGCCCTGAACGCAGGTGGGAGCCCCTGACGACGGCAGAGAGGTTGTTCAGGGCCTGGGGCCACCTGGGGTCATCTACTTGAGTCCTCTTTGAACTCTGCGTTTGGCAGCTGAGCTACCCGAGGAAGTCACTTCTTCTCGGGGTCAAGCACCCGTGTTCATCCTCAAAGGGATCAGTGGGGCCCAGAGCTGCTGAGCTGCACACATGTGCATTTCTCCATGAGACTATCTTGGGGGACAAGTGCTGGCACCCGCAAATGGTGGGACAAAGACAGAGGCCCTAAGGCATTAGCTACCTGCCTCAGATCACACAGCCGGGCCAGACCAGAGCCCAGGCTGCCCGCGGTCATGACCTAGGCACCATTTCCCACAGGCAGCATTAGGTGGGAGTCTGGGCTAAGCAAGACCACGCTGGTTTTGATGACGGCATTTTCTGCCCCTGCACCGCGTGGTAAGCCAGTGCCTCCCTCCCGCCTGGCCACGCTGCACCCCCTACCTTCACTCTAGTCTCTGTAAAGAGATGTTTGGGGCAGTAGCTGAGAATATTAAAGACATAACATGAGTATGCAGGATCCCGGGAGCCCAGTGGGCTTAGGACAGGTTGGCTCCATGCCTGCCCTCGCTCCAGGACCTTCCTCCCCAGGGTGGAGCCAGGATGGGCAGGGAGGGCGTCGCTACCTGGTGTGATCCGCCGGGGGCTGGGGCAGAGGGATGGAGCCTGACTGGCAACAGTTCCAGGGTCTGCTCTTGCTGGGACTTCATGTTCCCAGGACCGCCCGTCCCCCTACCAGAGTGGGAGCCCTGGTCAGGGAGGCCGGCGACCTAGCGGGAAGCCAGCGCTGGAGCTCTACCTGCGGATGGAGCAGGCACTTTCTGCTGGGTCTTCCAGGAAGCCAGCATCACCAGGTGTCTGGGGTGGCTTCTGGCCTCTGCTGTCTGCACGCTGTGCCCTGGAGCTGTGGGAGGTCGTGACGCCTGCAGCTCCCCCACGCCCATGCAGGCACTGGACTCATTCGGAGCAGGTCCGCTGTCCCCAGGCACAGCCCCTCTCACTTTATCAGGGCCACCATGATCTGACTTCCTCCTGTTGATCACACAACATTTCCTGGGACTGTCTTATTTCTAATATCTGACCCATCAGGCCGCTCCTGGGCGATCCTCTTCCTTCCTGGAAGGTGCATTAAACTGAGGTTTTACAAGGGCTGGCTGCATCCCTGTGTGGGCAGACAGGACCCCATGCACCCAGGCAAGCCCTCCTCAGCAGCCTGTTCATCTGCAGGGATTCTTCCGGTTCTCCCTCTGGGCAGCCCCACAGCCCAGATGCCTCTGCTTCCCAGCCACAGATCCATCATTGACCTCCCCTTCTTGCTGGGGAGAGGTTGGCACTGGGTCATCCATGGGACACGGAAGTGACAGCTGCACCCTCCAAGCCTGCTGGGTCCCTCTGCCGGGAAGCAGGTGGTCCCTGGATCCCTGTCGCCATCCTGGACCTCCCCACTGTCCTGCACTGGTTCCTGGGCTCCTCCTCAGCCTTCAGTTCCACGGCATGCTGGCTCCGGCCTCTTGCCTGGGGCTGACCAGGGCTGCCAGGGGCTTGGTTGTTCTGGGAGGCTGATGGACACAGAAAACACCTTCATGGCTGCTTAAACATTTAACACATAATTTATTGAGGTCAATTTAAAAATGATTAGTTTTCCTTAAGTAAATTCAATTCATGAGTCTTATTTACTTGTTTTATATTCATCCGGGAGTTTTTGGCAATCTCTTTCAGAGGGACTTTTGATTAATGTTTGACCAACTCAGTTGATAAAATCCCTCATAAACAGTCAATTCTGTTAATTAAATTCCCTCAGACATTCACACTGAACGTACACATTTATTTGATTTTTTTTAAGGCACTTCAGCTGCCTGACCCCAGAGGACTCTAAGAAAACCACTGACACTTGCAAACAGGCAGCTCCCAGACTCCAGGAAACATTCCAGTTCTACTTACATATCTATTCTGTTTCCCTCACACCTTTCAACTTAGAATCACTAGCCTGTAGAGAGTGGCACATTTTAAACTAGAATCAGCTATTCTGGGGAATCAACTAGGAAAATCTGTGCTGTGGGAGCCTCTACTATGCCTCGTTCTCCTACACACTGTAAACACTTTCAAACACAGAGACTATTCCAGAACACAGCAGGAAAGTGTTAATACGATAGGTTGGATTTACTTCATCATCTGCACATGATGGTAAACCTACCTGGAGTTAAAGAGCTTTCTCCACTATGGAAGCAGTTTTCTGTAGCAAGAATGTGCATGATTTCAGTCTGGGCTTAAGACCTGGAATCACAGGTCATCCAGATGATTCTGTGATGCCACTGATGAGAACTTTCGAAGTTGCCCTGACACAGACCTCCACATCCCCGAGAGGGGCCAGGCTCCCAGACGTGCCCCTGGTTCACATAAATCACTCCCCGATCCTGCCATTGGATTAATCTGTGCCCATTGCCCGGTGGCTTCACCACTGATTAGAGTCAACATTTCTGCTGCTTCTCGAGTTACTGTCAAGCTCTTCTGAAGCGGAGGAGGACAACTGATTAGTTCAACTTCTCTGCTTCTCCTTCAAGTTATTTTCAAGCTCTTCTCAACTGCAGGAGTATGACTTTCACAGGTAGAGTCTCGGCGTCTTTTGTGCCCTGCCCAGCCCTGTGGTTCTTGTGCTGTGATGCTGCCTGGCACTCTGGGGTGCCCCTGATCTGCTTCTGATTTATCATCTGCCTCCAGCTCCTCCACTGTGGTCCTGGGCCCACCTGTGCTTCTGGAAGGAGCATTCAGGCTATTCAAAACTAGACCCTACCACCCAGCCCATCCACGTGAGCTTACAGAGCATAGCACAACTGGTTGGCTGTATAGGAATGTGGGCTTAAGAGACCTTCGGGCACATTTTGTCATCAATCCTCACAGAGACTGTGCAGTTACAGACATCCTACCAGCTTCCCAGGGGAGGAATCGATGCCAAGGCACATTGAGGGTCTCGTCAAGCTATATAACCAGTGCCCTCAGAACTTGGATAGCGAGAGCAGATATTGACTGGTTACGTTCTTAGGGCTGGATGCTGGCTAAAGAGTTTACACACATGATCTCAATGACGCCCCCCAGGAACAGCGGGGTTTGGAAACTGTGACCACCCCTATCTCACAGATGGGCACTCAGGAGCTCACAGAAGATAAGCAACTCGGCGAGGCTGAGATTCCAGCCCAGGCACCCTGACCCCGGAGCTTGAGCTTAGTGTCTGCAGCGCTGCACTTCCCCGACCCCAGCCCAGGCATGGCACCTGTGGTGGCTTTGCACACAGTTATAGGTGCCCCACTAACTGTATCTGGAGGAGGCAGGGTGGGTGGGCTCTATCAGGAAAATCCTGGGGGTGGCCCCAGCTGCAGGCAGGACTTGGGCCTCAGCAGAGTGGCCACTGTACAGAAGGCCACACCAGGTCAGAGGGGACAGGGTGGCACTGCAAGGAAGGGCGTGTTCAAATCTCAGCAGCAGGCTGCACCGGGGGCAGGGGGACAGGCAGCCAGCTGGGGACGCCCGTCCAAGCGTGGTGCTGTCCACCACCACGCTGGCTGATTGGGATACAGGAGTGAGACTCTGCTCCCTGGCTTTGGCAGAGGCAAGGTTTCTAACGCGAATGTTTTTATTTTGTGCTGGGCAGTGAACTATGCACTTCACAGAGAGGATGGCTTTGAATGTGCTCTTATTCTTCAGCCAGAGAAACTGGACGCAGAGAGAAGGGAGCGCTTACCCGTGGTCATCCATAAGCAATGTCGACCCTGACAAGCACACACCTGGGCAGGTCACCAAGGCCCTGAGGTTCAGAAACCAGGCTGGAAGCAAGACCCGGTGCATCAGCAGGAGCCACACCAGGCTGTGTGGGACCGAGCCCTGGAGCATAGGACGGGAGAGCTAATGCCCGGCTTCTCTGGAGCCTGACCCCCAGGACCTGAGCCGGGCCACGTGAGGGCCTCTCTCAGGTCTCAGTGGCAAGGAAGGAGGTTGTGAGGACTGGGGAGCCAGTCTGTTCTTTCCCCGTCACCCCATAGCTACCTTCCCCTAACCCCCGTTATGATAAAATGTGTCAAATCTCAGACAACAAATCTTTCTCTCATAAAGCGGCGGGATCATCTCCATCCTCTTCCAACAGAGGCTCTAGTCAGGGGCAGTTTATGGGGGAAGAAGGATGTGCTGGGGTCCCCGGGACTAGCTTGATGCTTCTCTGGAAAGATCCACAGACCACAGAAGTGACAGTTTCTTACAGCAAAAGGAGGCAGATTAAAATCACCAAATGAGAAAGGCTCCCAAGGTGGGATCTGGGAGGGGCCGGGTGCGAGATTTTGGCCCCGCTCCCAGTGGGGTCACTAGACAGCACTCGTTCCCTCAGCACTGATGCGTGACAACACCCACGGCGCCTTGGTGTCCACGTTTTTATTGGGGGTCAGCCATGAAGGCATGGAGCACCCGCTTGACTGCCCACGGCTTCTCAGCCCCCAGCCCCCAAGAGGTCAATGCAACACAGCATGGCCCAGGGCCCCAGAGGACCCAGGCAAACCTTCACCTAAATCCCCTAGTTAGGGTAAACCCTCCAGCAGGGCCCCAGGTCCCAGGTCTACAAAGACATGCTTGTAGGGCGGGATATTCCAAGGGCTCAGAGGTCATCCCCAGGCCCAGCAGGAGCCAGTCCCATGGAGTGTGCAGGGCTGGGCACCCCAACCCCACCAAGTGAGCCCTTCCCTGCACAGAGGATGGGTGGTCTGGAGGGGAGGGTGTGTCTGAGGGTGCCTGCACCCATGGAGCAGCCCTCTTTATGGGATGAGTCCCATGAAGACGCATCCCGGCTGTTGGGCGTCAGCCCCTCAGCTGGCTCTGATTTCCTTGAAGTGGGGGCATTGCCCCACCCCCGGCACCCAGGCGCAGCTGTACTAAAGGTCAAGGTGGGCGTTAGCTCAAGCTCGGAGTTCCTTGACTTCAGCTGTGCAGAACCAATGCTCGCCTGCTGGAAGGAATGCCGGCGTGTGCGGCTGACGGCGCGCAGCTGAGAGCAGGCGCCCTTGTCCGTTTGGCCGCGTTCTATTCTACACATCTCCAAAGGTGTTTATAAATTCTCTTTCTTAAGTAGCAGAAACCACCAACTCAGCAAAAATAAACATATCAGTAACCACGGTGACTTCAGCCTTCCAGCACTGGGCAGAAGTGACCTCAGGCGGACGCAGAGGGGCACAGACGTGGATCTGAACATGGGTTTGATGAACGTGGAACAGATCTGATTGAAAACCTTCACAGCCCCTGATGGTTGGAATTCCAGGTTCCCTGCTGGTGTCTGCCCTGTTTCATGACCCGTGAAGCCCCAACAGGGACAAGGGCTGTTGCTGCTGGTGCCCGGGCTGGTCTCCTGAGGCCACGCCTTGCTTCCTGGGGAGGGGCTTTGGCTCACTAGCACCGAGGGCAGGAGAGCTGGGCACTGCTCAGCCAATGAGCAGTGGTTCCCTTCCTGAGGCTTCCTCCCTCAGGTCTAGACCCATGACCTGCCTGGCCTTCTGTTTCACAGTGATGATGCAGGGATGCCCAAGAATTGCAAAGTTCACCAGCGAACTCGAGGGAGAGAAACATCAGCAACAAAACTCCAAGGAACTACAGGTGAGAGAAAATACAATTCACATGCAGAATTTTCCGTGGAAAATTGATTGATCCCACCAGGTCATAGCTTTGCAGGTATCTGTAAGAGTCGAGTGTGAGGGTGTGGAAGTCCCCCCCTCTCTTAGGATGAAGATGTTGAGGCTTGAACCTTCTCTACCATGTAACAGGAAACAGCTGGGGTGGTGTATTAGGCAGCAGGGGGCAGAGAAGCCACGGGACGTGGCTTCTACAGAGGCCATGGAGAAGGGGACTTCCCACCAGGCAGGTGGCCAGAGACCCTGAGCCTTCCAGCAGGGGGGCCCCCAGGCATTGCCGGTGGCTGGTGGGAAGGTGTGAGCTGGGGGTCTGTGTGTGTTCGCATAGTCTCCGTGTTCTTAGCTGGGGTTGTGGCTGGTAGTAGGAGAAGAAATGTTTTGTGAAAGTTATTTTAGAATTCTTAGACAAGCCAAGCCATGAGCACGTGAGGTTCCCTTCCTGAGGGTTTGCAATTCCCATTAAATGGAATTCAGAAAGTTCTCTGGCCCCAGTGAACAGATGGAGGAAGAGGCATGAGGCTGGGTGTTGGGGGGCCTGTGTCTATGGGGCTGAGCCGAGAGGGCCCAGCCTGCTGGAGCTCCCAGAGGTGCGCGGCCCAGGCATCACCCTCACAGACCCCTGGGCATTGCTGAGGGCTGAGAAAGAGGCTGGGCCTGGCGGAGGCCCGGAGGAGATAAACTGGGGAGAGTTTGAGGGAGCCAGCATCCCTTCCACTGTCCATGCGACATGCTCACGTGGCCACGGACAATGAAGCCGTGAACTCAACCTCGGGTTGCTCGGCTTGACTGGAGGCAGTGGCTGGAGGAAGCCTTCCTGGTTCTGTAGCGGGGATGTGCAGGCCCTGCTGGACTGGGCCCTTTTTCCAAGGGCAGGCGGCCGGCCCGGGTTTGCCCATCTGTGGAGTCACAATATCAAAATGTGTGACGCCACAGGGACACTCTTAGCGGGATTCTGGGCCACATCGTGCACCTGATCCCGGAAGGGTCCTGCCAAACCTTCCCAAATCTCAGGACCACCTGGGGCTTGTCAGCAGCTCCTGGGCCCCACACACAGTCTTTCCAATTCAATAAACTAGAGGGTGCCCGCACTCTTTTAAGGTGTTTTTTGACACAATAATTGTACACATTGATGGGGTATGTGGTGATGTTTAGATACGGATGATGTGTAATGAGCAGATAAAAGTCATCAGCAGATTCATCATCTCAAACGAATTCCTTCACGTTGGGAACATCAGCCTCCTCCCTCTGGCTATTTGAAACTGTGTGACTGTGAGCTGTGGCTGTAGCCTGCCAGAACCTCTGCCTCCCAGACAGTTGCAATTTTGTATCCTTCAACAAGTGTCTCCCTATCCCTCCCTCCCCTGCCCCTTCCCAGCCTCTGGCATCCTCTGTCCCACGTTTCACTTCCATAAGATCAAATTCTTTACCTTCTACACATGAGTTCATGCAGTGTTGACCTTCCTGCTCCTGGCTGATTTCATTTGCCACCATGTCCTTCAATTCCATCCACACCATCTCAAATGCCAGGATTCCATCCGTTTTGATGGCTAAATAAGTTTCCAGTGTGTATATTTACCACGCGTTCTTTATCCGTGCATCTGTTGGTGGTGTATCATGCTTCTCACAAGTGTTTTGGGGGCATTGGAAGGCAGGCGGCCTTCTCTCCACAGTGCTGCAAGCAAGACTGGAGTCTTCTTTGCAGACTTCAGAATCTGAGAGAGGCTCCATTGCTCCTGGTGATGGGATCTGGATCTGGGTGTGGAGTGTGACAGCTGCCAAGGGTGATAATCAGAGTCACAGGTTCAGCCACCCCATCCCCAGGGCCTGCCTCGGTGGGGCGTTGTGCCATAAATTGCGGAGCTGCTATGTGAAGTGAATATTTACTGAGCATCTACTATACCCAAAGCAAAGCGACATTCTGGGGAGATAAAGAGAAACAAGACACACAGCCCTGTCCCCAAAGAACTTCCTAGGGAGCAGAGAGGGTGGAGAGGCATGGAGCCAGAACGCAGGTCAGGACAGACAGCTGCCAGGGGCAATCAGCAGCGTGGTCTGCAGGAGGCCTGGGGCAGCCAGAGGAGGCCCACGCTCTGGCCCCAGAGCTTGTCATGGGGCAGCAGGCAGGGGCCGGGTACGTCCTGGGGGCCTGGCCCAGCCCCGCAAATGGCCCCTCTGCTTGGCCAGAATGTCCCTACTGAGTTTGGACCTGAGATCCTTCCAGTGCCTGAACTTGCCCCGAGAGACATCCCGCATGCACTTGGGGCATTTTGAGAAACAGCAATTTGAGGGTCCCTCCCCCAACTGACTGGTCACTGGAATCCCACAGCGCCCTGTGGCTGCCTTCTCCGTGGGCAGCAGAGCGAGGAGGCGTTTCTCCCTTGTCTGCAGTGAGCTTCTGCACCCCCTGCAATGCCGCGGAAATGAGAGGCTGTGGGTCTCCCTGCAATTCACAGACACTGTGCGTGGGGCACTCAAACCTTGTCCCAACACTTCACGATCCAGCAACGCGAGCACTCACTACCCAGGCCGCAGCTCTCCAGGGCTGATTTCACATGGGAGCGTCCAGATGGCTTCCCCAGGCGAAGCTTTCACTTCTTCCTAAGGCCCAACCTCCCCTGGAGAAAAGGCCATCCCCCGACCTGCTGGCGAGGGAGAGGTGGCCCCCAGATTCTCACACTCAGGGCCATGGAGCTTGTCCTCCTGCCCAGACCACCCTCCTCTTCGGATCTACCTGGATGCTGATTAGGCTGGAGAGAGGAACAGATCAGAGACACCAGACCAGGGTGGGCGGAGGAGGTGCCAGGAGGCAGATACACAGAGGGGAGCCTGCCAGGCGCAGTGGCTCAAGTCTGTAATCCCAGCATGCGCTTTGTGCGGCTGAGGTGGGTGGATCACCTGAGGTCAGGAGTTCAAGACCAGACTGGCCAACATGGTAAAACCTTGTCTCTACTAAAAATACAAAAATAGTTAGTTGGGCATGGTGGCGGGCACCTGTAATCCCAGGAGTACTACTCAGGAGGCTGAGGCAGGAGAATTGCTTGAACCCAGGAGGTTGAGGTTGCATTGAGCCAAGATCACACCACTGCACTCCAGCCTGGGGGACACAGCGAGACTCCATCTCAAAAAACAAACAAAACAAAAAGGGGAGCCCAAGGTCCCCCGCTCTAGCTGCCCTTGGTCTACCCTGCTGGCAGCAAGTCCAATTTGTGGGTTTTTTCAGACTTTGAAGCCCAAATCTTTGATCTGAAAGGACTGGGATTGCCGACTTGTCAGACACTAGAGGGTAAAGGGTGGAGTCTGTTGAGGTCGGGTGTGGGGTGCCTCAGCCACAGAAGACTGGGGCTTGGGTGTTTATCCCTCATTCTCTCAGAAGATGCTTTTGTGAAGATGGGGGCTGCTTGGCAGGTGCCTGTCTCTGCCTCTGGGTCCAGAGGGTGGTTCTACCTGCCCAGCCTCTCCAACCTTCTCTCAGGGAGAATGCAAGTCAGGCTAGAGGCAGACACCTGCAGATCTTCCTAAAATGTGAGCCACTGGGGAATCCCAATGTGGGAGTCCTGATACCCCCCATCCAGCTGTGGCCGAGAAAAGGGGAATTTTCCACTTTGCTGATCTATTTGAAGGGAATAACACCCAAAGATGGCTTTCTCCCAAGTCATGGACTGACAAAGGCAAACACGAAAACACCATCAGCCTGGCTGGCCCCGGGCCATGTCGCCTGGGGGACTGAGCCGACTCCGGCTGCATCTGTTGGGAGACAATGCACAGTGGTCCTTGTCCTGAGGACGCAGGCTGCCTTCCAATCACTGCTGCGTAAGGAAAAAGAGAGCCCAGTCTTCCCAGAGAAGTGGGCTTAATAAGGACACAACCCTTCTGTGCTCACGATAATCACAGCTCACGGCTGCGGAGAGCTTCATAGCACTCCATCCTGTACTGAGCCCTACACATTTATAATCTCATTTAATCCTCATAACAATCGGACAGGGTCAATACTGCCGTCACTGCTCCCCTTCAGCGAAGCTGAGGAACTGCCATGGGGCCCCAGCATAGATCAGCGTGGGGCAGGGTCACCAGAGTCCCCCAGCTGTTAGTCCACAGAGCCTGGGGTCACAGCGTGAACGAATGGGATGTTCAAATGCAGAGGGCTCCTGCGCTAGGGTCCTCTGGGTGCTGTAACAGAGGACCACACAACTGGTAACTTAAAACAACGCAAATTTTTTCACTTGAAGGTCTAGAGACTGAAGCCCAACACAGTCTCCCTGAGCGAAAATCGAAGTACTGTGGGGCTGCTCCCTCCAGAGGCTCGGCTTAGGGAGAATCCACTTCCTGCCTTTTCTGGCTTAGCGAGCCGCCAGCAGGCCTTGGCTCTTGGCCCCTCCTCCCTCTTGAAAGGCAGTGCTGGCATCCAGGACCTCTCATCTATCATCCCCCTGAGCTTCTCCTCCACCTCCTCTTTCACAGTTAAGGATCTTGGTGGTTACTTTGGGCCCACCAAGATAACCCATAATAATAATCTGATGTTAAGATCAGCAGCTTAGCAATTTTCATTTCACCTGATGCCTTAATTCACTTTGCCATGTAAGGCAACCGAGGCACAGTTTCCAGGATTAGGAGCGGAAAGGGTTTCAGCTGGTTGACACATTCCGATCTGTGCTCTCTGCGGCCTTTCTGTGTCTTGGCCTGGCGGTCCTCCCGGGGTCTTGTGCCTGCCGGCAGCACGTGCTGGAATCAGCTCACACCGGCTTGTGAGAGCCCAGTGGGGAACGGCTGAAATGTACAACTAATAAATTGCATTACAACAAAGATAACAAGAGTCGAGCATTTGTTACCTTTGTTTTAATATAATCTATTAATTGTACATCTTATGATATTATGATACAGTTTCGTGTTAATTATGCTGCAGCAGGTATTGTCTGTTTGGCAGAAGTCCTGTCTAGCAGGTTGTTCGCTGCGGCGCCCCTGTCTGCATTGAGCTTTGTTGTGTTGACGACTTGGAACTCACTGTCCAAGAGTAGTTACATCACGGAAGTCAGCATGTGCTACAAATCAGAGCTTGATTTTATGGTCTTATTGATTATCTAGACTTAAGGAAATGAAATAATTGATTAATGCAGCTTAATCTACAAGTGTTTTATATGCTTGTAACTGTTACATTATAAATAGCACAAAAAGTTGTCAAATAGTTGAATTGCAGCCACAGGTTGGCTACAAATAAGAGAGTTTGGCAAAAAAAATCAACAAAAGCTTCTGTGTGGACCAGTTGTTTCTACAGAATGTAGGACGAACACTACCGTGTATTATTTGTCAATTGGTAAATGGCGTACTTCCTTTGTACTGATAAAATTTAGAATGAACAATGTATGGATGTTTACACGCACGTCTCTTTTGCTGGTTGTTAGACATTTACCAGCATACCACAGCCTCCCCCCCAACCCCACCCGCCAGCCTCACCTTCCCGGCCCCACACTCTGTGCTCTCATCCTCCGAGCTGTGCACACTTTCCAGAGCCCTCCTGCTGCACCCATGCCCTCTGCCAAGCATGGGATGACCCACCCCATCCACCCCGTCCCCTTGCCTGGCCCATCCTGCTGGTCCCTCAGGCATGGCCCAGCAGCCTTTCTCCCCAGGAGCCTGTCCGGGCTCCTGCGTTGGCTCAGTGTCCTCTGTGTTCTCAGGGTCCTAGGCTTTCCCCATACCACCCTGCAGGAATCGTGTTTGATCCTGCCTTTAGGACTGGCCTGTGGCTGCCTCGGTGGCGGAGCCATACAACTCTTTTTCTGTGCCTCAGAATCTAGCACATTTCCTACATAGTAGATGCTCAATAAATATTCACTCAGTATAACTAATAGAATATTCACTTAAGGAGCTAGGATTGCTCTTGACTGAATAAAGAGTGTAGGCCTCTTCCCGGGCACAGAACAAAACAGATGAGGGGAGGGAAAGCACTGAAGGATACGTGGTTCTGAAGGGGCCCTGGGTCCTGGCGCATGAAGACTTTTGGCACATGGGTGGTGAGCATTGGAAAATACCTCGTCTCAGCCCCTATGTCTGGAGGGCCCTTTGGACCCTTTTGCTTCAATACAGCAGGCGCCTGACATCCTTGACAGAGGAGTTTCTTTCTGCAGAGGCATGAGGGATGTGGAACCCAGGACTTAGAGGGGGCAGATTCGTGTTCCCCCCAGGGGGCCCTGGGAACCATGACGCTGCAGCCAGCTGTGCTCAGAGGATAAACAGGCAAGGCAGTTAATTGGGAGGCAGCCCCCAGGAGCCCCGGCACAGTCAGCCAGGTGTGAAGGCTTCCGTCCTGGTGGGGCCCTGGGGGCCACATGGGGTTGCTTCTCTTCCCATGGTGGGTGAAGCTCCTTATCATGGGATGACAATGGGGGAGTGGAGGGAGACCCGATGGGTCCCAGAGATGCCAAGTGAGGTCATCACAATGATAGCAGTGCTGGCTGGCAGCCTCCAAAGCCAGGCAGGAGGCAGGCCCTTTCCCTGTGCACGAGTCCACGAGGGCACTCTCAGGGCTATGCTCATTTGACACCTGGACGGGGAGACTGGAGTCGGCATGCTGCGTGAATGTCAGCATCAGGATAGCCCTTCCACCGAGGCCCTGAAACCACCACAGAATATTCCGTATTGTGATCTTAAAACACCAACGCCACCTGCCAGCTCCTCTGATGCAGGCTGCGGTTCCCACAGAGCCTGGGCGCCTGTGGCATCCTCTGCCTTCATGCTCCCTCCAGAGCCCTGGTGGCTGGGAGGCGGGGCCTTCTCTCCTGTCCCTGCCACCCCACTAGGTGGTGGCACCCCATCCTGGGAGGCCCCCACGTCCTCTGCCTCCTCTTCTGCTTGGAGTGTGAAATCAATGGACACGTGCTGGGTTAGAGTGCAGTGCTGACCCCCATTGCCGCTCACTCTGCAAGCCCAGCACGCAGGCGCTGGGTGGGGGGCCGCTGAGCCAGCGTGAGGGCCTCCCACATCCTCATCTCGGAAGGAAATATCCTCCCTGGGGCTGTAGGGCAGTAACTGAGGCAGTGCAGGTGCTGGGTGCGCGTCAGGTGCCAGGCCAGGGGAACAACCTGTGCTGGGGACGTGTTGGATGAGCCTGGGAGCCTGAGTGCTTCTAGCCCCTGAATGCTCTCTGGGAAGCTTTACTGGCCTGAGGGTCGCTCAGGAGGAGAGATGGAGGGGAGAGACGGGCCCTTCCCACTTGGCCTCCAGCAGTTTGGCCCAGCCTCTGCCCCTGCCATCCTCCCTTTCAGGTCTCCTTTTGGAGAGAACAAGGTCACTGTGGCATGAAGAACCACAGTTCCTTGTAGTCCAGAGAAATTGAGGGCGATGGATGGTGAGCTAGGGGCAAGAATTGTTCTCAGGCAGCCCTGACTGGGAACATCACAGATTTGTCAATGAGTTTGCAAACACAATTGAGACACCTCCACTCAGGAGCCCTGGGCTTCGGGTGATAATGACTCACTGGCATGGGCTACCAAGTGTGTGTGTATTTGACCTCAGCGGGTTACACATGCACAACACACAGACACACACAGACATACTCACAGAGACACACACACAGACACACACAGACACATATGGAGACACACAGACACACTCACAGAAATACACACAGGCTGGGCACAGTGGCTCACGCCTATAATCCCAGCGTTGGGAGGCCAAGGCTGGCGGATCACTTGAGGTCAGGAGTTTGAGATCAGCCTGGCCAACATGGTGAAACCTATCTCCACCAAAAATACAAAAATTAGCCGGTTGTTGTGGTACATGCCTATAATCCCCGCTACTCGGGAGGCTGAGGTAGGAGAATTGCTTGAACCTGGCAGGCAGGGGTTGCAATGAGCCGAGATCACACCACTGTACTACAGCCTGGGCAACAGAGTGAGACTCCGTCTCAAAAAAAAAAAAAAAAAAAAAAAAAAAAAAAAAAAAAAAAAAAAAAAAAAAAAAAAAAAAAAAAAAAAAAAAAAAAAAAAAAAAAGGAGAGAGAGAGATACACCCAAATATATACACAGACACCCACACAAATACACACACACAGAGACATACACAGAAACACACAGAGACACACACAAACACATAGAGAGACACACTGACACACAGAGACACACATAGATACACACAGAGAGAAACACATACAGGAACACACAAACACACATACAGACATGCGCAGAGAAACACAGAAGACATACAGATACACACATAGACACACACACACAGACACACACAGTTGTACAGACACACAGACTCACACACACGCCGCCCTCAGGCCACACTGCGTAAACAGCACCTGCCTTCCACAGGCCTCTCTGCATAAACACCACCAAACACATCTCCCCTCATCAGCCCTTTTGAGTTTTCAAAATAGTTATGATAGCCTCACTCCAACAAGGTCTGTAGGAAGGCTGCCTTTCCCCAGCTTATTCTTTAGACAAAGAAACAGAGTCTAGAAGCCACCTCAGGGAAGACAAAGGAAATGGCAGAGCGGGGGCGAGCAGAGCCTCCTCCATCAGCCCAGGGAAGGGGAGCAGGGGAGGGAAGACTCAAAGCCACCGGTGAGGCGGAGGACCAGCACAGCTGCAGATTCTGCAGGTGGACTTGTTAGGAAAGAGGGGAGTAAGGGTGAGTGAGGGGCAGATTTGGAAGGCTGTGCAGGAGTGAGTTGGGGGAGACTCCTGGCTGTAGAGGGGCAAGTGGGGAGAGACTTGCGTGGCTGGGCAGGGGTGAGTGAGGGGAGACTCACATGGCTGTGCAGGGGTGAGTGAGGGGAGACTCAC
>NW_016107427.1:4356530-4383313 GCF_001604975.1 Cebus imitator | reverse complement strand
AGTGAGGGTGAGACTGCATGGCTGGGCAGGGGTGGGTGAGGGATGAGGAATGGAGGCAAAGAGCAGATTGCTCCTTAGGGACCTGGGCTGCTAATGGTAAGAGGCAGCCAAGGGTTTGTTTTCGCCTTGTGCAAGATGGGCAGGTTTGTGGGCTGGAGGGCAGGAGGCGAAAACACAGCCTGGATGAGGCAGAGGAGGAGGGTTTGGGGAACAGTTGCTGGAGAAATGGGGAACGGAGTCGCTCTGGACAGAGGGCCCTGCCAGCTTCAGATGAAGAGGCAGCGGTGAAGGAGGGAACAGGAGTGGACGTGGAGAAGTTAGGGCTCAGTAGGGGGCGTGGGGTGCAGGGTCGGGCCTGCTGATGGAGTGGAAGTTGGTTATGGGGGATGTGCCGGGTGCCCAGCCCTCAGTGCAGCCGTAGCTGAGCCCCAGGTACGACTGCACGGCCTGGGGAGTGTGGTGGGTAGTTAACGGGTGGGAGCCTGTTGACTTCTGCGTTTAAAACTTTTTATTTTGAGACAATTGTTACCAGAAGAGTAGATAAGATGCTAGTTATGGGAAATAAGGCAGAGAGCACCCACGTACCACCTCCCGTGGCCCGTGGTGGCCTCCTGCCTGACTTGGGACTCTGCCATGTGTTGGTGGTCCCTGGGCTCTCCTCATGGTGGCCGTGCCCCTGACTTTCCTGTTCTTGGTTTCTAAGCCATCTTTGACCTAATTAGAAAGCCTGCCTACCAACCTGCAGACTACCTGGGAAAATCCTTAACCCTGGCGTGGGCCTCTGGGTTTTAGAATGGGGCTAATGATCAGAGGAGCTAGTCAAGGTCTTTGGAATACAGATCTGGCTGAGAATCCCAGAGGCTAGCGTATGTGCAACTCAGAGCTAAAGAACCAACCAAGGAAGGGCAGTTTCCGGGCAGCTCTGGGGCTCCAGGTGGTTGAGTCTACAGGTCACTGCCCAGGGAGGAATTGGTCTTGACAGTTTCACCCCCATCCCTCCACCACCCTGATCAGGGTTCCAAACTAGAGGCCCCTTGGCCTGGCTGGTGTCCAGGCCCCACACTTGGCCAGGAGGTGGAGATTCTTGATTGACAACCTCTAAGCCTGCACACAGGGTCAAAGGCAGCTGTCCAAAGTCAGGCAGCTGCGGCCAGAGGAAGGAGAAAGACACAGACTAATTTGACCCCCAGATCTTGGTTCGATGTTGGGTAAAATTATGGCTGGCACCAGAGCCCAGAAGTTGCAAGGACACTCAAGCGAGAACGTTCAGGTGCAGAGGTGCCGGACAAATGCATCTGAGAGTTCGAGTCCCAGTGTGGGCGTGTCTGATGTCGTGTAGATAGGCAGGCTGTGCTGAAAATGCGTGTAGATCACTTGCAGAGAACAAAAAGACCTTTAGTTATCTGGAAAATTGTACATAAAACTAGTTATGCATCTCGCTGTCACAAAACAGAGTCACTTATTGGAAGTAATTTCCCTATGAGACTCTACTCACTAAATAAATAAATAAATAAGATCGTTTATTTTATGTAACTCTTAACCTGGAGACTATCGTGTTTGTTTTACTTGTGTGGAGAAATTATATTGACTCCTGCTTTGTTCATTTATAGGGTTTACTTACCAGCCATATTACATTAAACTCTGGACTAACTTGTTTTAATATCCTAAGCAGCAATATAAAAGAATGGCTTTAGATTCTCTTTTTCTTCTTAAATAGAAAAAAGCTCAATAAAAATATATATGATGATTATCAAGCTGATTTAAAATACACTGCAAGACTTCCAGTTTAAAAACAGTGTTCTAGGCTGGGTGCAGTGACTCACGCCTGTAATCCTAGCACTGTGGGAGGCCAAGGTGGGCGGATCAACTGAGGTCAGGAGTTCGAGACCAGCCAGGACAACATGACAAATCCCCATCTCTACTAAAAATACAAAACTTAGCTGGGTGTGGTGGCACACATCTGTAATCCTAGCTACTCGGGAGGCTAAGGTAGGAGAATTGCTTGAACCTGGGAGGCGGAGGTTGCACTGAGCCAAGAACATGCCACTACACTCCAGCCTGGGAGACAGAGCAAGACTCCATTTCAAAACAACGACAACAACAACAACAAAACAGTGGTCTAAGGGCAACATTTTCACTTAACATCTAGGAAGACCCGCACACAACAAGAGAAATAAGAAACATAAACTCTGTCTGAAGTAAAATCAGGGTGTACCTGAGACCTCAAGCCATAGGAAAGGTGGAAGATATACCAAAAGCAGTACCTGGCCAGGCATGGTGGCTCACGCTTGTAACCCCAGCACTTTGGGAGGCTGAGGTGGGCGGATCACCTGAAATCAGGAGTTCAAGACCAGCCTGGCCAACATGGTGAAACCCCATTTCTACTAAAAATACAAAAATTAGCCAGGTATGGTGGCAGGCCCCTATAATCCCAGCTATTCGGGAGGTGGAAGCAGGAGAATTGCTTGAACCTGGGAGCTGGAGGTTGCAGTCAGCTGAGATCATGCCACTGCACTCCAGCCTGGGAGGAGCAAGGGTGCAGGAAGAAATGGAGACAATCCTGCAGGCGCACATTTCAGAAAAGGCTGTGAAGGATCAAATCACGAAGGCAAAAGCTGGTATGTAGCAGGGAGGTGAGCTTCATGCGCAGGCAGAGGGGATGCCTGCACCTGTGTTGGTTCTGAGAAGCGGAGGATGTGGGCTAAATGAAGAGTCACCCAGCAAACCATCCGACGAGGAAGCCATGTGTTGATGTTGTGATCTTTTTATTACGAAAAGAGAAAGCGTCCCACATACAAGTATGGGAAAACCAAGATCAAACAGCTCGGGTCATTTAATATAAATGAGATAAACAGAAGAATCAAAAACTTAATCCTGGGTGGGTCTAGGAGTAGTCCGAAAGCTTTGTGGCTGAGAAAGCTCGTAAAATGCACGGACGGGCGAAGAAGGGACGGGGGACGGATAGCTCCAAGCAGAAGTGAAGCTGGATTTGTGTCCTTGATGTCAGGTGAGGCTGAGTTCAGAGAGAAAAGCCCCCAGGAAGACCAGAATGGGTTCTTTAGGATGATAAAGAATGCAATTGACTAGAGATATGTCCCAATTACAAATATTTATGTGCCAAAAAGGCGCTTCAACGTGCAAAAGGTGAAAACTGTGGGGCGTACAGTGAGGTGCATGCAGGGTCACAATACTAATAGGAGACTTAAGAAAATAGCTGTTGTAATGTATTTAATTTCTTTTTTTTTATTTTGCCCAATATTTTACTATGAAAATGTTTTAAACACATAGAATAGTTGAAAGAATTGTGCAGGAAACACCCACACACCCTCCTCCTGTGTCAGGGGTCAGCAAATTACAGCCCGTCAGCTAAAGCTCACCCTATACCCATTATTGTACCGCCTGCAAGCTAACAATGGTTTTTCTGTTCTTAAATGGTTAAAAAGTCAAAAGAAAAAATATTTTGGGACACATAAAAATTATATGAAATTCAACTTTCAACATCTATAAATGAAGTTGTATTTATTTTACAACAGAAGCCCGGTGCACTCATTATCTGCACAGTGACTTTGGCTGGCTTCTTGCAACCACGGATGAAGACTTGAGCCATTGTGACTGAGATCGTCTGGTCCATAAAATCTGCAATGTGCATTTGGCCCTTTATAGAAAAGTTTACCAAACTCTTCCTAGATTCTAAAATGAACATTTTTCTGTTATTGCTTTATCGCACATTTGTCAATTCCTCTGTCTACAAATCCACTGGTTTTTCAGATGCATTTTAAAGTAGGTTGTAGACACCAATACATTTCACTTTGCAAAAGGTGCAGCATGCATATCATTAATTAGAGTTCACTATGAGTTTATAGTTCTTTTTTTAAATAAAATTTACAAACAGCAATGTGCATAGCTTTTAAGTCTTATCTAAACCTCTCTCACAATACAGAACATTAGCTGAGAATTCCCTGTGACCTTTCCCAGGCACTGTGGAACCACTGAGGCAACCACAATGCTGAATTTTCTTCCCTGGGGATGAGTTTTGCTGGCTGTAGACCTTCGTATAAACGGAGTTGCACAGCCTGCACTCTTGTGCACGATTTCTCTCACTTGGCAAGGTGTTCTGAGAATCACACTGTTGGATGTCATGGTAGGCCAAGCCTTTTGACGGATGAGTATTGCCCCACTGCATGAATGCACCATGGCTTGTCACTTTGCTCTCCTGATGATGGATACACAAACTGACTCCAGGATTTGGCTGAATGGACTAAAGCCGCTGTTTCTTGAACTGTCATTTTGTTGCTTTAACTTGTCTTGGGTAAATATCTAAGAGTGGGAGGTTAGCTCATGGGCTGGTGTATGTTTAGTTTTAGGAGAAACTGCTGGATGTTTTTCCAAAGTGGCTGTGCTATTTTGCCTCCCAACGTGAGAGAGTTCCAGTCACACCACATCCTTACTAACAATTGGTGTTGCCATTCTTTCCCATTTTAGCCGTTCTGTTGTGATCACGTGGTGGCTTGTGGGTGTTTTCCTGATGTTGATGATTTTTGCATGAACTTTTCAGACATCAAAAATCTTTCTTCGTAAAGCAAAAAGTTAGATGGTCTTACACCTATAATCCCAGCACTTTAGGAGACCAAGGCGGGTAGATGACCTGAGGTCAGGAGTTCCAGACCAGCCTGGTCAACATGGTGAAACCCCCTCTCTATTAAAAGGACAAAAGTTAACTGGGCGTGGTGGGGCATGTGATCCCTGCTAGTTGGGAGGTTGAGGCGGGAGAATCTCTTGAACCCAGAAGGTAGAGGTTGCAGTGAGCTGAGATTGTGCCGTTGCACTCCAGCCTGAGAGACAGAGCAAGACTCCGTCTCAAAAAAAAATAATAATAATAATAATTAGATTGATTTTTGTCATCTAAATGTTCTTGGGAACATTGGTGTATCAATATTTGTGTATTTTCTCACTGTGAACATTTATGTATTTGCTCACAGACGAGTAAGACTAATAATCTTGAAACATTAATCTGTGAGCAAATACACAGATAACACTGGAATAATCAGTGTAATTGGTTAAAAATTAACAGCCCTTTTGGCTGGGCATGGTGGCTCACGCCTATAATCCCAGCACTATGGGAGGCCAAGGCAGGTAGATCACAAGGTCAAGAGATCGAGACCATCCTTGCCAACACGGTGAAACCCCATCTCTACTGAAAATACAAAAATTAGTTGGGCATGGTGGTGTGTGCCTGTAGTCCCCGCTACTCATGAGGCTGAGGCAAAAGAATCGCTTAAACCTGGGAGGCAGAGTTTGTAGTGAGCCAAGATTGCACCACTGCACTCCACCCTGGCGACAGAGAGAGACTCCATCTCAAAATAAAATAAAATAAAATAAAAATAAAAAAATAAACAGCCCTTTAAAAGATTAACTTTATTGAGATGTAATTTGCATGTTAAATAATGCCACCATTGTAAGTATACAGTTCAATGCATTTGTGGTGAGAGAGGGTTTGAGGTTCCTTTCTCTTGTTCCTATATGGATCCCCTGTTGTTCCAGCACCATTTGTTGGAAAGACTATCCCTTCTCCCATTTGATTACCTTAGCATCGTTGTCAACAATTAATTGAGGGTATATTTCTGGACTCTGTCCTGTGCCGTGAATCTTTACGTCTATGTTTATATCCATACTGCAATGTCCTGATCACTGTGGCTTGGTAAGCCTTAGAAGTAGGTAGTGGAAGTCTTCTAATTTTATTCATTTTCAAAAAACTTTTGGCTGCTCTAGGTCCTCTGCATTTCCATATTAAATTTTTGAGTCAGCTTATCAATTTCTACAAAAAAAGAATGCTAAGCTTTTTAAAAGGAGTTTTACAGAATTGATGTTATTTCTTCATAAAATACTTCTTAGAATTCACCAGTGAAGTCATCTGGGACTAGAGTTTTCTTTGAAGAAGGCTCTTAACCACAGATTCAATTTCTTTAATAGATATAGGAATATTCCGGTTATTGATTTTTTTCTTGAGTAAGCTATGGTAATTTGTATTTTTCAAGAAATGTTTTTTAACCAATTTGTCAAATTTACTGGCATAAAGTTATTCATGATATTCCTTTATTAATTATTCTTTTAAAGTTTATAGTATCTGTAGTAATGTCATTTTTATAATTCCTGATATTGGTGACTTCTGTCTTTTCTCCTTTTAAAAAATTGTTCATTTTCCTGTCTAGAGATGTATTAATTGTGTTGATCTTGTCAAAGAACTTGTTTTTATTTTCATTGATTTTTCTATTCCTTTTTTGTCTCCTGTTTTATTGATTTCCACCCTTAGGTTTATCATTTGCTTTCCTAAATTTGAGTTTAATTTGTTTTTCTCTTTATTCTTCTGTTTCAAATGTAGATAACTGGTTTGAGGCCTTTGTTCTTTTTTTACAGAAGCATTTAACGCTATCGATTTCCCTTTAAGTGCTGCTTTAGCTACATTCCACAAATTTTGATGTGATGTGATTTTATTTTTGTTCAATTCAAAGTATATTCCAATTTCCTTTGTAATTCTTCTTTAGCCTATGGGCTATTGAAATGTGAGTTATATTTTCCAAATACTTAAAAGATTTTCCACATATTTTTCTCTTACTGATTCCTAGTTTAATTATTCTATGATTAAAAAAACAAGTGTTGCATAATTTGAACCACTTTACTTTTATTGTAATTTGTTTAGTGGCCTGAGATATGGTCTGTCTTGGTTAGCATACCACATGTACTTGGAAAGAATGTGTATTTGTCAGTAATTGGGTGGAGTGTCAGTAGCTATGAATTGGGCAAGCAGGTTGATAGTGGCTGATACTTTGTTCCTGAGTAAGGAGCATATTCTTACTAATTTCCTGTCTACTTGTTCTCTCCATTACTGAGAAGAATGTTTAATTTCCAACTCTAATTGTTGATTTGTCTGTTTCTTCTTTGAGACCTGTCAGCTTTTCCTTTATGTATTTTTGAAGTTCTATAATTAGGTTCATTCACATTTAGAATTGTTACATCCTCATAATACATTTCTCCCCTTATCATTCTGAAATGTCCTTCTCTATCCCTGGTAGTATTCCTTGTTCGAAAGTCTGCTTTGCCTGATGTTAACATAGCTATGCCAGCTAATTCCATGCCCAATACACATATGGTATATTTTTTCCCCATTTTTTAACTTTTAATCCATCTGTGCCATTATGTTCATTTATAATCAGTTTCTTGTAGACAGCATAAATTTGGGCCCCACTTTCTTGTCCAGTTTGACAATCTTTGTCTTTTAATTGCAGTGCTTAGCCCATTTATACGTGAGATAATTTGAGTGTGGCTGAGTTTAAGTCTACCATCTTGTGATTTGCTTCATTTGTGCCATCATTTACTTGTTTCTTTTTCCTTTTTTCCTCTCCTATTTTGATCAATTGAGTATTTAGCATTTTTTAAAAATCATTGTAAAATAACCATAACCTAAAATTTAAATTGAGTGTTTTTTAGTGTTTCATTTCATCTCTACAACAGGCTTGTTGGTTGTACTTTTTTTGTTGTTATTTAGTGATTGCTCTGCTGCTTTTTAGTGTCAGGCTCTAGGGCATCTTCAGTTAGACACAGGCCAGCTCCAAACGACAGGACACCTGTTCCCCATGTGGTATAAGAATCTTACAACTATAACGGTGTCCTTTCATTTCCCCACCGCTTCCTTCGTACTATTGTTTTCATACATTTTACTTTTACACGTGTTACGAATCCCACAATACATTCCACATCGTTTTTAAGCACTTCTTTTACACTCACAATTTAATGGAAAAATAATTTTAAAATACAAACATCATTAACATAAGATGTCAAAATGACACAGCAACTACATGGCATCTTCCTCTTGCTTCCAGAATGTACTGTTTGTGCTTCAGTTGCAGCATTTTTATGCTGTTATTATTTATTTGTCATTCTCTTGCATTAGACAATAAGGCCCTTGAGAGTAGAAACAATATCTATTCATCTCGTAACCTTAGCACAATGCTTGGCACTTGGCAGGAGGTCAACAAATGTACCATCACTGATTTCCTGACCGTCCAAGCGACTGGCGGACTGAATGAAGGAATGCCGAGCCTGCGGAAACACACATGCCACACGCAGGTTGGGGCAGGCTCTAGCCCACGCAACCAGATAAACACCCTCTCCTTGATAACTTTTATGTGTGCCTCCTCCCCTCCGTCCTCACCTCTCAATGCTCAGCTTCTCATTCAAAATGTGGCAAGAGGAAAGAGGAAATCATGGACCGTCATAGAATGCTTTCAAAAGAATAGACTTTCAAAAGTCACAAATTAGGACTCAGGTGGACGCTGAGTTTGGCTGCCTGCCAGGGACTGCTGAACATGGCCCTGTTTGGTGCGTCATTGTGTCTTGGGTGTGTCTGTGTTGTGAACAAATGTGACTGTGGGTGGGGTCTGGAAACAGAGAGTGGGTCACTCTGGATCCGTGTTCTAGTTGGGCTTGGAAAGTGGCCCAGAGTCCATGCTAGCCCTCACATCTCACTGGGGAAACTGAGGCATCTAAGCAGCATCATCAACTGCAAATAATTCTCTGCAATTAAAGTAGAGCACTGAATGCTTAATAGTGTGGGTGTTATTAATTATTTGGAATATGAAAATTTCATGCCCAGAGCTTTAAAGTTGTACCCCAAATGCTTTCTAAAGCGGTTGTGTGCCACAGGAATAGTTAAAGCTGCCTCACAATGTGCAACAGTGTTCTCAGTTCTAAAAATGAGGATGTAGAAATATTTCTCTTCTAGCATTTTGAGTTCAGAACAATTATAGCATTATGTTATACTTCACTCTGCTTTACTGACCTTTCTCTAATTTTTAAATCTTTGAATGTTGGAATGATTAGAAAAATGTTCACAATGTGCTTTAATAAAAGCTTCTACATAAATAAATAAAGAAACAAAAATAATACTCTCCCCACTCTCCCCATCCCCAGCTAGTTTTGTTTGTTTTGTTTTCTTTTGTTTTGAGATGGAGTCTTGCTCTGTCTCCCAGCTGGAGTGCAACGGTGCAATCTTGGCTCACTGCAACCTCCACCTCCCGGGTTCAAGCAATTCTTCTGCCTCAGCCTCCCGAGTAGCTGGGATTACAGATGCCCACCACCACACCTGGCTAGTTTTTGTGTTTTTAGTAGAGATGGGTTTTCACCATGTTGGTCAGGCTGGTCTCAAACTCCTGACCTCAGAAGATCTGCTCATCTCAGCCTCCCAAAGTGCTGCAATTACAGGCATAAGCCACTGCATCCTGCCCTTTCTTTCTTTCTTTCTTTCTTTCTTTCTTTCTTTCTTTCTTTCTTTCTTTCTTTCTTTCCTTCTTTCCTTCTTTCCTTCTTTCCTTCTTTCCTTCTTTCCTTCTTTCCTTCTTTCTTTCTTTCTTTCTTTCTTTCTTTCTTTCTTTCTTTCTTTTTTTGAGACGGAGTCTCACTCTGTTGCCCAGGCTTGAGTGCAGTGGCGCAATCATAGCTCATTGCAACCTCTGCCTCCCGGGTTCAAGCCATTCTCCTGCCTCAGCCTTCTGAGTACCTGGGACTGTGGGCATGTGCCACCACTCCTGGCTAATTTTTTAGTATTTTTAGTAGAGATAGGGTTTCACTATGTTGGCCAGGATGGTGTCGATCTCCTGACCTCGTGATCCATTCACCTCGGCCTCCCAAAGTGCTGGGATTACAGGCGTGCGCCACCGAGCCCAGCCCCCAGCTAGTTTCAACTTTCTATTATAGAATAGGACTTATTTCATAGAGGCATATTTAAGGCATTGATAGCATTATTTAAAAAGCTAAATAATTTTCTTCCAACTGTAAAATTAAAATTAAGTTCAACAGCTCAGAGACCTTTCGTGACCTGCTAAGGTCCCATGCACCCCTCCCTCAACCCTTGCCGAGACAGAGCTGGCCCCAATAGGGGTCTTCTGACTCCTGGGCTGGTGTGGTCTCTCTTGCACCTGCATTCTCAGAGTGGGCAGCAGAGGTAGTGTGGAGGATGGGCATCCCTTGGGAAGCGCTGACACCTCTGATCACGTGGGTGAGGCCCCAGCCAGGTGAGCAGTGGTGACCACCTGAGTTAGTGGCTGGGGTTCCCAGCATCCAGGGGGCCTTGGAACTCAGAACTTCTCTAAGCCTGAGGGCTAAGGCCATGATCCTGTGAGAAAGCCTGTTCTTGGTCCATCTGGCCCCTGGCCAGTGTGGAGAGCTGCCGGGTGTAGTGGCATGGGAGAAGGGAACTCTCATTTAGAGGTTGTCCAAGGAAAGGCAGCGAGCCCAGGAGGTCCTCCAAGGGGAATCGGGATAGGGCATTTTCTGCAGGAAACACCCCACGTGGCTCCTCAAGGAGGAGAGGCCACACATCTGTTCCAGAACATTCCAGATGATCATCTAAGACTCCCAACAATTCCACCACAGAAGATAGGGTCAGTATCTCCTTTGCCCTAGAGCTTAGAGTTTTCTGGAAGTGTTCAGCCTGATTCAACTAATTCAAAAACTACTCTAAGTAAGTGAGCCAGGTATTGTTTGAGAAGTTCCATGAACTCTTGCAAAATGATCAGGTACCATTTAGTTAATTACTACTCCGAAGTATTTAATGACATTCTAGCACCTGAGAACATTGATTTCATCTCATAACACTCGCTAAAGTGTGTGTGGGTGAGAGAGACAAGGAGAGAGACACAGAGAATTAGTTTAGAGAAATAATGTATAAATGCAAAGGTTTCTCTATACCTCTAAACTGCAGCCCATCCCTCTCTCAGTGGCCTGAATTAATAGCTAGTTCTGTTTCTATTTTGGGGGATTATTATCTGTAATTTCTTTAAAATGCCATTTATCACCCCATTATGGTGAAAGGCTGTATTAGTCTAAGCAGCAAGCCATCTCAAACCGGCCTAAGCAAAACAGGGAGCCCCTTGGCTTACACAAGTGGAAAGTCCAGGTTGCACCCAAGTGGCCCTTGGCCAGGCTCTAACGATGCCATTCATCTCCCCCAGCCCCTTCCCATCATCCTATCTCTTAAAGGCACTTTCTGGGCCAGGCTGGAGAGGAGGCAGGTGGACCCTTTGGGCTACACATTCTCCTTGGTGCAACCCACCAATGAAGGGAGAGAGCGTTTCCTATTGGCTCCACGGCCTGGGGCCCAGGAGAGAGTCTGATTGGCCCAACCTGAGTCACATGAGTGGGCTTAAACCAATACCATAGCTAGCAGGTGGTCAGGGCTGGATCATATGGTTGGCAAGATGTCAGCCCCAGCTGAACCAGGTGGAAATAATCCCTCCTGGGAAGGAGGGTTGCTTGACATCAGAAAGACACGGAAGGGTACTCTGCACACAAAACTCACCAGATCCTGTTTTTCTGGCCCTTAGTTCATGTCTTAAATGAAGTTAATGTTGATAGGCCTACAAATAGCATGGATGGTATCCTCCTAATCCTCCCTGGAACAAGGCTGGGTCTCAATACACAAATGTACACTGTTTTATATTAGACCTCCTTGCCTGCTGTCTCTGTTATTACTGCTTTGTGTTAAGCTTTTGGTCTGACTTTATTTCCTCACATATCGGCCATTTGTGCTAGCAATATACGCTTCAAACTTGATTTCAAAAATTCTGAGAAGCTGGCCACAGTGGCTCACATCTGTAACCCCAGCACTTTGGGAGGCTGAAGAGGGTGGATCGCCTGAGGTCAGGAGTTCAGGACCAGGCTGGCCAACATGGTGAAATCCCATCTCTACTAAAAATACAAAAATTAGCTGGGCATGGTGGCTGGCACTTGTGATCCCAGCTACTTGGGAGTCTGAGGCAGGAGAACCATTTGAACCTGGAGGCAGAGGTTGCAGTGAGCCGAGAATGCACTGTTGCACTCCAGCGTGGGTGACAGAGCGAAACTCCGAAAAAAAAAAAAAAAAAAAAGGGAGGAAAAAGAGTTCTAAGAAATTTAGCCAAGTCATTCCTCAATGCCTCTAAGTAGTGAGCTTTTTAATACTGCAATGTCCTGGCAATTTCTGCTGTTCCACCTGCTGTCCTTGGCTATTTGAATTCCTTTACAGACTGACCTTCAACCTGCCAGGAATTCCTCCTGCAGGCGAGCTCCATGGATGTCCTTACTCTTCCTGTCAATGGTCTTAAAAATGTCAATCCATGTTCCCAATATCTCTCAAGGACTTGTCCGCACCCCTCCACCCAAGCCACCTGCCTGCTGCAGAGGCCTCCCAGTCACTCCAGCTTCCCCTTGCAGCTTCTCAGCTTCTTGGCTCCACGTGCTTTCTCTTGGCTACGATGTGGATTTTTAAAATCTGATTATTTTAGTAAGAAATGACCTCAAACCACAGTTTTGGAGTTGGCGTTATGAAGCACTAACAAACCACTTTAGCTCTTTCAAATCGGGGAACCTAACCTTTCTCCTTTGCTCACTTGACCACCCACTGAGTGGGCTCTTCCCTGCATACAGGGCGTGATGCTTGCAGATTTAACCCCAATATAGACATGACACACTTCCCCCTTCCTTCCAGAAGCCATCCTGCTTCATCTCACAGCAAGTTCTGTCTCCTTTGGCCTTCTGCAAAATACGGACAGCTGATCAAATGCTGCTTAAATGTTTGTCATGTTTTGAATGCTCGAGTGGGCATGTGTGTTTTTGTGTCTGAGCATGTGTATACAAATGCACAGAACTTAGCTTCATTAATTAGCCTGTGAATTCGAGGTTGGGGACCAAGTTTTCCAGAGCTTTGGGTTCTGCACAGTGCCTTCCTAGCCAGTGCTTAGTAAACACTTTTAAATGAACTCAAGACCTGCTTCCTTCAAGATTTACAAAGGTGTTTTCCTTCTGTTCTACTCCCGGGTCTTTGCCCTCCAAGATCATAAGCTCACAGTCACCCCAGCAGCAGCCTGCTCTTACACCCGCTCAGCCACCAGAGCCTTCTGGAGGTTTTTGATGGCCACATAGTCACAGCAAGAGACAGTGCAGCTGCTTCGGTGTTTCTTTCTAGAACCTCAAAGTGGTGCATGCTTTACGATTCAAGATCTGAACACGCAGACCCCAAACTGAACTTCCAGTGCATCCTCTGGAGGAGCTGAGGTTCACCAGAGCCCTCCTGCTGAGCTGCCAATTCGCTTTCCAGAGCTGAGAAGGAACACAACGTGGCTGTGGAGACACGCTTGCCAAAGGCTAACCTCACACTCACAGTGAAATAGGGGAAATGCCAGAGGATTTTCCTCATCTGGAGAAAGGTGCTGGAGATGAGGATTCCCATGTTCCTTCAGCTAAAAATATCAGGGGCATGAAACACATGGGTAGGATTGGTGAGGAATCATTTAAAAGCAGTCCCTTACATGATTCAGCCCTGTAGGATGGAACAATCCAATTTGACTTCATAGAAGCATGGATTTCCTCCAGCAAAATACATTTGGTTTCTTTTTAGAAAGCAGGCCATTTTTAAGTGGTTGAGCTGTTCTTGGAAACATTCTCACATGATTGTACTGAATACTTTGTGTTAACAGTAAAGCTAAAAATACACCCACTGTTTTTTTCTTCTTCTCTGCTTGTAATGTTGACATCTCTTGAACCAACACACTCAAGGAGCTAACATTTGGTGCTTAGATTTTCCATTTGGATTAAACACTTTGGAAGTTTCTTTTTTATGTTATTAGGAAACAAATCATGAGGTCATGAGAGTGAATAAAACGTGGACTTGTTAAAATGCCCAAATGTCATTAGAGATTGATAATCCCACATGATTAATCCCCTTGTTTTGAGAGGCAGGTTGTGCCTAATGGGCAGAGCAGAGCCCCATATGGAGCTGGGCACTGCCACACACTGATCTTATAACCTTGGCCACCAGCATTCTTTCCTTTACCTTTAAAAGGATCAGGTTACATAGGATGCACATCCTCAAATTCACCAAATGCCATGAACCCGCCCTCCAAAATTGTTGTACCATGTTCTTCTCCGCTGAGAATGTGCTAGAAATCCTGTTATCTGCATGCTGGGGTACACTTGTTATTGACGGGCTCAAAATGTCTAAGCATGTGAACAAGTATGACACGGTCTATCATTGTTTTAAGTTACAGCTCCATGTTTACTGACAAATCTGAACATCTTTTTTTGTGCTCGGTGGATATTTGAGTTTCTTCTGTGAATTTCCTATTCATATTCTTTGCACATTTAAAATATCAGTTTTTGTTTTGTTTTGTTTTGTTTTGAGACAGGGTATCTGTTGCGTATGCTGGAGTGCAGTGGTACAATCTTGGCTCACTGCAGCCTCAACCTCCTCGGCTCAAGCAATCCTCCTGCCCCAGCCTCCAGGGTAGCAGGGACTACAGGTCCTAGCTAAATTTTGTATTTTTTTGTAGAGGCCTGGCCTTACTTCATTGCCCAGGCTGGTCTTGAACCTCTAGGCTCAAGCAATCTTCCAGCCTTGCCTACCAAAGTATGGAGACTAAAGGCATAAACCACCATGCCTGGCCTGAATTTCTTATATAGTCTAGATAGTAAATCTTTTTGGTTGAATTGTACATGTATATTTCCCTAGTTAAACTTATACTAGCATCTTAAAAGCATTGCTGTGAAGAATATTATTCTACCAATACTCTTCGAACTTGATTTCAGGGATTCTGAACGATTTAGCATTTTTATAAATGCTAATGTGTATATGTATAGCATAATTTGTGTATGATGAAGATAATCTATTTCTTGAGGATTTGATAAAAATTCATATGAAATTCTGTCTAGAATTTCTAGGGAGGTGGGAGAATTTTGCTTACCAAATCAATGTATGTCAATGGTTATAGGTTTTTCCAGGTGTTTGATTTCCTACTGATTCAGTTTTGGTGATGTTTACTTTTCTGAAGATTATCCATTCCATTGCTGCTTTCAGATTCATTGGACAAAGTTATTCATAGTATCTCTTAGATGTGTTTTACTTTTCACTGTCATTAAATCCCCTTTTCATTAGTCATAATTTGATCTCTTGACTCCCTTTTCCTCTCCCTCCATCCTTTCTTTCCCCTCCCTCCCCTTCTACGTCATTCTGGCTAGATGTTTGTCTATTCTGTTAGTTTTTACAGAGAACCCACTTTTGAGTTTGTTGATTTTTTGAAATTGCTTCAGGAGTAATATTCATCTATGACAATATGACGTGTTCTCCGTCCATTCGGGTGGAGCTGGCATCTCCTAATCCAAATGATTCTTGGGTTAGGAATTGCCACTTCCTAACCCCAGAGTCACGTAACAGGACATTTTAATTTCAAAACATACTTTTGAAGTGCTTGTGCTGTTGATTTCTTATTTAATTGCGTTGAGGTCTGAGAAAGTGCCCTGGATGGTAGTAATTTTTTTAATTTGCTGAAACTTTTTTTAAAACCTTCATTTACATTATTTAACCTGGTTCCATGTACTTGAAAGAATTATTTTATTTCTTGGATTCTAAAATGTTGGCCACTGCTCTGAGCAACTGTTGAATTTTTTTTTTCTTGACCCTGCTGGGACCTACTGAGGAGGTCATGGAATTCTCTCAGACTTCTGCGTCCAAGGAACAAGAGAGGGCCATCAGCTGGCAGAGAATGGCGTCTCCACACAGCTGTTGGCTTAGGCCACAGCTGGAATGAGACAGAAACTGCATAGATCTGAGCTGTGTCCAGGTACCTGGTGCCGTTTGCTTTCTCATTTACCAACGTCAGTTTGGTATTTATTATTTTCTTCCTTCTGGAATTTTTGTGCTTATTTGGTTGTTCTTTTTCTAATTTCTTACATTGGAAGCTTAATTCATTATATTTTTAGCCTCTCCTGTTTTCTAATGTAAGCTTTTAGGGTTTCTGATATCTCTTTAAGAAACATTTAATCTATACTCTTTAAGATTTAAGATTGTTGTCAGGGTGTAGTGGCTACACCTGTAATCCCAGCACTTTGGGAGGCCAAGGCCAGTGGATCACGAGATCAGGAGTTCAAGACCAGCCTGGTCAAGATGGTGAAACCCCATCTCTACTAAAACTACAAAAATTAGCCTGGTGTGGTGGCAGGCACCTGTACTTCCAGCTACTCAGGAGACTGAGGCAGGAGAATCACTTGAACCTGGGCAGGAGAAGTTGCAGTGAGCAGAGATCATGCCACTGCACTCCAGCCTGGGTGACAGAGTGAGACTCTATCTCAAAAATAAAATAAAACAAAGATTTAAGATAGTGTATTATGGCTAAGATATTATTTTCTAATTTCTTTTTTTTTTAATTTTACTTGAAGTTCTCAGATACAAGTGCAGAATGTGCAGGTTTGTTACATAGGTATGCATGTGCCATGGTGGTTTGCTGCACCCATCAACCCATCATCTAGGTTTTAAGCCCCATATGCATTAGGTACTTGTCCTAATGCTATCCCTCCCCTTGCTCCCATTCCCTTACAGGCCCTGGTGTGTGATGTTCCCCTCCCTGTGCCCATGTGTTCTGATTGTTCAGTTCCCACTTACGAGTGAGAACATGCAGTGTTTGGTTTTCTGTTCCTGTGTTAGTTTGCTGAGAATGATGGCATCCAGCTTCATCCAAGTCCCTGCAAAGGACATTAACTTATTCTTTTTTATGGCTGCATAGTATTCTGTGGTGTATATGTGCCACATTTTCTTTATTCAGTCTACCATTGACGGGCATTCGGGTTGGTTCCAAGTCTTTGCTATTGTAAATAGTGCTGCAATAAACATATGTTGCATGTGTCTTTATAGTAGAATAATTTATAGTCCTTTGGGTATACACCCAGTAATAGGATTGCTGGGTCAAATGGTATTTCTGGTTCTAGATCCTTGAGGAATCTCCACACTGTCTTCCACAATGGTTGAACCAATTTACACTCCCAGCAACAGTGTAAAAGTGTTCCTATTTCTCCACATCCTCACCAGCGCCTATTGTTTCCTGACTTTTAAATAATCACCATTCTGACTGGCAAGAGCATGAGAAGGTATCTCATTGTGGTTTTGATTTGCGTTTCGCTAATGACCAGTGATGATGAGCTTTTTTTCATATGTTTGTTGGCCACACAAATGTCTTCTTTTGAGAAGTGACTTCATATCTTTGACCCACTTTTTGATGGGGTTGCTTGGTTTTTTTCCTCATAAATTTGTTTAAGTTCCTTGTAGATTCTAGATATTAGACCTTTGTCAGATGGATGGATTGCAAAAATTTTCTCCCATTTTGTAGGTTGCCTGTTCACCCTGATGATAGTTTCTTTTGCTGTGTTACCAAGTCTTTGCCCATGCCTATGTCCTGAATGGTATTGCCTATGTTTTTTTGTAGGGTTTTTATGCTTTTGAGTTTTACATTTAAGTGTTTAATCCATCTTGAGTTAATTTTTGTATTTTCTAATTTCAACATAGTTTATTTTTTTGAGCCATGAGTGAGTTAGAGTGTTTTTATTAATTCATAAACATGCGCCTCCTCTCCCCAGTTCTTTTGTGTTTAATTATTAATTGTGGAAAAGAATAAGATGTTAATGAAACGAAACGTTTAACATTTCTTGAGTTTTTCTCTGTGTCCCGGATTTAGGTAAATTTCTGTAAATGTTCTGCTTGTGCCTGAAACATGCCTGTGTTCTCTTGTGTCGCAGACACGGTTGGTGTCACCTATGTCCCTGGGGCCCCGTCATTTGGGGATGTTCTGTATAACTCATAAGTAGCACTGCCTGCATCTCTGTGTCTGAGGCTTTTCTGGAACTACAGAAGGCAGGGCAGGCCAGAAGTATTTGGGAATTGACACTCCTAGGAAAAGCCAGCAGACACTATGGATGAGAGCTGGGGAAAGGCCCCCTCCTGCCTACAGACGTATGTGTTTCATTGTCCTGGTGAATTGAAGCTTTGTCGTTGAGTACTGACACTCTATTTACTGCTCATGGTTTTGCCTTAAATTTATTTTTCTGATATTTACATGTATTCTTTGGTTAATGTTTTCCTATTTCTCTTCTCTCTCTTTTTACTTTTTTATATAGAAATCTCTAAACATTAAGGTAGAATCATATGACAAACTACAGTGATGCAGCTTCAAGATTCAGCAGAAAACCAACTTTTATAATTGGCTTTTGAATTTTCTATCCCAGAGATATTTTTCAAAGAACTAGACCATTCATTCATTCTACCTATGTCTGATTTCTAACTCAGCGATTTCTACTTTTATCTGTATCAATTTCTTCTTTTTACTTTTTTTGGCCAGGTATAAAGATTTTTTAAAATTTTAATTATTCTACTCTTCATTTCCAAAATTTTTAATGTGATTCTCTTTTTATATCTTTTTTCTTTATTTAATAATTTATTCTTATTTTACATTTAAATGATTTCTTCAGTATTTTTGCCAGAATGTCCTATAAAATTAATTTTATTTGATGTGAATGCATGTTTCTAATGTTTCCAGTATTGGCTTGGGAGTTGGTCATTTGGGCTGGAATCTAGGTCTGCTAGCCTGGGTTTTCAGAATTCTCTGCACTTAGTTATGTGACTCCATGGGATTAAAAAAGTCTTTGAAAGGCCAGGTGCAGTGGCTCACGCCTGTAATCCCGGCACTTTGAGAGGCTGAGGCAGGTGGATCACTTGAGGCCAGGAGTTTGAGACCAGCCTGGCCAACATGGCAAAAATCCCATTTCTACTAAAAATACAAAAAAATTAGCCAGGCGCAGTGACATGCGCCTGTAGTCCCAGCTACTCAGGAGATTGAGGCAGGAGAATTGCTTAAACTTGGGAAGTGGAGGTTGCAGTGAGCCGAGATCATGCCACCGCACTCCAGGCTGGGTGACAGAGCAAGACTCCATCTCAAAAAAAAAAGCTTTGAAAGCATCACAAATTAGGCAGACAACTATGAAAACTCTATGATGAAACTGCTTAGTAAGGTATTCAAAGCCTGTGGATTGTTAGTCGTCTCCATATGTTTTAGAATTGTGGTTTGCAGGCTCGTGTTGCGTGAGAACTTAGGTTTCTGTTTTTTTGTCCCCACCAAGGAGCAACTGTCACTGCCAGCTCCCTCCCCTCCCAAGGCTTACCCAGGGAGGCTGGGGCTTGTCCAGCAGAGCTCACCGTGCGGTATCTGTGATGCCTGTTCCCTCCCTTGTTCCCTCCCCACAGTTCTCCGCCGAGAAGCCCTAGCCCAGTCCAGCCAGCAGCAGAAGCTTTTTTTCCAGTGGCTTTCGTCAGCAGGGCTGGCCTGACCCCTGCTCTAAGCAGGGACACCACCTCCATCCCCATCTCACTCCTGACCCTTCAACACCTGCCCCCAGCCCCAGAGCCCAGCCAGCCATGACTCTGCACTTCTGTACCATCCTTGGCCATGAGCGTCCCAAACCTGGCTTTGGCTGTGGATTTGTTCTTCTAGGTTTTATGTTTGGGGCAGCACCGTGTCCCCACACCATCCGGCCTATTCATGAAGAGGTCTGGAGAGGCGCTGTGCCTGTGCAGCAACGCAGACTGTTTAGCTGAGGTACCAGGGCTGGAATCCAGGCGTGCTGACCCGACTCTCAGAGCACACACATCACTCTGGCCTGGGACTTCATGACATTAAACAAATTAGGCAGACAAGTGTAAAAACATACCAACTATTCTGAAGTTGCTTAGAGGATAAACTATTCAAAGCCAAATGCTTATTAAAAGAGGGGAAAGTGTATGTGTGTGTGGTGTGAGTGTGTCTGTGGGGTGCATATGTAGTATGTGTGTATGGTGGATTATGTGTGTGTATGGAGTGTTTGTGTGGTGTGGTATGGTATGTGTGTGAGGTGTGTGGTGTGTGGGTTGTGTGTGTGGTGTATGATGTAGTGTGGTGTGGTGTGGTATATGTGTGAGGTGTGTGATGTGTGTGGTTTGTGTGTGTGGTATGTGTGATGTGTGTGTTGTGTGTTGTATAAGTGATATGTGTCTCAGGTGTGCGTTGTGTGTGTGGTGCATATATGTGATATGTGTGCACACATGTGTGGTGTGTATGCAGTGAATGTGTGTTTGGGTACGTGGGCAGTGTGTGTGTATGGTGTGAGTGGTATGTGGTGTATATGTGTGGTGTGTGTGTGGTGTATATGTTTGGTGTGTGTGTGTGTGTGGTATGCATGTGGTTAATGTGTGTTCAGGTGTGTGTGGTGTGTGTATGGTTTGTGTGTGGTGTGTAGTGTATATGTGTGATGTGTGTGTGTGTGTGTGTGTGTGGTATATATGTGTGGTGTGAGATGTGCATGTGGTGTATATGGGGGGTATATGTGTGATGTGCGTAGTTTGTGTACATGGTTTGTGGTGTATATGTGGTGTGTGTGTCTAGAAAAGTGAAGAGAAGCTCTCTGAGTTAACATACCTGGGACCCACCGGACAATTGGGCCTCATGTTTTTTAATAACATTAGTGGTTAGAAGATGGGGAAATAGTTTTTTTAAACCATAAGCAATTTCTGTGCCCAGAAGTGAGGAATTCCTTGGGCAGAGTATTCCGTTGCTCTGGTAAGCCTCACATGTGGCATTGGTGTGCGTTTGGCAGTGGGGGAAGAAGAGGAGGAAGAGGTGAAGGCTCCAGTGAAACTGTGGGGACTTGGAGCCAGTGGAAGTGGCACTAGCCTCCATGAGCCAGCAGGGACCAAACATTAAACCCACTCTTTGTCCAAAATTGGATTATTTTAAAACCCAAAGTACTAAATCCTCAAACCTTATCAATTCCTAGTTACGTTATCCCATTTTATTCTGTTGGTTCTGGAGGCTGTTGATGGTGGAAATACTCCGTGATGGGGTGCAGACGTACCTGTTTTCCTGATGTGTCCAGGGAAGTCACGTTGGTCACTTTTAGTTGGTCAGTGGTAGCACTATTTACACCATGGAATTTGGCAAACTCTAGAAGTCAGGGATTTCTTTTTTAACCCCGAAAGCTGATTGTTAAGCATGGATCAGCACCACTGCTTAGAGCCATGGCTTTTTGTCTTTTCAGATTGATGAGGACTCATTATTCCCTTTTATCAGTCAGAATAGTCCCGTAGCAATACAAGAAGCTATTTTCTGTTAAAATGTGAGTATCTCAGTATCTTAGGTCAACCAGGGATAAACAACATGGTCATTCAGAAACAAATAAGCCCAAGTTATTTCAAGTATAAGAGGAAAAAATAATGTAAAACAGTCAATTTCTTAAAAACAAACTATTAGTTAAGGAAAATCCACGGCTAATAGAGAAAGAATATATTATTGATCATTTCTAGAACACACACACAAGACAAGCTGGAGTTGCCAGAATCAGCAGGAAAAAAAAATGGCAGCAGATTTCATGTTCCTACATCAGAGAATAGCCGAATAAATCGTGACACAATTCAATGAAAGGTGATGTGGCTAATAAAATCATAGGTAGGATCTGCACATATGGCCATGGAATGCTTTCATAATATGGAAAAAGTAACATAGCTAGTACAATTTCATAGTGATTTAAAAGAAAAACTACCTCACATAAATCACACACACACACACACACACACACACACACATACTCACAGTCACTTATGTGTTATGACTAAAGAGAAAGTTATGGAAGGATGTTTTGGTCTGTTTGGGTGTGATGTGGTCTGACTGTGTCCCCACCCAAACCTCATCTTGAATTCCTACGTGTTGTGGGAGGAACCCAGTGGGAGGTTACTGAATCAGGGGGCAGGTCTTTCCCCTGCTGTTCTCATGACAGTGAATGAGTCCCGTGAGATCGATGGCTCTAAAAGGGGGGTTTGCCTGCACGAGCTCTCTTCTCTTTTCTGTCACCATGTAAGATGTGCCTTTCCCCTTCCACCTTGATTGTGAGGCCTCCCCATCCACGTGGAACTGTGAGCCCAATAAACCTCTTTCTTCCGTAAATTGCCCAGTCTCATATATGTCTTCCCAGCAGCATGGGAACGGACCAACACAGGCTGCTGTAACACAACAGCATACAGTGCGTGGCTTAAACAACAGAAAGCTATTTCTTACAGTTCTGGAGGCCACACCCTGTGTTCTCTTCTCAACATGCGTTCTCATTTGTTACAATATGGATAGGCTGAGATTTTTCTAAATCCTTAAGTTCTAGTTCCGTTTTGCTTAGCAATTCTTTCTTCAATCCACGATCTTTTCTTACATTTCAGTATAAGCAGTCAGGAGGAACCAAGCCACTCCTTCACAACTTTGCTTGGAAATAACCCCAGCTAAAGATCCCATTTCATTTTTTGCAAGTTCTGCCTTCTGCAAAACACTAGAACAGGAACACAAGTCAGCCGAGGTTTTGCTACTTTATAACAAAGAGCACCTTTCCTCCGCTGTCCCATGCCACATTTCTCTGAGAAGCGTTCCCTCTGAGACCTCACCCAAATGGCCTTTGCCATCATATTCCTACCAGCATTCTGCTCACGGTTGCCTGCATGTCCTCTGAGAAGATGAATGCTTTCTCTCCAGCTCCCCTCTCTCCTTTCTGAGCTCTCAGTGAATTGACTTTAGGGGTTCCTTCACAGCCATCTCAGCCTTTTCTAGCACGGACCCCAAAACTCCTCCAGCCTCCACTCATCACGCAGCTCCAAAGCTGCCTCCGTCTTTGTGGGTCTCGGTTACAGCAGCATCCCACCCCTCAGGGCCACCGTCTGCCTCAGTCAGCGTAGGCTGCCATGGGGACTGGGCGGCTCATGAGCAGCAGGCATTTCTCTCCCCCAGTTCCAGAGCCTGGGAAGTGTGAGATCAGGGTGGCGGCAGGGTCAGGTTCTGGTGGGGGCCCTCTTTGTGGCAGACTGACAGAAGACTTCTTGCTGTGTCCTCCTGTGGGTAGGGATGACAGAGCACAAACCTGCCGGTGTCTCTCTCTTTGTAAAAGGGCACCCATCCAAACGTGAGAGCCCCACCCTTGTGACCTTATCTCCTCCCAAAGGCTGCACCTCCAGACGCCATCACGTTGGAGGTCAGGGGTTCAGCATGTGGATTTTGGGAGTCCACAGCAGAAATACACCCAGTTTTTAACATTGGTATCTGATATGTGCGTTGGGAGTCAAAAAGTCTGTAAGCATCGTTTCATGTATCTTTATTTTGTTATAATCTATCCTACATTTTAGAAAGAGATCTTCTGCTTCTTTTTGTTTTTTAAATAATTTGGTCCTAAAGTTGCAAGGTGGGCTGAGGAGGGTAGGTGTCTTCTGGCATGGGTAGGGCAGTGCCCTGGCTTAGAGGAGGGACAGGGGTTTGAGTAGGGTGAGAGTCGTGCTCATGGAGGGGAGGCCTGGTGTAGAGGTGACAGCCAGGGGAGGTTGGGAGGCATCCATTGGTGGGGGCAGCTGACTCAGGGTTTGGGTACCCCAGCAGGAACAGGCGGGTGCCCCACAGGAGGGCTGAATGCTACAGCTCATGTCTGTTCCTTATGTCTTCAGGGTTCATCCATGGCCCGAAAGCTTGTGTCCAGACCACTGAGAAAGACAAGTGGACAGTTCTGTGTGCATAGGAACACGCAGCAGGAGGCCTATGCTTCCAAGGGCGTGGTCAAGAGTACAGGCCCTAGAATCCAAGTAAATGGGGTCAGGACTCAGCTGCCCCACTCGCTGTGTGCCCTGGACAAGCCACGGGCCCCTCTGTGCCTCAGTTGCCTCACCTGGAAAATGGGAATCACTTTGGAGTGACCAATGTGTCCTGGTTTCAGCACTGAAATTCCTGCTTTCCAGGAACTCCTTTCCCCTCCTTCCCAGTCCTGGCAAAGCCAGGACTGTCAATTGCCCTAAATAATTCCCACAGCGCCAGGCTGTCCCGAGAGAAGAGTGCTGAGCATGGGGCAGGCACTTAGTAACAGGTTATCGTTGTTTCATAATAATGGAAGCAGTTTACACACTGCTTAGAAGAAAGTATGAAACATTAAAATCTGGTTGACAGAAGAGATCAGTGATGATAAAGGAGCCAATCTAAGTGGCTTGATCAGAAGTCCATATTTCTATTTTACTTAACTGTGTAACGCCAGTGTTGGCTGAGAAGCACCCTCCTTCCTCCGGCTGAGCGCCCTCTAAGCTGAATTTACACATAGCAGCTGCTCTTCGGGAAGGCCACATGAGGTGGGGACAGTGCTCCAGGAGGGCAAACTGCCCACCAGCCCCAGTCTGGAACCACCAGGCTTTTAGAGTTTGTGGGGGCCTTGCCACTGCCTCCTTCTCTTCTGCAGGTAGAGAAGGGCTGCAGGAGCATTAGCAACAACTCAGCCAGAAAGGGACGCCAGGGTATTTCCTGTGATCAGGTCACACAGCCTAGGCAGCAACAGCGAGACGACCAGCGGTTAAGAAGTTGGCTCTTAAATGCTGACAACCAGGAAGAGCTCTGGACGCGGGCTAAGACGGAAACCAAGAGCGGAAGTCAGGCATAGCCCCGCAAGAAGGGGGCTGGGCTCAGCATTCACTCGTTTAGAGATCTAGCCCCTCTCTCCTTCTCTCTCCCTGCCTTCCTATCTGTGTGTCTATCATCTCTCTTTATCTATCTGTTCATCATGGGTTCATTCCTTCCTTCAATCAAAAAGATGTCCTATATAGGGTTACTTCATATGGGTTGAGCTCAGTTATGTTGCTAAAAAGGTATTTTTTTAAATTTAAGAGGTATGAACATTTGGCAGTGGATTTCAGTGGAAAGCTGAAGGTTGTGGGGTCAGAAGCCAGCCCTTCCCGCATGAACCCCAGGCCCAACACCTGCATCTGCTGGGAGTGCGTCGCAAGCCCTGCGAGTGCTTCCAGGTCAGCAGTTCCAGTTCCCTGGCTTAGCTCTGAGCTGAGCAGTGCCATGGTGCAAACTCTTGCAATGGGGCGGCATGAATATTGCAGTCAGCCAACAATCCTCTGATATCCTCAGATTCCCAGGAAACTCCCCTTGAGACCTTTAATCATTTGTTTGCTCCTCAAGAACTGCTTATGAAGAAGTTCCCTACTCACTGATACCTAACATTTTAGAGGACAGTCATAGATAAAAAACACTTTAAAATGATAACGATTGGGCTAGGTGCGGTGGCTTTTGCCTATAATCCCAGACTCTGAGAGGCCAAGATGGGTGGATCACCCTCTGAGGTTAGAAGTTTGAGACCAGCCTGGCCAACATGGCGAAATCCCATCTCTACTGAAAATACCAAAGTTGGCTGGGCGTGGCGGTGCACGCCTGTAGTCCCAGCTACTTGAGAGGCTGAGACAGGAGAATTGCTTGAGCTCAGAAAGCAGAGGTTGCAGTGAGCCGAGACTGTGCCACCACATTTCAGTCTGGGCAACAAAAGTGAAACTCTGTCTCAAAATAAAAATAAATAAATAAATAAAACAGAGAATGATTGAATTTTAACATTTTAGTTATAATACATCTTTTAAACTATGTTGTAAATCAGTTGACAATATATTATTTAACTTCCCAAGATATATTAGTGTCTACACAGCTTTGAAGCGATATAAAGTATGGCAATATAAAATTACAGTAACAGCTCAGGTGCAATACACAGTGGCTGTAAATGTACTTTGTAGCTAAGTTTTTCTGGACACGGAAGTGAGAAACATTCAACTTTTCAAAACTAGTGATCTCAGCTCTCTAGACTACACTTAATTCTGTGTAGAGAAAAGCAAAACCTTTTCCCCAGAACACGACTGCCTGCTTTTTCCCTGACGTTGCATAGACACCATCTGACATAGAACATTTCTAGATTTATGTGCCCAGTTGTAGAATCCTTGAAAAATAATGCTTCTACTACGGACTTCTGGAAATGACACCACTTGTATTTAAGAGCATGGCTTTCTACGGGGAGTTCGAGAAGCATGGCAGGTACTGACGTTCCTAGTGAAGATGTGACCAGGGTTGGCAAATTTCCAGCAGAGTGTCCCTGCCCTGTTCCGTGGCAGACATTGCTAATCAATCAGAGCCTCGGACCCTGCTGAGTGTGGACCTGGCTCCACAGGAATTAAGGCAGTGAAAGCCCTACCAGCGGGTCCGACTGGGCATGTGAGATGAACCTGAATGGCCTCCGTCTCCAGGTGAGATCCTTTGTGCTGGCAAAGCTCTGTCGGTGTTCACTCCATCAGCCCTTGCTGCGCAGTTTAGAAACCAGCAGAGCTCTCCAGTCTCGACCTTCAGAAATGACTGTTAACCCATATTCTGCCATCTCCATCTCACCTCCTCGGGCCTGGGATTGCCCCTCTAGCCAAGAACCACCCTTTGGTGATGCTGGGCTGCACCTGCCCCTGCACAGAACCCAGCCTGGACCCTGGTGCACTCCTCAGCACCTGCGTGGCTGTGGTGGGTGGGCTGCCGGAGATCTTGTGCGAAGGGAAGACCAAGCCTGTACCCCTGGAGGCCATGGGGAATATTTTTCCAGCACCCGCAGTGTTGCAGACTCCCTGTACTGAGTCCTACAGTTTGGTACCATGAGGAATTACAGTGAGGCAATGTGTACCAAATGAAACAAAAACAGGCTTTTATGGACGGGCCTGGGAACCTCACCCTGCCACAAATGGGAAAATGCATTCTAAGTTCTGAACAATAAGCCCACGAAAGCACTGGCTCGCCTGGGACTGCCAACACAGGATGGTCCACGCTGCCCACAGACCATAGGAGTGAACAGAGGGGCCTGCTGCCAGCCGCTGAGGCCCCCGCTGCAGAGCTGGGGCCGGGAAGGAGCTGGGCTTTTAGCCATGGTAACTTTACAGGTCCTGTCTCTAGTGCTCCATCCAGGTTTTGTAAAGAGATCCTAATATATTCAGAGTTTTAAAATTAAAATTTCTATGGTTCCAAAAGACAAAACCTTTGTTATCAGAGCGAGTTTTTACACAGGGCCCCTAATCTGACTTTTTTTTTTTTTTTTTTTTT
>NW_016107427.1:4325831-4356490 GCF_001604975.1 Cebus imitator | reverse complement strand
GAGTCTTGCTCTGTTGCCCAGGCTGGAGTGCAGTGGTGTGATCTCCACTCATGGCAACCTCCACCTCCTGGGTTCAAGCAATTCTCCTGCCTCAGCCTCCTGAGTAGCTGGGACTACAGGTACCTACCACCACGCCCAGCTAATTTTTGTATTTTTAGTAGAGATGGGGTTTCACCATATTGGCCAGGCTGGTCTCAAACTCCTGATCTTGTGATTTGCCAGAGTGCAGCCAGGAGCCAGGAAAGCTGAAATGTAATCATAGCATGAGTCCCTGGCTGCCCCTGGCTCTGCTCTGCTGGAAGAGCCCTGCCCTCTGCCCTGAGCAGCCCAGGATCTCAAGGCTTCTAGGCCACAGGTGAGCTTTCTGTGGCCCCATCCACCAGATGTCCCATGCCATCTGTGAACCTACTCTACTCAGCTCCCCTTCCCTTCCCTGGATCCCCTGTTGTCACCTGGAGACCCGAAGGTAGGGAATAGCTGTCCACCTCCAGCGGAGACCGTGGGAGGTTCATAGCACATTGAGGAGGAATATTCATCTTGGCCCTGAATTGCCCAACTCACTGCCCTCAAAACCCTCTGGACCCCCAGGGAGGCACCGACCAGGTTTGCTGTTCTGTCCTCTTGGCTCCCATGATGCACAAATGGCCTTTTGTTTTCCTGCGGCCGCTGGGACTGTCCCAGCCATGCGGGCAGCACCTGGACTGTCTTGGTGAGCAGATTTGAGATTTGGCCAACAGTCTGTGAATTCCACCCAGTGGCAGCCTGCCACACACACAGGCCTTTCAGCCCCAGCTACGGAAGATACTTTGATGTGGTTTTCCATTTTCCACATCCTGCAACTATTCAGTAGGTGTGTGGCTGTGAGACTCTGTCACTGTCAGTTGGGAACATCTTAGGAGCCCTCTTCCTGTGTTGGGGAGCAACATGCTCTGGCCCAGGGTGACTCTCTATGTTTGGTTTTGGCCACTGCTATTTCATCTTCTGTCACAGCTCATGCTTACCTGGCCTGCTCTGGACAGACCCAGCAGCTGCTTCTGTGCAGAAAACCCATAATAAACATCCCACTGCTGACAGCAGCGTACATCCCAGAGCTCATTGGCCTCCAGAGCTCGAGACATTTGTTAGCATCCCAGGACAGGGCCAACAGCAGTGCAGAAAGTGAACATCTTTGAGAAAGAAGGCATGGCCAGTCTGTACTCGCCTCAAGCCCCCCCAAGCTTACAAATGAAATCATGAAGAAACACAGTTCTCTCCAAGTCTAACTCCCGGGAGCGGGGTTCCCACTAGGGGCTATATCTAAAATGGATCATTGTTCACGCAGACAAATTTGCCCGCAGAGTCCAGCAAAACAGAGGGGTGTGCATTCCACGTGTGCTTTCACACTCAGTGTGGTTTGTAGCCGCATGCTCAATGAGTCACATGGTCTGGGCAGGTTCTCCAAAGATCGGCATATGGAAGGGCAGGGCAGCCGGCCTCAGTGATCAGGGCAAAGCAGTGAAGCCACTGGGCTCTGTGTTCGCTGTCTTTGGTCCTGGCTGTCCCCTCCTTCCCTTGCTTACCTACCCCCTCCCCAAACCTGTTGTACAGAAACCATCGTGTGTGACAATCTGTGACCTGCCTTCCCCATTCCCACACCACCCCCTCTGCCTCCCTGCAGTGGAATCCAAGTCCCCTGGCTTCCTTCTTCATGTTCCTATTCCCATACCCTTCTTCCTTTCTTTTTTTTAAACGCCTTTCCAGTTTCTCTTCCTGGAAGTGGGCCAGAGTCAACGACCAGGGTGGCTCTTTCTATGAATTGTGAAGGACAGGTGGGTCAGGCTGGTGTAGATTTGCTAGACACCCCACAGGGCCCTTCTTCAGGCCTCTCCTTATTTTTACCAAGAAGAAAAATCCCCCACATCTCAAGCTCTCTCTTTCCCAGCTGCAGCCCGCCCTGCCCACCAAAGGCATGTGCAGTTACCCTGCTCTCTCCTGGGCTTCCTCTCTGGCTCCTGCCTAGACTATTCCAGAATATAGACTCCAGGGGGACGAGAAAAAACAACTCAGTGGTTTGAAAAAGAGTGCTTTGGAGAATGACATCTTTTTAATGCTAAAAACACTAATTGTCATTAACTTCATTATCTTCATTATTATTTATTCATCAAACTCTTTATATGGAAAGGACCGTGTTTGCTCCAGGACTTGTACCTGACACCACCCCTCCCCCATTAGACAGCTTCCTCCACTGCTGCCAGCATGCCTTAATGGCAGAACTCAGTTGAACAACACACAGCACAGCTTGAACACAAGTGCCCCTGCGAGAGAGAGGGCCAAACAGCTGGTCTCAGATGCCAAGAGCAGGATCTGAACGGTAAGGAGAAGATGACCGAACTCAAGGACATCAGAGATGCAGAGGGGCGGTGACCAGAGGAGGCCCTGCAGGAGGGTCTGAGGGGGTCCCTCAGAGACACAGCCCCTGCCTTCCCAGCGTGGCCCGGGGGCTCCAGCAGTAAGAAGCCCCGCAGGCAAGCCGCTCCCCACCCGTCCTCACCCCAGCCAGCTACCACGCCACCATCTCCTTGCTTGTTTTGTGGTTCTTCTCAGACCTGTGGAGCCTTTAGCAGAGCAAGAAAATAGTCTGCGATGTGTTTTTCAACGAGCGAATCATTTCTTATCCTGTGGTTCATCAGGAAGAAACAAAGCAAATCCCTTATCCTCATGTCCTGGTGGCCTGAGCGCATACACAAAGCCTGCCTGCGGTGACCTCAGACCGCACCAGCAGGTGATGCCAGCAGTGAGGGCAGCCCGACGGGCTTAGACCAACAGACCGGGTTAGGAAAGCAGACGGCCTTTTGCCACAGGGGTGCAAAGCTGCTAGGGGTGTGTGTGAGGGGGATTGGCAAAGCATTGTGAAAGAGACGGGGGACGCTGACCATCAGTGTTGCCACCTCCAGTTGCTCAGGACTGTCCTAAGGTATGGCCCTCAACCCCGGCTGTCCATCAGAGTCCCCTGTTCCTGCATCCCACACCCTGAGTCCTGCCTTATGGGTCAGGGGTGATGGGTGGCATCACCAATTTTAACGGCCACTCCCCCAGGTGATTCTACAGGGCAGCCTGGCTTCAGAACTGGCATGACATCATGCTCACTCTCTGTGCAAGGGGCAGGGAGGCCTAGCTGGGCTGGGTGGGGCTGGAGGGTTATGTGTTCATGACAGACAGAGAGGGAGTCAGCTCGCTCTGCCAGGGACGACGTTACAATGATACCATTTTCAAGAAGGAATGGGGAAGTGCTGTGGGCACTTAGGCCCTAGGAGCTGGTTCAAAATGTGTAGCCTCAGACCCAACGAGTCAGAATGTGGCCAGCACGGTGGGAAAGCTCCTGGTGATTCTTGTGCACATTCAGGTTCAGGTGTTCTCTGCCTGGGAGGTGTTCTTGAATGGGGAGATTACCAATGTCACCCCATCAGAATCTCTGGGGGATTCCCAGGTTGTGGGCCTTGCCATAAGGCAGAAAGTGGGGCGTGGAGTTAGATCATTGGGAAAGGGCTGGGAGAGGGACTCTGGGAGCTGGAGATCCCCTGGGCCGGGTCCCTGCAGTGGGACAGGAAGTGTGTTTGAGAAGAAGGGCACAGCATGCCCGGGACTGCAGAGACACGTGCCATCATCTCGTTGCCTGAGGCAATGGAGCAAAGAGAAGGAAGGGACATCCCTGTGCTCCCCACATCTGTGATGCTGTGGCTGGGCTTACAGGTGCTGGGAACGCCCCATCATCTCACTCGGCTGCCACACAGAAAGGACCGTGGCTTGAACAGAGAGAGACCCTCAGTGTTTGACCCTCTACCTCTTAGAAGTGAATCAAGCAGACCCAAAGTGAATCATTTCTTATCCTGTGGCTCATCAGGAAAAAACAAAGCAAGACCCTCATCATCCTCATGTCCTTGTGGCCTGAGTGCATACACAAATCCTGACTGCGGTGACCTCAGACTGCTCCAGCAGGTGATGCAGACAGCGAGGGCAGCCCCATGGGCTTAGACCAACAGATCAGGCTAGGAAAGGTTAATGTGGATGGGGACACCAGTCACCCCCGGGTAGCCCCACAGTCAGGCCTTTCCCACTTGAGATGCTTGTTAGAGGTGCTGGCACTCACAGCTGTCCTGGCTGGAGAAGCCACAGGAGTTGGCGGAGGGCAGGCGCCACAGGAGCGTGGGTGGACGGCAGATGACAGGCTTCACAGGGGCACCTGCAGACGACACTAGCAGCTAAGGGAGCTGTGCTGATCTCAGGCTACAGGAACGGTGCTGTCTCAGAGGCAGGTCCTGCTCTCCCCTTGGGGGCTCAGGAGAGCTGGGGGTGGGGGAGTCACAACTTCTGATGAGGGCTGCTGAGGGATCCAAGTGCACCCAGAGCTAGGTGGCCAGAGAGCAGAGGTTAATGGGTGTGTCTTGCTGGTTGTGGATGGGCTGATTCAAGAGAAAATGGTGAACACAATTTTTATGTATAGACCTGGCGTCGCCCAAGACAGGTTCTCAAGTCGTTTGTGGAAAAGGAAAGACACCCCTTGACTGCCGGTCACAGGCCAGTGACCTCACCGCAGTTTGGGCGATTGCACTGCCGTTATTATAGACGGGTTGCAACACTCAGCTCCTGGCCTGGTTCCTGGAAGTGGCATGCCAGGGACTCTAAGACATGATGCTCACATGAAAGACAAAATTGACCACAACAGCAGCAAGCTGGAGTGAGACGCAGCACAGCTGCGGGAGGTCGGCCTCACCTCCTCCCCTCTGGAAACGGCTGTGTGTTCAGGGGCCACGCTCCAGAGAAGGAAGTGAGCAACGAAAGACTGAAAAGTAATGCTGATAAATATGCTAAAAATAGAGGAAATGATGGACACGATGGAGGCAAAGAGAGAGCCTTGCAGTGCAGAAATGGAATCTGAAAAGTCGTCAGATGGACATTCCAGAAGCACAGATAAATATTTGACATGAGGGTATTGCACATGGCTTTAACAGCAGGCTGCATTTAGCAGAACACAAGATTAATACGCTTCACAATGGACCCATAGAAAATATCCAAAACAAAGCATGGAGAGAAAAAGATGGCAAAAACAGCACGTTATGTTGTCATGGTCAACACCAGCGCAAGTGTGACTGCAGTCCTGGAGAAAGGGGGCGAGTGGGGAGGGAGAGGGAGGGAGGGAGGCAGGGAGGGGCAAGATTTGAATAAATAATAGACAAATATTTTCTAAATCTTAAGAAAGACAGCAACCCACAGATTCAAGACATTAGATCCAAGTCAGATGAATGAGTTTTAAAGGATTATACTTAGGCACAGCATAGTCAAGTATCTCTAAACAAATCTATAGACTGTTATCATTAATAAATGATCTTAGAAAATTCACTAAAATGTAAAAATTAAACAGTCCTCTCTTAAATAAACAATAGTTCAAAGAAGAAGTCACAAGGGAAATCAAAAAACACTTTAAAATGAATGAAAATAAATAGAAACACAATATACCAAAAGGTCGGGGAGGCAGCGTAAGCAGTACTCGGAGGGAGATCCAGGGCTGCCAGCGCCGTATTGGAAGGAAGATCTCCAACAGATAACCTAAACTTCCACCTAAGAGCCTAGTCAAAGGAGAGCAAGATCAAACCCAAAGCAAGCAGAAAGAAGGCAATAAAGATTAGAGCCGAAGTAAGTGCTCTTAGCAAGGCTGCAGGCTATGAAGTCAGTATACAAAGGCCAATACTATTTGTATAGACTAGCAACAAAATGCTTGTAGACAGTGAGACTAAAGTATATCATTGACAATAAAATAAGAAATATTAAATACTTAAGAATAAAATATAACTAAAGATGAACAAGAACTCAACCCTGAAAACTTCATAAAACTGCAGAGAGTTGGGCCCGGTGGCTCACGTCTGTAATCTCAGCAGTTTGGGAGGCCAAGGCGGGCAGATAACTTGAGCCCAGGAGTTTGAGACCAGCCTGGGCAACATGGCAAAACCTCGTCTCTACTAAAAATGCAAGAAATTAGCCAGGTATGGTGGGGCACGTCTGTAGTCCCAGGTACTTGGGAGACTGAGGTGAGAGGATCATCTGGGCCCAGGAGGTTGAGGCTGCAGTGAGCCGTGATCACTGTACTGCAGCCTGAGCAACAGCAGTGAGGCCCTGTCTCAACAAAACAAAACACTGCAGGGATAAAATGTAAAAGACACGTAAATGGAGAGCTATGCTATAGCTGGGATCCAGACATGTAATGTGTGAAGACATTATTTCTCCTCAGATGAATCTATGGATTTGGCACAGTCAAAGCCCCAGCAGGCTTGTTTTCTTCTTTCTCTCCTGCTCTCTTTTTTGATGGCAATTGACAAGGTGATTCTAAAATTTATACAGAAATATCCAGAACAGCCAACACAGCCTTGAACAAATACTAAATTGGAGAACTTAGAGGATCATATTTCAAGACTTAATTACAAACTATTGTAATTAAGATGGTGTGATATTGGTACAAGGGCAGATAAACAGAGCAGTGGAGAAGAGCAGATGGTCCAGAGATTTACCTTCCTCCCATACACGGTCATTGATTATATCAAAGATCCGGGGCAATGAATCCCTAGTGCTGGAGGCACTAAGAAAGCACTTGGGAAAAATGGACCTTTCGGCCTACATAGAAGTTAATTCAACATGCATCATAAACTTCATTCTGAAAATGAAAACAATGGTGCTTCTAGAAGAAAGCATATAAATATATTTTTGTATTCTTCTGGTAGGCAGAGATTTCTTAAAGAAAACACACACATACATACACACAAACCCACTACATTTAGATTTCATTAAAGCTAAGAACTTCAACTTCTGTCATCAAAAAATGAAAACTGACACCATTACAAAACCAGTCAGCCAGGCACGGTGGCTCACACCTGCAACCCCAGCACTTTGGGAGGCCAAGGCAGGTGGATCACCTGAGGTCAAGAGTTCAAGACCAGCCTGGCCAACATGGCAAAACCCTATCTCTACTAAAAATGCAAAAATTAGCCAGGCGTGGTGGCATATGCCTGTAATCCCAGATACTTGGGAGGCTGAGGCAGTAGAATCTCTTGAACCCGGGAAGCAGAGGTTGCAGTGGGCTGAGATTGTACCACTGCACTCTAGCCTGAGTGACAGAGTGGACTCCATTTCAAAAACACACACACACACACACACACACACACACACACAAAACAAAAGTGTAAATGACAAACTACAGACTGAGAAAACATATTCAAAATCCATCTATGTGACAGAGGGCACCTATCCAGAAATATCAAGCAATTCTACAAACCAATACTAAAAGAAAAACAATACAACTTAAAAAATTAATCAGTACAGAACAGCAAATTAAAACCTTGATAATATGGTCACCACGCTCCAATCAGAGTGGCTACATTTTAAAGAAAGTGACAGTGCAAAGTGAGGGCAAGCATGTGGAGCCTCTGCAACTCTCGCATTGCAGGTGAGAGTATAAGCCAGGAAAAATTTGGAAAACTGGTCGACAGTATCTACCAGCGTCAACACATTCTTGTCCCATAACCTGGCAATTTACCTGGTAGATTTCACACAACAAAAATGGATATTTGTGTCCACAAAGGAACAGATACAAGAATGCTGGTGGTAACTTAATTTATAATAACCCCAAACTGAAAACAACACAAATGCCCACCAATAGGAGAACGAAAATCTACTCTGTTACATAAAAGAGTAAACTATGGACACAAGCAAAACACGCATGAATCACAAAAACTTATGAATGAAAGAAGCCAGACACAAAGTAGCAATTCTATCTTCCAATTATATAAAGATCAAGAATTTAAAAAGCCAATCTATGGTAATTGAAGCCAAAATAGCGTTTACCTCTAGAGATAGTAATTGGTTAAGAAAGGGAAGAGGAACATTTTTAAACAATTCCATATCAGGATCTGGATGGTGAATATACAGGTGTATAGGCATATAATGTTCATCAGACTTTACAGTAAGGTTTGTGCACTTTACTTAAAAAGAAAAAAAGTCCTTATAGAAAGGGAAAAATGGCAGCTTCCAGAGCCAGACTTGCCTGTTTTGACTCTGGAATTGGGCACTTTCTTGCTGTGACCTTGGGCAACTTAAATAATCTGTGCCTTACTTCCCCTTGTGAATAGTAACCTTGTCTGGCTCCTGAGGCTGTGATGGGGATGAAGTGAGTTAGTGGATCGAGTTCTCAGCACAGAGTACCTGGTACAGCCTCCCTGCCATTCTGCCTTGTTACCAGGTTTCCGCTGAGCTTCCGTCCAGGGCTGAGGTCTCAGAGGCTGCACCAGCTCACTTTCCCCGACTTTGCAGCAATAATCATTGGCTGGAGGTATCGTGATATGATGTCATTGAAGTTAATCTAGACAAAAATCCAATTTACCCATAACTATTATACTGTAGACCCAGAGGAATTGCAGTTTTTGCCATAACTGTTTTCAATGTGTGTTATAAAAAGTAAATTCCACTATGTTCACAAACGTAAAACTTATAATCTGACCCAAAGTGAGACATAGGTAGATTTTCCTGGTTGGGTCCCTCTGGGGACAGGCAGCAGGTGCTGTTTTGAGCGCAGTGACTTGGGAGGAAACAGAACTGCCCTGTAGTAACCCCGCTCACTTCCTGTTTTCTGCAGTAACAATTACGTTAGGCAATATTCTGACACATGGCATTGCATCATGCTCATCTGAAAACAATCCTCCTGGAGCATCACACAGACACTGAGTCATTGCTTGTAGTTTGGGGGTTCTTACATGTCTGCAGTGGTGAAAACTGAAATTTTGTCCCACTTAAGAAAGTTTCTTCTTTCCTTTATTAATGGCAAAATAAATATATGTCACTTCAGAGGGCAGCAGCAGGACTACCTATGTGCGTGGGTAAGTCACTGGCAAAATGCTTTCTAGTAAGAAAATATTTTTAAATATCAATGTATGGAGTAAGTGTAACTAACTAGATGTAGATTAAGAAAAATGTAAGCCACGCCTCCCAGTTTAGGCAGCAATCATTTGTGACTTAAACTGTGATGTAAAGTAATTACGACCTACACCAGTCAGGTAACAAATATTGGTGAGCTGCCTGGATTTGGGAGATGCAGTGAGGATAACTCAGAGTCCAGAACATGACGGGGAGAAAGGGGCACCCTGAGGACTTGGCCTCCGGTGTGAGGCTCCTGCACTGGGTGTCCATGAGGTGGGTGCAGGGGAATCACACATTCAGGTGGGCCTTCTGCAGGCTCCCCTTGCCCCTGGTGAGTGTCTGCAGCCCCCCAGGGCCATGGGGGTGAGGCCGGCTTGGTGGCTTGGATTGCTTCTCCTCTGCAGGGCCCCTATAGGATTCTAGATCACTCCGGAGAAGGCTTTGAGTACATCCCATGGCTTCCTAGCCTCCTGCTCTCAGCCAGTGAAGAAGAATTCTGATTAAATGTTAGTTATGAATACAGTCTTCCTGGAAGTGTGGACCTTCTATTTTCAAACATTTTACCTGCAGTCTTCACAGATCAGGGGTCCCCAACCTTTCTGGCACCAAGGACTGGTTTTTTGTGGAAGACAAATTTTTCCATGGTTTGGGGGCAAGGTGGAGGGATGGTTTCGGGGGATTCAAGTGCAATACTTTTATGGTGCACTTTTATTTATTTTTGAGACGGAGTCTCACTCTGTTGACCAGCAGGCTGGAGTGCAGCGGCGCAATCTTGGCTCACTGCAACCTCCACCTCCCAGGTTCAAGAGATTGTTCTGTCTCAGCCTCCTGAGTGGCAGGGATTATAGGTACTTGCCACCACGCCTGGCTAGTTTTTTGTATTTTAGTAAAGATGGGGTTTCACCATGTTGGCCAGGCTGGTCTCGAACTCCTGACCTCAGGTGATCCACCTACCTCCCAAAGTGCTGGGGTTACGGGCCATGAGTCACCACGCCTGGCTTTTTTTTTTTTTTTTTTTTTAGAAGGAGTCTCTCTCTGTTGCGCTGGAGTGCAGTGGTGTGATCTCGACTCACTGCAACCTCTGCCTCCCAGGTTCAAGCAATTCTCCTGCCTCAGCCTCCTGAGTAACAGGGATTACAGCCATGCACCACAACCCCCATCTAATTTTTGTATTTTTAGTAGAGTTGGGGCTTCACCATGTTTGCCAGGCTGATCTCAAACTCCTGACCTCAAGTGATCCACCTGACCCGACCTCCCAAAGTGTTAGGATTACAGGCGTGAGCCACAGTGCCTGACCTATTGTGCACTTTTGTATTTTGTTTCTTTTTTTGTTTGTTTTTTATTTTTCTTAAGTCCCAGGGCACATGTGCAAGACGTGCAGGCGTGTTACCTAGATAAACGTATGCCATGGTGGTTTGCTGCACCTATCAACCTATCACCTAGGTATTAAGCCCAGCATATTGGGCATTTTTTTCTAACCCACTTGCCACATAAAGCCTGCCACCAGATGCAGCTTAACTGTCACTTGCCACTCACTGATAAGGTTTTGATATGTATCTGCAAGTTGATTTATCATGGTCTCTGTGCAGTCCAACCTCTCTGCCCATGTTAATCTGGTTAGATTCTGATAAGCAGCATGCAACCTAGATCCCTCAAGGGCTCAGTTCACAATCGGGTTTGCACTCCCATGAGACTCTAAAGTGCCACTGATCTGACAGAAGGCAGGGCTCAAGCCATAATGCTCCCTGGCCTGTCACTCATCTCTTGCTGCGTGACTCCGTTCCTAACAAGCCACGGATAGGAACCAGTCTGCAGCCCTGGGTTGAAGACCTGTCTTAGATGACAGGGTGAGCTACCCCAAGTTAATCTGAGTGAGCTCCATTCTGTCGACTTTCTTCCACCCCACCACAGAGCTATACCAACCTGAACTTCACTTCTGAGACCTAAGGTTCAGCCCTGTGCTCAGCAGGCATCAGGGATCACCCACTCTGTGCCAGGAGCGGCTCTTGATGCTGGGCACGCAGAAGTGAACAGAACAGAGAAAGCCCAGCTCTCAAGTGTGGTCAGAAGAGACAGGGAAGAATTTGGAAGCTCAGGCTCAACTCTAGACTGGGCTTGTTTCAACTCGTTCCATGGGCCTGACGTAGTCTGGAGATGATGCTTGGCTTAGGCTGCGGGAGCTCCTGCTTTGTAGTTTGGGGAAGGGCCAGCCTGAGGCAAAGTGGGGACCTGCGTCTCTAGCCTTCAGCACTTCTGCCCTTCAGGGTCACCCCTCCAGGCGCCCCGCCCTGGGGACTTGAACTCTACCCTTGTTCCCCAAACCACCTCACCCTGATGCTGTGGTTCTCCTGGTCCATGTCGGGCACAGTGTCCTGCTGACCGTGTGGGCACCCGACCCTGCCCTCTGTGATGTCAGCTCCATGTGGCAGCAGCGTTTATCACTGATGAATCCCTACCCATGGACAGTGCCTGGGGACAGGTTTTGCTCGGGTTGGTCAGCTATTGGGTATGGGGCCAAGGTTTCACTCCAGACCCCTCTGACTCCCTCGCCAGGCCATTCCTGGAGACTGGTGAGGGAAGTTGACAACAAATCTGTACATTTGGATGGGTTTCATGTGAGGGAAAAGCAAGACGCCTGCATATTGAAACATGAACCTGGGGTTGAAAATTGCAGGTTGGCGGGAGTGTCTCTGTGCAGGTATCCACCCACTTTTCCCTGCAGAACTTTCTCCACAACAGTTCAGCACACAACACATGGAGGAGTAAAGCCGTCTGGGGAGAGATGAGCAGTGAAAACTGGGGGCTGTGACCTCAGGGAGCATCGCTGCTGAATGCATGCACACCTCTCTGTCCATCCCTCTGTCAGTAGCTCCCAGGCAACTTAGTCACCCCATCTTAATTTTACCAACAGTCACAACAGTCTCACTCTCTTTTTTTTGTATTTTGTTTGAGACAAGGTTTTGCTCTGTCACCCAGGCTGAAGGGCAGTGGCACGATCGCAGCTCACTGCAACCTCTGCCTCCCATGCTCAAGCAATCCCCCCACCTCAGCCAACTGACTCATTGAGACTACAGGCACGCACCACTACAGCTGGCTAATTTTTAAATTTTTTTTATAGAGATGAGGTTGAACTCTGTTGCCTAGGCTGGTCTTGAACTCCTAGGCTCAAGAGATCCTCCTGCCTTGGCCTCCCAAAGTGCTGGGATTACAGGTGTGAGCCACAGCGCCCAGTCACAGCCATCTCTTTCCGTTTTCATTTTACTGATGAAGACTGAGAGCCTGAGGGGTTCAGACCTGGCCCAGGATTGCAGATGACTGGTGGCTGGGGCCAGCCTCCTGCTCATCACTGTCCACCTGCAGATACTGCTGGGCACGCATGGGTGTGCATACTTTCTAGTAAGGATGCAAAGCTGCCTGGCTTGACTTTGCATTCTTCTGGTTTGGTTTTTTAGCCACCGTCTCTCCTCCTTCTTCACATAGATGTGCCTGCTCCTGTGTCTTCTCAGCAATGGGGGGCACTGCCCTCACCCTATCAAGTGGACAAGTGACAAGGACAATTACATGGGCAACCTCGCTCAGCCCCTGACTGTTCTGGTCTGGATGACCTGCTGCCTGTCCCTCCCTAAAGCTCCTCCATCACTTCCCAGCTTCCCATACTCTTTTCAATGTCTACTCTCTGCCACAGGTTTGGTCTTGGGACTGACCTGTGACTTTAAGAATTAAACCTTTTATTTTGAGGTAATTGTAGATTCACCTGTAGTTTTAAGAAAGAACGTTAAGAAATCCCACGTAGCCTTTACCCACCTTCTTCCATGGAAACATCTTGCACAACTGTCGTATAATGTCACAGCCAGGATGCTGACATTGACAAGCCAAGATGGAGACCATCCCAGCCCCATAAAGATCCCTCAGGCTGCCTTTAAATGGCCACGACACTTCCCTCCTTCACCCCAGCAATCACGCGCCTCTGCCCTACTTGTGCTATTCCATCATTTCAAGAATGTTACATAAATGGAATCACATAACATACATGCTCTTGGGGAAAAAAAAAAGATTTTCTCCTAATTTTTAATTTCCCCTGAAAGATTGTTTTATATCTATGATGCATTTTGAGCTAACTTTGGTATAGGAAAATTTAGGTCCAGGTTCTTTTTTCTGGCCACAGCCTCTCAAAGTGCTGCCCTTCTTGATGTTCAAAGTTTCATTCTTTTACTATTTTATTTATGTTTAAATAACTTCCTTTCAACATTCTTTTAGGTTATGTCTACTAGTGACACATTTTCTTAGCTTTCCTTTATCTGAGAATGTCTTGGTTTCCCCTTTAGTCCTGGGTATTTTTGCTGAACATAGAATTCGGGGTGGCCAGTGTTTTTTTTTTTTTTTTTCCTTTCAGGAAATAAAAAATGTTGTGCTGATACCTTCTGGCTTCTATTGTTTTCAATAAAAAATATGCTGTCATTTGAGTTGCTTTTTCCTCTATACGCAAGGTATTGTTTCTCTCTCACTGCCTTTAAAATCTCTTCTTTGTCTTCAGTTTTCAGAAATTTGACTGTGATACCTTTTGGTATAGTTTATTTGGGTTTATTCTGTTTGGAGTTTGCTAAGCTTCTTGAATCTGTAGGTTTATATCTTTTGCCAGGTTTGAGAAGTTTTCAGCTATTATTTTTTTTGTTACTTTTCAGCCCCTCAGCCCCACTTCTGGGCTTCTGTTAGAGCTCTATGCATAGTCCTACAGGCCCCTCAAGTTCTGTTCATTTTTTTTCAGCTTGTTTATCTCTGTTCAGATTTGGTGATTTCTATTGTTCTATTTCCCAGTTTATTGATTCTTTCTTCTGTCCCCTCCATTCTGTTATTAAGCCCATCTGCTGAGTTTTTAATATTGGTTATTTAATTTTTCAATTCTAAAATTTCCATTTTGTTCTTTATATCTTCTATTTTTTGCTGAGACTTTCTACTTTCTTTGTGTGTGTGTGTGTGTGTGTGTGTGTGTGTGATGAAGTCTCCCTCTTGTTCCCCAGGCTGGAGTGCAATGGTGCAATCTCAGCTCACTGTAACCTCCAGCTCCTGGATTCAAGTGATTCTCCTGCCTCAGACTCCCGAGTAGCTGGAATTACAGGCACCTGCCACTAATGCCCGGCTAATTTTTGTAGTTTTGGTAGAGATGGGGTTTCACCATGTTAGCCAGGCTGGTCTCGAACTCCTGACCCCAGGAGATCCACCCGCCTCGGCCTCCTGAAGTGCTGGGATTACAGGTGTGAGCCACTGTGCCCAGCCAGACTTTCTACTTTCTATTGGATGTTTTTCAAGTGTGCTCAGAATTGCTCACTGTGGCATTTTTATGATGGCTGCTTGTTAACTTTTGTCAGATAATTCTAACACCTGTGCCATCTTTGTGTTGGCATGCATTGACTGGCATCCATCCATTAATTGTCTTCTCTGACATCACTCTGGCAGGGGAGGGGGCATGGCACTACCACCTTACTGCCAGGCAAGGGTAGAAGTTCAGTTTCCCTGCTCAGCCTTTGTTGACCCCCAAAAGAGGGGCTCCTCATTACTGCTGGGTGGGGGTTGAAGTTCTGGCTTCCCACTTGGCCTCCACTGATACCTCCCTAGCTGGGGGAGGTAGAAGACCTGACTACTATTCCCCACATGGTCTTCATGACATCACAGGGTAGGGAGTATCCTTGTTAAACTAGGTGGTGGTGAAAGTCCTGACTCTACTGAGTCTCCTGTCACCATCCCAGCAAGGTGGAGAAGGAGCGTCTCATTATTGCCCAGTGGGGGCAGAAGTCCAGACTTCCTAATTGGCCTTCTCTGATGCATATAATATGGCTAGAGGATTAGGGGTTGATGTACATGCCTAATTACAGCCTGGGGAGGGTGGAAATCTAAGCTCGCTCCTCATTTATTTGCTGGCATGGGTGGATATTTGACCACAGCTTATTCTGGAATGTTTGGTTGAAGCAGAGAAGTCACTGTTGAAAATTTTCTATCCTCCTAGTTTGCCCCTTTCCTGTTCTTTTGGCAAGAGAGAGCAGGTTTTGTTGGGACTTTTTTTTTTTTTTTTTTTTTTTTTTTTTTTTTTTTTTTTTTTTTTTTTTTTTTTTTTTTTTTGGTATAGTAAAGAGGTGGTTGTCTAAAAGTTTTCTGTCTTACCAGGTTGTTGCCTTTCCTGGACTTTGGCTCAAGAGGATTTTCTTGGGGCTTGTTTTGTCTGTGCTCATTGGCATTTCCAGGATCTCAGCTTCTTCAACTCAAAGTCTGGGATATAAGATGCAAAACAAAATCCCAGGGACCTCACCACAATGTGGCTCCTTGGGTCCCCAAGATGCTTGGATGCTTTGCCTTCCTTTTCCCATCTTCCAAGGTCTCCTTATGTTTGTTTTGCATAATAGCCAAGGTTTTTAATTGTGCTCAGAGGAAGGAGTAGGTAAAAACATGTCTATTCCATCTTCCCACAAGCCTGTCCTATGACCTTCAACAGATTGAATTTGGGTTCCCTGTAGAAATTTGCCCGTTTGAAATAGGTTTGCCCTCTTCACCCAATAAATACTCGACAGAAGTGAAAACGTGGAAAAGACACTTATCCAGGTGCCAGGAGACCTGGGTCTTTGTCTGGGCTTTATGGCCCTAAGCAGGTTACAAACCTCATGGAATCTCCATTTTCTTATTTTCATGTGGCAGGATAATTTACTGAGATAATTTCTGATATGAATTTTCCCTGCTCTAGAAAGTTTCCTCTCCCTTTAAAAAGTAGTCGTCTTTTTTTTCTTTTTAAAATGAGTTGTTTTTCTCCTAAAGCCTTTAGGGAGTTGTAGGGCCTTAGGCAGAAGTTCCCAGGCACGAGGAAGATAATCTCTGTAATCAAACTTTTGCTTTTGAAAGCTTAGGCTCCACAAGGTGACTACGGCAGGCCCTCCTGGAGGGGAGGAATGCAGAGCGGGGGCCCTGGGGGAGGGAGGCAGGAGGGTCAGGAGAAATGTCACAGAGCCTGAAGAGGGGAGCTGTGGAGTCTGCAGGCACCAGGAGAACTCAGAGGTCTCAGGGAGGCAAGAGGACTTCTGCTCAGGTGATCAGGGCACTGAGTCCACTGAAGACTTGCGCTGTGGCCTTTGGAGCCATAGAGAATTGATCTAGGCCTGACCTAGGCATAGTTAGGAGGAGCTGCCTCTGAAGGACCAGGCACAGATCATCTGACTGACAGAAATAACAAAATGTGGGCTGCCTAGCACCTGGTGTGAAAGTGTAAAATCCATGAGGGTCCATCGATGACACCTGCTCTCCTACCCAACACGATGTTCTGGGGCAAAATGCAATTATGCACATCATAGTCTTTTCCAAGGCTTTCGAGGTTGTCCAAACATAACTTGTGGTTTTTATTAAGCACCCACTCTAGCTAGGTTCCATCTGGGAATGATGCTGGAGCAAAGAAACATCAGTGAGATGCTGAAATTTATCACCTCTTTGGGGAGATAATGCATGCACTGGGTGAGGAAGATGCTAAGGGTCAGAGGGTCAATCTAGAAACTACTTGTAAGGATTTTCTCATAAACTGGCTTTGGGCCTCTGACTTTTAACTTCCTTGTCAAACTGATGATTCTAATCAAAACTATTTAGCTGCAAGTGACTGAAATCTAATTCGTACTAGTTCAAGGTCAGAAGGTAGAGCCTCTGCTCTACCTTCCGTAACAGAGAGTAACAATAATGAGCACCAGCATTTATAAGATGCACGCTATGTGCCAGGCATAGTTTCAAATGCCAACTCCTCGAATCCTTGAAACAATCTCACAAGGCGAACAGGATAGATCATCAGCCCACCTAACAGCTGAGGTCACAGGGGCACTGAGAAGAATGAGCTTGTTTAAAGAGCTGCCATCTGGCTCTGGGTCCCAGCACATATCAAAGGTTAAAAGTGGTTACCCAGCCGCTTGGGAAGGGCCAAGGATGGACAATGGGCATGAGCTCAGGAGGGCAGGATGGAGGTGTTCCAGCGATGAAAGGGCTGTGTCACTGCCTCCATCTTCCTAGCCAGAAAAACACACTCCTTAGAACTTGTCAACACTAGCGGAACAGGGAAGGAAACCTCTGCCTCTTAGGGTCCAGGTCTCACAGTTCCCTGCGAGAACTCTGATGGTCCCACTGGGTCCGTGTGCCTTTTCCAGAACATCAGTAGTGGCCAGAGGGATGGGATGTTCTGGCTGGCTCTTGTTTGGGGTTGTTCTACAGTTGACTACACAGAGTCAGGGATGGGAGTTTCCTCGGAAGAAAGGTGGGGTACACAGTGGCTCCAGTTACTTCCTAGCAGGGACCTGTTCTGGGAGTGATAGGAAGCTTTGAATTATTTGTGAGAAGGAGGCCTTCCGTCATTTTCCAGTGTCTGTCTTAAGACTGCCCTAATTTTCAACTTTGAAGGTCATCCTGTGGCCAGATGTTATTTACTCTTTCTTCACTTGAAGCAATGGTTTCCCAGATCTTTCCCAGCCACTCTTGGTTCCATGCTAATGGAAGAAAACAAAAGGAGTCTCTCTGTAATACTTAACTTGTCTTGTCCTAACTTAATCTATGAAATATCTACTTGCAGTGTTTCCCCTGAAACCATCCCTCAACATCTGTCTTGCCATCGTAGCCTCCCGGCCTCTGCTGCCTCCCTCCCTCTACCCTGCACCTCCCTCTCCTCTTTGGCTTCCCTCATCTCATGGCCCCTCCTTTGCACTGACCTCTCGGCAGGCTGTGTGTGTTTGGGGAAGAAGGGGTCCTCTCTGGAGCAGGGCTGGCTCACCAGAGGAATCGAAAGGGTGCATCTGGGTACTGGAGACAGAACACCATTGAAGTCAAGAATGCCAGCAAAATAGGACACAAACAGTGGAGATGAAGCATTCCCATTTCTTTAAAATGAACCAACACACAGAGTTCCTATATGGTGTATCCAACCAGCCTCCCGCCACTGCCCTCCGTGATGACGTGGTCTCTGTGTCTGACCCCCTTTCCCAGGCTTCCTCTTGAAGGGCTAAAGCATGACTTTCCCCTGCACCTGTTCTCCCTCCTTTGTCCACTCGCCTTCCCCTTTCCTCTTTCCTTCCTTTCCCCGTCTCTACCTCTTGTATTTCCTTCCTTCCTTTCTTTCTCCCTGCTGTGATCCAAATGTTGGTATCCTCCCCAAATTCATATGTTAGAACCTAATACCCATTGTGACAGCGTAAAGAGATACGGTCCTTGGGAGGTGATTAGGCCATGATGAATGGGATTGATGCCCTTATTAAATGGTTTGAAACAGGTAGAAGGGAGCCCCTTTCCTTTCTACCATGGAGGGCACAGAAGGCACATCCATGAGAAACAGGCCTCCAGACACTGAATTTTCTGGCGCCTTGAGTTTGGACTTCCCAGCCCCTAGAATTGTGAACAATAAATTTCTGTTGTTTGTTACCCAGTCTAAGATATTTTGTTACAGAAGTCCAAATGGACGGAGAAAGAAATTGGTACCAAGAAGCAGAGCACTGCAGAAACAAACAGCTGCAAATGTGGAAGTGGCTCTGGAACTGGGTAATGGGCAGAGGCTGGAAGAGTTTCGAAGAGCAGGCTAAGAAAGCCTCGACTGCCAGGAATGGGCATAAAGAGTGATCCTGGTGAGGGCTCAGAGGAAGAGGAGACAGAGCCTCTGAGATTTTGTAAGTGGCCGTGGTCAGAATGCTGATGGAAATATGGATGGTAAAGGTCACTCTGTTGAGGTGTCAGACAGAAATGAGGAACGTGTTACTGGAAATGGGAGGAAAGGCCATCCTTGTGACAGATGGCAAAGGACTTGGCTGAATTGTTTGTGTCCTCATGTTCTGTGAAAGTCAGAGTGGTAAGGGATGAACTCAAATATTTGGTGAAAGAAACACTCTAAACCATGTGTTGAGGACACTGCATAGCTTCTCTCCGCTGCTCATGGTAAAATGTGAGAAGGCAAGAAATCAAAGACAGAATTTATACTCAAAGGAAAGCAGACCTTATAGACTTAGCATATTCTCAGCCTGGACAAACTAAAGAAGAAAAAAACATGTTTGGGAGATTGAGGGTGTAGCCAAACTAGTGTTTCCGGCAGAGATTAGCATGGACAGGCAGAAGCCAGATGCTGTGCATGAAGACAGTGAGGGCATCACCCTGAAGGCACTTCTGAGGTTATTAATGCTGCCCTCCCCTCACAGGTCCAGAATGCTGAGGTCTGGGGGACAGAACTCTGCCCGTCGAGGGGCCTTGGGTACCTGCAGGACCTCGGCACTGCTGTCCAGCACTGCCTCAAGCCTCAGCTCCCACATTCTGGTGCTGTGCTTATCAGTGGTTCCAGTTGTGGTGCAGGCTGCATGTGTCCCCTCAGAGGGCACAGTCAATCCTTGGGCATCTGTGCAGGGCCATCTCCATGGGTGTGCAGAGGGCAGAAGCTATGGAGGCATGGCTCATCCATCTGGACTTTAGAAGCTTTGGAGAGCTTTGGGATCCAGGCAGAGAACTGCCACAGGGGCAAGGCCACTGCAGACAGCACCACCCTCACCAGGACAATGCCCATTGGAGCTGTGGGGGCAGGGTCACCTGAAGATCTCAGACAAGCAGAACCACTGGTGTGCACCTCCAGCCTGAGAGAGCCACAGGCAGGGGACTCCAGCCCATGAGAGCTGCAGTGTGGGCCGTGCCTAGCAAATCCATGCGGTAGGTGCCACCCAGACCCCTGGGGACGCGAGCCCCTCTTTAGAGTGTCAGGAAGGTGGAAACGTGAGTCAAAGAAGATGTAATAGTTTTGCCCCATTGGGTTCTGGGCTTACTTGAGACCTGTTATCCCTTTCTTCTTTCCTATTTTTCTCTTTTGGAATGGAAATGGCTATCCTGTGCCTACCCCATCCTTGCATTTTGGAAGCACATAACTTGTTCGACTTCACAAGTTCACAGCTGAAGGAATTTGCCCCAAGAGGATATGCACCTTGAGTCCCATTCCCATCTGATTTTAATGATATGCAGGTGGGACTCTGGACTTTTGACTTTTGATTTGGTGCTGGGAACAATTTAAGATTTTGAGCACTGCTAAGATGGAATGAACACATTTGGCATGTGAGAAGAATGTGAATTTTGGAGGGCCAGGGAAGGAATGCTATGGTCTGAATGTTAGGGTTCCCCCTAAATTTATTTGTTGGGACCTAATGCCCAGTACAATTAATACTCTGATAGTACTAAGAGGTTTAGCCTTTGGGAGGTGATTAGGTCATGAAGGCTTTGCCTCATGAATAGGATGGAGCTCTCATAAGACAGGTTGTGGGGACCACTTCTTTCTCTTCCATCATGTGAGGACACAGAGGCATCATCTATGAGGAACAGGCCCCCACCTGACACCAGAGATGCTGGAGTTTGACCTTGATCTCCCAGCTTCCAGTACTGTGAACAATACATTTCTGTAGTTTACAGATCTCCCAGTCTAAGATAATTTGTTACAATAGCCAGAATGAACTAAGACACACATACACTCTCTCCCTCCCTTGGTCAGAGAAGCCAACAGAGCAGGGGCCAGGCTGGCCAGAAGGTTCAGCCCAGGACAAGTTCCCCACAGGGCTGCCTCCCGATAATGAGCACCTGCTGTGTCGTCCTGCACCTGGGATGCCACCGGTGTGGTGTTCATCCCCGTCGGCCGGGACAGCTGTAAGCCCCTCTTTCCTACTTATACTTGGGGCAGCCTCTTCTGTTCTTAACTGGCTGGGAATTTTTATCTCAGAGTCAGAGATTTGGGTTGCGAAAAGCAGGCAAGCAAACAAACACGTCTCTGCATCCTCCTCCCCCTTCTCTTACCCGGTTTCCAGGCTCTGGGGAAAGAAATCCCACAAACTGTCATACTTCATATTGCCATCAAACAGTGGTGGGCATGGTGCAGAGAGGAGCTGGGCAAAGGGGCAGAGGGACAGCGTTCTTTGTTTTTTTGCTTTCCTCCCTGAAACGGGGAGGCGTCAAGTGAGCGAGATGTCCCGGCTACGCAGTGAAGCACAGAGCGGCTGAAGACACAGCAGGCAGGACAGGGGCGTGTGCACGCTGGCAGGCTGTACGCGGGCTGGCCTCGGCCCCGGTGGGGACATGGAGAGACCTTCAGGGGAACCAGGGATTCAGAGACCCATTGTTGGGGTCCTGCAGAAGATGCAGCAATTCCAGCCACCAAGCCAGTCTCACCCCAACGACCTGGCTGGTTGCAGAAACTCACCAGGGACAATGGGCCACCCCCCAGCAGGCCCACCTGGACATGTGACTCCACTGCAGCCACCCTCACAAGCACCCAGTACAGGATCCTCACACCAGAGGCCAAGTCCCCAGGGTGCCCCTTTCTCCCCTTCATGTTCAGCCTCAGCAGCTGGAAGTCCACAGAAATAAATCAGACACTCCTAAAACAGGACATCAGAGGGGAGGCCAGATGGAATAAGAGTTCTCTTCCCACAGACCCAGACTTCCGTGGGCTCCACTCAGAGTCGACTGAACAATGCTGTTGAATGCAAGTCAAGGCCAACATGGGCTGTGCTAACAGATGCACACCCTCCAGCGGGAAGGAGCATGTCGCCTTACTGTTCTGTCCTGATCACACTGAATAGGTGTTCTGTGGTGGGCTCTGAATCTCACCAGGGACACTGAGGAAGGGGAAAGTGGGACAAAAGGGCGTCATCTAGGAAGCCACGCTGGAAAGACTGGGGCATTCGATCTAGAGAACAGGGCCTGGAGAGAATGTTGGTGCTGTCATTGGCCGGCCGGAGCCTACTCTGGGAAGTGACTCCATGTTGCTGTAGTGTGCAGAGCAGTCAGGGTGACGGGGAGTCCAGTCAGACACAGGTGCAGTTTGCTAACGGTGACAACACAATAATGGAGTGGCTTGCCTGTTGAGGTAGTGATAGGGTCTGGCTGTGTCCCCACCCAAATCTCATTTTGAATTGTAGCTCCCATAATTCCCACATGTTGTGGGAAGGACTCAGTCAGAGATACTTGAATCATGCAGGCAAGTCTTTCCCGTGCTCTTCTTGTGATAGTGAATAAGTCTCATGAGATTTGATGGGTTTATAAAGGGGAGTTTCCCTGCACAAGCTCCCTCTCTTGTCTGCCACCATGCAAGACATGCCTTTCACCTTCTGCCATGATCAGGAGGCTTCCCCAGCCACACGGAACTGGGAGTCTATCAAGCCTCTTTCCTCTGTAAATTGCCCAGTCTCAGGTATGTATTATTTATCAGCAGTGTGAAAACGGACTAATAGACAGGAAGCAGCTCCCCACTGGAAATTCTCAGGCCCAGCCTGGCTCACCTGTCAGCAATGTCTTAGCAGAAATTTCTGTTGGGGTTGGGTCTAAGCTGGTCCTGCCAAGAGCGCCCCTTGCCTGGTTCACCCTCAGGGTTATACTTGGAATGCCATGAATGGTCTTGGCTGGCCCCTAGCCTGGGCACCCATGCTTAGTCTTTCTGCAGGTTCCATTGCAGTTAATTTTCCCACGTGAGCCAGGCCAGGCCCCCATGGTTTGGCACCCCCACAGTGCACTGGTTGCTGCCAGCTGACAGGAGCAAGCCTGCAGCTGCTGGGGTACTGTGCAGAGACAGGCTGCCAGAGGGGAGACCACTTGGGGAGGGCGGGGCTGTGGAGAGAGCAAGAGACTAGGGCTGAGGACAGAGTGGTATAGGTCCGTGGTTCCGGCAGGCCTGAAACAGGTGCACTCTGAACCTTTCTGTACTTAGCTTTAACCAGTTGGAGTTTCTGTTCCTTACAGCCAAGAGCCTTGATAGGAACGGCACAGATCTGTGCTATGCTGCCATTGGTTGGCTTCTTCCCTGCTCGGGCGCTGGAGGGTAATATAGCAGGGACTAGAGTGGGAAGCCTGCTCAGTGCCAGGCATGGTAGAAAGCGCTTGTGAGGCCTTATTTCCCACTTGGTGGGGATTTTGACCCCGGCATACAGATGGGTAAGTGAGGACCCTTTCACTTGTCCTGCAACAGAAAATCCAGCAGCCAAAGCCAACAAGGATCTGGCATGGCGTCTTCCCTCTCTGACTTCACCCTCATGCTCCACACGCTGTCCCCCTGGCCATTCCCACCAGCCCAGCAAGCACTGCTCTCACCTCCGCTTCCTGACCAGCCACTGCGGCCAGGCTGGATGGGGGCCATCAACCCACTGAAGCCCATTGCCTATTCTTGAGCTGAAGGTCAATCAATCCCGCATAAGTCTTGGGGCAGAGAACTGGGGGGAGGTAGAGAAGGGGGAATGTCTAGAAAGAAATTCTGGGCACATTCCTGTAAGTGAGGAGGATGGATATTGGAGAGAAAGTAGGCACACATCGCTGCAGGCACCCAGACATTTCTCACGTGCCCTGGCCACATGGACAGCTCCTCCCTGGCTGTGTCCATGCCTCCTCTCCTGCTCCAGGCCCTGTCTGTTCCTGGAGCAAGGTGGGTCCCAGGGCTGGGCACCAGTCCCCACGTCCAGCCGTAAGGCACCTTCCTTCTGCATTTTGGCGCAAATGCTCCCCAGGTTTGTGGATCTGAATCCTCTTCCCAACACACTCAGGCTTTGCTGGCTTCCCTGCGGTGTATGTTTAAGGCACCACATGGCCTCTGTGGCCCGGCGCCTGGGCAGTAGCACCTGGCAAACAGAGCAGTCAGATTCCTTCATCTCAGCCAAGTATAAAATCGAGGTAACGAATCAACCCGTAAGACAACGCCATTCAGACAAAGGCAGGGCCTTCTCCCCCTTAAACTCATAACCGTGTCTCCTTTCTTTCCTTTGATTCGAGGGGGGGAATTTGGTTATGGTCATCTGACTGGTGGGTGTGAGGTCCACCTGCCTGATGTAAAAAGCCATGCCTCCTTTCTAGGTGAGGAGAAAGACAGAGACCTGCTCCTCTGAGGTGTGGTTGGAAGTTGGGGTGGGGGGGACCCAGGTGTGCTGGAAATGAAAAGAAATGCAGTCCTGTTTTTCGTCCCAACATGCAAACAACTGCACAAAAGCATTAGGGCCCGAGACAGAGTAAAGAATGCCTTGTCACCATGGATACCAGGAAATGGCCCCACTTATATATAATAAGGGCTTTAGAGATGCTGGACCATCTGATATTCCAACCTGGGGCCACGTGGAAGGGTAACCTAGCATCATTCCTTATGCAGTTCCATGAACACAGCTGTGGCCAGGTTTTGAACCGTGCTCTGGAAACACCTCTGTCTGCAGAAAATGAGGCTTTTCTTTTTTGTTTGGGGGTGAGCAGAGGGCAGAGGCCTGGGCATCTTCCCTCTGCACCGCTTTGTAACCCAGCTCTTAGCATCATGGCTGACACACAGCAATGTCACACGTGTGAGTGCACACGTTGCCTCACTGCCGGGGGTCGCCCCACACCAGTGCTGTTGCGGGTGTTGGAGTGGTCAGATCTTTAGTCCTCAAGCTTCTGCCTGGCAGAGAGCTGTCCAACAACGGGGGTCGGAGGGAAGCAGCAGCAGCAAGAAAGAAGCCCCCTGCCCCTCACCCTCCCTCCCTGGACGCCCCCTCTCTGGCCCCATCCCACAGTCGCTTGCAGGCTTGGAGGAAGTGGATTTCCCAGTGTGGGAACCCCGATGCCTGTCGGGTGTCCACGCAGCCTCACCCGGGCTGTGCTGGTCCAGCCCCGGCGAGTTCGAGACCCAGGGGTTCCGGGGTGGCAGGGGGCTCCCTTGGCGCCTGCGAGGCCTCAGCCCGGGCGGCTCCCGGAACCCGCGCTTCAGGGAGCCAGGTCCGCCGCCCCCCGCAGGAGCAAAACAAGAGCACGCGCACCTGCCGGCCCGCCCGCCCCCTCGGTGCCGGCCAATTGCGCGCGCGGGGCGGGGCCGGGCGCGCCGGTGCCGGAGCCCTAGCCGGATCCCCGCCTGAGCCCGAGCGCAGCCCGCACCCAGAGCATCGTCCGAGCCGGGAGCCAGCTCAGCCTCGGCCCCGCAGCCCAAGCCTCGTACCCCGCCGCCGCCGCCCCCGGGGCATGGCCTGTCTGATGGCCGCTTTCTCGGTCGGCACCGCCATGGTGAGTGAACGCATCCTTCGCCAGCCGGGCTCGGTTTTATTTTCAAGGAGAGCAGGAAACACACAAAGACTCGCATGCTCGACCTGACACCCTTCCCTGGAGCGCGTCCTCTGGGCGCTGACCCAGGGCACCCCATTGAGGCGCCCGGCTCCAATCGCTGCTCCCGCCTCTCCGCTCGGGCCACCTGGAGCCTCAGGATGCCCCTCGCACTGGCCGGGAACACGGACAAGGTGGAGGGGCCGGGAGTGGGGCGAGGGCAGCGAGCAGCCCTGCAAGTGGACCAATGGCCTTGACCTGATGGGCTCCGGGCGGGGGACGTGCGGCCCTGGGGACCCAGAGCGCACTGGAGACTGCGGAGGGGGCGCAGCTTGGGCCGGAGGGAAGAAGGGGAGCCCCGCGCGCGCGGCTGTGGGCTTGGGGAGCGGAGAGTTCTCGCGCCATCCCCAGGAACGCCAGGCAAGGTCTAGAGGAACAAAAGAGGGAGCTGCCCCCGGAGAGCCGGAGCCGGCGCCTGCACTCCCGGGGACGCCTCTCCCGGACCCACTCGGGGAGGGGGCGGTGAAGGCCGGGGGACACCGCGAGGGGCGAGCCCGGATTCCTGCCGGCCGCCTTTCCGTGCGCGCCGGAGAGAGAGACGCTGTGGCGACAAGGACGCGCATCTCACTTCCCCCCGGCTCCGGGGAGGGATGTCGGGGTGCCGGCGAGTTCGCTGCTGGACACGGTGACTGCAAGTGCTGTTCCCAGGGGTGGTCAGGAGTCTCCCGTTGCTGGTTTTCTGGCATTAGGAATAAACAATGAACCAACCGTCAGGTCCCCAGCCACCCACCTCACCTTATCCTAGGGCCCTTCATGCCTACGCCCAGCACTCCAACATCACAGAGGCAGCTAAAGAACAAATGGAAAGTCTTCGGTATTCCACGCCGTGTATCTGTGTAGTTACTACCCGGATAGTTACTTCCCCGAGGCTGCAAGCCCACAGTGCATGGCAGGCTGCGGGGCTCACCCCGCCCCTCCCCTCTATTTCATTTTTAGCATCCTGTGTTTGAAGTCAGCAGGGCTCAGCAGCGTTTGACCGACAGTTACCTCTTGCCTTGAGCTCTAGAGAAAAAAAAAAAAAAACGTAGCCAGGTTTCTGCGCATGCTCCGCTGTGACAACTGCATCCTATGATTCCAAACAGGTTACTGTAGAACATACGGAGCCTCGCCAGCTCATTATATAATGATTTTGTGTAAACGATAGAATGGGGCCGCAGTCCCGGCCAGGCGGTGGGTGGAGGAGGGGACAGCCGCGGCGGGAGACCCGCAGGCTGCCTCCGCTCTCTGGGCTGCCCTGCCTTCCCTGCTTGGCTTCTCCATAGACGAGGCAGTGAATAAAACGGAAAAGTCATTTCCATCCCGGGGACACTTGCTTTTCCCTGGTTGAATCTTTGGGCCACAGTTGGAAATTCTGCCTTTTGCACTTGTTCATCTATTCAGATTCCTAAATGAGGTTGGCAATGAAAAATTAAGATTATTGATGTTAGTTGCAGGTAGAAAAAGTTATAGATCTTGTATTAGATGCTAGGTGATTCTTGAAATCCTTTTAGAGCTGCAAAGGTGGCTTGTACATATGGAAAAATAATGAATCCGATATTTTAAGATACAGATTTTTAATACCAAGATTTTTTAATGGTATATTATGATTTGATACAGCCCCCAGAGCTCAACTGTTTTGTTATGTGTAAACTCTAATGGCGGGGCTCATTGTTTTGGAGAACAGTGTTTCGCTTTGAAAATTATTTTCCTCCCTGAAAACTTGATAATTTAAAAAAAGTTTCAACATTTCTAACCATGCACAGCTATCTCACCCTGAAACCACTAGTGTGATCTTAGAAGCTAAGCAGAGTTAGGCCCCAGCTGGTCCTTGAATGAGTGACCACCTGGGAATTCTGGAGGCTGTAGGGTTAAAAGAAAAATAAATGTAAAATAAAATAAATTCTGTTCAAGTCATAAACAGCCCTTCAGAGATACCCAGGATCTGAAGCTTTGCTTTTCCTTCACCTCCTGCTCTGGGTCCATCCTGGTGTAGGCCCTCTGAGTTGTGAGTCAAAGGAGGTGCCTAGGACTGAGCCAGGCACTTGGGGGAGCATGCTGTGGTCAGTGGGCACACAAGGGGTGGCACATGTTTCCAGTGGGAGGGTAATGTTTGGAGCTGTTCTGGGATTCCGAGGAACCCCTCCAGCACGATACAGGCTTTGGCTCAGTTAAGGGTGTGATGCCTTGTTTATTTTCCTCTGGGCAGTCGCCTGGAGGACTCTTGGTCAGTGCATTTTCCTCTTATGTGCTTAGGATGCTTAGGTGGGTACCCAGGCTGGCAGCAGTGAACCCAAGAGAGACAACAGAGAGCTGCAAGCTAATCGTGTGCTGCTGACCGGCTCCTCTTCCTGTTCCTCACTCCCTCATGAAGCTGGGAGAAAAAGTTTCTATCTCTGTGTCCCTGGTGGAAATGGAGTGAATGCAGCTCACCATGACCTAGGGGTGGCTTACTGATAGTTAGAGACCCTCCCCAGCTAAACAGGCATCTCTATCTGCCCAGGATTCAAACTGCAATCACAGGCCGCTCTGCTCAGCGCCCAGGAAAATATTCCCATGAACAGCAGCCAGGAATGATCCAAACAGGGTCTCTCTGGCATTCCACATCTATGAATGAACTTACTATGACTCACAATGTATTGTGCCGCACAAATCGTATGTGGCCCGGTGCGGGGGTGGGGGCAGGTCAAAGACAGTGCTTCGGTAGGATAGGGAAACAGAAGAGTGAAAGGAAAAAATGAGAGAAGATGCATTTGCTTTAATTTTAATAAGCTCAGGAGGCTAAGGAGAAGCTCGCTGTAACCTACATTGCCGGCAGCTCTCATCGGAGGATGTGTTTCCAGAGAGCTGGTCTATTTTGGACTGACAGGCCGCAGCCTCGCATCACACAGTTTCCATGATTTTATTAATTGGGTGAGGCTGTTGGACGCCATGGAGGAAAGGTGGTCAACCATATGCATTGCTTTGGTGTTGGTTTATTTGGGCTGGGGCTACATGATTTCTTCGGTGTGGATTTTCCTATAATGGACAAGGGCTGGGAAGACACTGAAACACCCACAACTCACCCATGGAAGGCTAAGCAACAGTCCAGGGCTGCTACAGAGGCTTGTGGCCTCAGACTTGGAAGCCTCTCATAGCAGGGTCCAGCCTGGCCACACCCTGATCATGGGGTCTTGGGCAAATCAGACAATGTCTCTGTGCTTTCTATGCCTCCTCTGAACCAGAGATGGTTGTCCCACCCCCCAGCACCCCTGTCCCTGTTAGAGTTGTGGAGGTAATAAGAGGCATAATCTATATAGGCTAGAGTTTAATAGGTACATGGTAATTGCTGGGTCAATAGCCACTATTGTTTGTAATCACTTACCTAGCATGCACAAGCCATTATTAATTAATACTTTAAATTACAAGTACTTGATTCGGGCTTATCTCTTTCTTACTCCCAAATCAGTTTAGCCACCCAGCTTTGTCTTCCTGGCCTGTCCCTTGCCTTCAGCCCCACTACGCTCAGTGGATCCAGGCCAGCATCACCTCACCTGGTTCACAGCAGGAGACACTTCTGCAGTTCTGGTCCTGTCATTCCCTCAGGGCTCCCCAAAGATCTCTCAATAAAATGTAAAACCCTTAATCATGTCGGCAAGCCCTTCACCACGGGGCACATTGTTTGCCCCTCTAGTCTCATCTACTCTAAAGCCCCCTGCCCTCCTGCCCAAATCCACACTCCAGCCCCTGCGTTTCTTACAGGTCTCTGAATACCCCACTCTCTCGTGCTGCTGGGACTTTGTATATGCTGTTCCCTAGCAGAGGCCACCAGGAGCCAGCACCCCTCCCTCTCACCTTGTTAAACTTAGCTAAGATTCTATTTCTGCAGAAAGACTTCATCCTGCGTCTCCCCATCTCAGGGTCTGTGTTGCATTAGATATCCCTTCTGAGTTACCCATATTCTGCTCTCAGCCTGGCTTTTGCCTTGACCTATTGTAATTAGTTGGTCTTCCTCAAAATGAAAGAAGCCAATCACAGGCACATATGGGGGAAAATGCACTGACCAAGGGTCCTCAAGGCGACTGCCCTGAAGAAAATAACCAAGTCATCACAGAAGCACAGCGGAGCTTCTCAACAATCCGGAGGCGCTTATGCTTTCCCCCTGGCTCCTGCCTTGGCCTAGTGTAATTAGTTGCCTGTTTTCTTGCCTGGGGCCAGATCTTGAACTTGAGCTTGCTAGGTCTGGGCCATGTCTGTTGGGCTGACTGCTGATCCCAGGGCTTGATCTGGTGCTCAGTTTGTCCAATGAATGAGTGAGAGAGGGAGTGAGTGAGCAGATAGTGAGTCTAGCAGAGAAAGTCAGGCCCTCATGATAATGTAGATGGGTGGTATGGGGGTTGTTCACCCCGTATTAGTGTGGGCTTTAGCCACAAGAAAGAAGCACCTGTCCCTGCAGCAGGGGCCCCATACCTGCAGTGGGTGCCTGGAGAGAGGGTGTGGATGGTACGTGGCAGCTGGGTTCCTGGGGTGGAGGAAGAGGGGGTCTGTGATGGGGGAGGAGTTGCTCAATCCCCCTGTGCCTTGCCCCCAACTGCATACACAGCCATCGGGGGTCCCATGGCAGAGCCTGAGTCTGCCAGCAGGATTGGGTAGGACCTAGCACATGCTGTGTCTTCACTTGTGTGGCAAGGTGGGGATGGAAATGGACACTGGGGACCAGGCCTGGAGGGCACTGTCTTGCTCCACAGCTTTCTTGACATCCCCCCTCCAAAGCCCAGATTTGGTGCTCTTGGGGCTCTTTTGGAACCCAAGTGAGCTCTAAACACCTGGAGCAGCAGGATGGGGCCCCAGAAGGCAGGCTGAGGGGCATAGGGCAGCAGCATGTGGCCCCAGAGGGCAGGCTGAGGGGCATGGGGCAGCAGCATGGGGCCCCAGAGGGCAGGCTGAGGGGCACGGGGCAGCATAGGATCCCAGAGGGCAGGCTGAAGGGTATGGGGCAACAGCTCCTTCAAGAGGCCCTGCCGAAGGGGCAACAGGACCAGCTGGGAGGAGGCTTCAGTGTTGCTCCCTCAGGGTCTGCATCTTCTCATTGCTCCAGAGCCCTAAGAGTGAGGAGTCCCCTTGTCAGACATGCACAGACCCTCCCAGCTCTGCTCGGGAATGCGGGAACCCACATATGCTGGTATCCAAGGTATCCTGAATGCCCAGGGCCAGCAGACCAAGCTCAGCTTCGTCAGAGTTTCACCGGCACCTGCAGTTTTATCTACACAATATTATAACTCAGGAGCTGTTTTGATTTTGTGAAGGTCCTCAGAGGTAGGAGATGCCTGGGAGGGGTGTGTGTGCTTTTGGCACTGTGGGATGTTCTCTCTCGATTTGGAAGACAGCGAGAAAAAGCACAGCAATTTGCTCCCCAAGGCTGCTTCTGTGTTTTGGAGGTACCTGAAGCTTATTGATTTGCTCACGGTTGCCAGGCCATTAAAAGAAGGATATTCCTTTCTTTGCATAGATACTTCTGGGTTCGTGGCAATTGGTTACAGTTCATTTGACTCCCAATGGAAGCTTTAAAAGCCAATGCTAGCTACAAAAGATTAGGTACCCTCACGATGCAGTGAAATGAACACTTACCTTTTTTTTTTTTTTTTTTTTTT